>NC_069665.1:31981595-32282861 GCF_027244095.1 Hemicordylus capensis | reverse complement strand
ACAGCACTGGGCCAAGCAGCCCAGCCCACCCACACGTGGGACCTTGGAAGGTCTCCCAGTCCAGCCCCAGAGGCTCAGCGGCCTCTGCTGCAGCGCTCCAGCCCAGGAGGCAGGCGGCAGACCGCCGCCCCGCAATCTAGCAGACCTCCCAAGGGCTAGCCGGCCGCCTCGGCCTCGTCCCTTCAGCCCACTGGGCCCGGGACAGCCCAGGGCGGCCGCTCCTCCTCCTCCGGCCTGGAGAGCCCCTTAGACAGCCCGAGGGGCTGGGGGGGGGCCTTCCAAAAGCCCTTCCACAGCCATCCCGGTGGAGGGGGGGGGTTCTGAGACGCTCCCCCTTCCACGCGCCCGGCCCGACGTGGCCCCCTCCTCTCGCACAGCCAGTCATTAAGGGAAAGGTAGCTCTTACTTAAGCAGGCAGAAGCCAACTAGGCAGGTCGATCAGCACACTGTCTGCAAACATGGCTTCCCGTAAAATCAATGATCTGCAGTTAGGCAGAGCGAGGCAGGAGACACCCAGCCAGCGCCCCCCAGCACTGCCCTCCAGGCTCCCCCTGCAGGAGCCAGGGTGTCTCCCTCCGCCCGGCTGCACCCCTGCCTTGCGTTCTTGGGTCTCTGGTTCTAACTGCCAGCTCCAAAGTGTGGGAGCCAGGCTGCCTTCTGCTCCATGTATGTGTGGGGGGTGGGGGGTGGGGGGGAGGCCACACTCCCTGCTCACCCCCAGCAATGCCCTCTGCTCCGGGGTGGGGGGAGGGGCAGCCCTTCTGTTGCGCTGGCTCACTGACCCTCCTGCTGGTGGTCCAGCTGGCTCAGGCAGGTGACAGGCAGCCATGACCACAAGGAGGAGCGAGCAAGCAAGGTGTGTGGCGGGAGGCCACTCCCTTCCCTGCCTGATCCCTGTCCAGCTCAGGCAGGCAGTGGACCCCCCCCCCTTGCTCGTGGGCTCCTCCTCCACCGCCAGGCTCGGGTGCCCTGCCAAGCGGGTCTAGCCAAACATTCAGGACAAGACTAGCCAGTGCGAGCAGCTGGACAGCCCAGGGCCAGAGCGATGCCTCCAGCTCCCCACCACACAGCATGGAGACGGGGATGCGCTCAAACGAGAGCTTCACCCTGAGAAGTCTGGTGTCCGTTTCAAAGTCTGTGGGCTGCCACATCTCCTCCCGGAGGACTTCTGGAAGGCCAGGACAAAGCTCGCCTTGGCTGGCTGGCTGCCCAGCTCCGCTCGCACACTCTCTGCTTCGGCTCAAGCCAGGCAAAAGGCAAACGAGTCTGCCTCGACAGCCTCCCTTTGCCCGCCTCCTTTCCCCCCCGGCCACGGAGGAGGGCCCGGGAGGTCCCTTCCGAAAAGCACTCCATGCCTGGAGCCACAGTGCGGAATCACACAAGTCACGTGGAAGGCCCGGCCCCGCTCGCCCCGGCTGCACCGAACCCAGAAGTGCCCCGAGCCTTCCCCCAGAGGGGAGCCCGTCTGCTGCTGCTGCTGCAGCAACAGCCCCATCCTGCAGTAAGGCTGCAGGCCAGCCCAGGCAACCAGGCTCCCTCTCACAAGCAAAGCAGCCGCCGTCTTCAAGACATGGGAAGGGCCCAACAGGCGAGTCCCCTCTGGGCAAGCCAGGCTGACACATCTGGAGCGGAGACAGTTCACAGGAACACCCAGGCAAGGGCTGCTCTCCTCTTGCTTGGCCAGCAAGCACACGCATGCCTCTTCCTCCTCCCACCCGCGCCAAGTGGGGTCAGTCCCAGAGATGCCAGAAGCCAGGCAAGGCTCCCATCGGCTGCTTCCTCAGCGGTGCTATTTCCAGCACAAACATAAACTCAGACTGGAACTGAAAGCTGCCAACTCAGCCCCTTCGACAGGGAATGTGGAGCAACCTCAACCTCAACCCAACCCTGCGGTTGCAACACAAGCCAGAGCAGAACTCGACACAGAGCCACTCCAGGGAGTCGGGGGATGAGGAGGAAGCACATTCTACACACACACACACACACACACACACACACACACACACACACACACACACACACTGTTGTTGTAATTCTCCGGCTGGCCCACAGCAAAGGGCCTGGGCGCCCTCCTTGGCTTTACCAACCAGAGGGAAAGGCCTGTGACTAGCGGGGCAGGTGCCAGCTTCAGCCCAGGAAGAGCCCAGGCTCCGAAACAGACAGTGGGAGGAACGGCGGGGGGGGGGCATTTCTCCCTCCCCACAGCTGGACCTGGCACAAGAGCTGTGCCACACCCAGCCCAGCCAGGCCCTCAGCTCTTCAGGCAGCCTCTCCAGCACGGAGGACTTCCCAAGCCACCGACTGGGAGGGGAAAGGAGCCCCAGCAGCAGTCTCTGCTCTGGAAGAGGAGGGAGAACAGCTTCGCGGGACAGGGTGGGGACACCGGCAGGCCTTTGCCTCTCAGACACCCCACCCCTCCGGGGGATGGAGAGAGCGGTTGCCTGGCTGGCTGCTTGAAAGCAAGCCCTCCAGCCCAGTCAAGTGCATCCATCCGCTCACACCAAGCACACCTCTTCAGAACGCCGCTTGTACGAAGCCGGATCCAGGCCAGAGCCCCCCTGCCAGCCAACCGTGAGGGCAGGCACACACCAACCCCTCGCCTGGGTCTCTTGCCTGTTTCTGCACAGCTCAGCGAGGGACTGGAGACGGCCACGGAAGCCATTCAAGGAGCACAACGTCTTCCCAACGAGAAGACGCGCAGTTGCCAGGAGCTTACAAAAGCACCAACCGTTAGGAGAGCAGACAGACACTCCAGCCTCGCTAGCATATTGCACGAGGGAGTGAACCAGACCTCTGCACAAGCCCTAATTAACGAGCGGGACTCACCACCTACCACCAGACACAGTGACGGCCACTCGCTCAAACATGGGGCTGCCCTTGAAGACCACTCAGAAGCTTCACGGGGTCCAAATGCTGCGGCCAGACTCCAAACTGGGCCTTGCGGAGTGGAACGCAATGTCCCCAAGATCAGGCCAAGCTCATAGCAATTGGTTCCCAAGCTCCTTCTAGGTGCTGCTGCCGCCGCCGCCGCCTCCTCACACACTCCGGTCAGCAACCGACCTGAGCATGCTGCACAATTCTTGCCCTCAGATGCGAGGCAGGTGGACAGGGGAGACTGCTGGGCCCCTCAGTCTGGGAATGCCCTCCGGAGAGAGGCCTTCTTGGCCTGCCTTCTTCTCTTCTGGGCTAGCAGGATGTTAGCATGGCTGCTGGAGATGGTTTGGTTGTCACTTTTTGGCACTGTTTTGTGCATGTGATTCTTGCTGTTATGTTCAACTGGGAGTGCTAAAAAAGCAGGGCAGAAATGCCAGATGTAAAGAGTGAGTGAGTGTGAATTCATCAACAGTGTTTAGGCATGGCAGGAAAACCTGCTAGCCTACTAACTGAGCCAAGAGGCACCGTTTCAAGTGACAATTCTCTTATATTTTAGCAGGGGGAGAGCAACTGGCCCTTCTCCAGACCCAGCACAGCATCCCTCCAGGGGCTGGAGTCGATTTCCTGTTGTTGTTGTTTTTAGATTGTGAACCCTTTGGGAACAGGGAAACATATTTATTAATTTATCCATCTAGCTATGTAAGCCATTTTGGACCCCTCTGTGTCCATTTAGGACACCTCTTATATACCGTTGAAAAATGGTATATAAATAATAGCAACAGTAAAACCTCCACATACAGAGGCAATATATGCCTCGGAATGCCAGCCAGGTCCTGAGAGCCTAGAGCTGGTGGCGGTCTGCATCTGGGGGGGGGGGGGAGAGCATCCCTTCCACAAGGCTGTCCTGTGTGGCATGAAGCTTTGCACCGTCTCCTCTGGAGGAGCCCCCCGTGTCAGGGAGCATCTCTGCTCCTTTAGACTGGAGGCTCTGCAGCTGCCGCCGAACTCCCAGCCTCACCGCGATGGATGGGAATTGTAGTTCCCCAACAGCTGGAGAGCCAAGGTTGCCTGTCCCTGCTTTAGACCACCGGTCAGAGGGTACCTTTGCTACTCCTGCTCGCCATGCCACTCAGAAGATCACGCTGCCCAGCTGCCCTTGAGCAACCCTTTCCCTGAGCTGAACGCTGCCAGCTCGGGGGGGGGGGAGCAGATGCTGACCATCACACATTTCCCCAGTAACCCTGACGGTGCTTCTGCTGCTTCCCGCAGCACCAGCACACCCTCGATGGGCACGGCCAGCCCGCTCCGGAGCTCTCCTTCTGGGGCAACCACGTGAGCTGACCCCGGGCAGGAGAGGCAGAGGTGGTGCCCCGCTGCCAAGGACGGAGCCCTGCAGGTTGCTCTGGGCTCACCTGCAGGCGGACAAGCCCAGCTTACCCCCAGATGAAGGCAGCCCTCCCGACACTTCTGGCTGCAGCATGGAAAGGGTTATTCTGCAGCCTGGCCTCCTGCTAATTGTAGGGCTTTATTATTATTTCTTATTACCCTCTCACACGCCTGATGCGATTATATTACCGGAACTGACACAGTTGGAAGCAGCAGCCATCCGTGGAGCCTCTGAGGAGGTGATGCAATTTCATTTTCATTGATCAGAAACCAGCAGGGCAGCAAATGATGGGAAATTCCATCCCGAGGAAGACCAGGGCACAAGGCCCAGGGCCCAGACTCCTCCCCACCCCCGCCCCGGCCCTTCAAGCAAGGCAGCTTCCCAGGGAGCAGCAGCCTTCCCTGGGGCAGAGCAGCCCTTGGCGGGGGGGGGGGGCGCATGCCTGAAAGCAGCGGCCTTTCGAATCCGACACACAACTGGCGGGGGTGGGAGGCACTACCAACTCCACCTCCCGCCCAGGCCCATCGGGGCTGGACACCAGATCCCACTGGGAGGACCTCGGAAGCCATGCAAGTCAAGGGCCAGGCAAGAAGAGCACGCCTTGGATAGCACCAGGACTTGGCTTCCTCCTGAACGGAGCCCTGTACCTTCCTTTCTGGCACACCTCTTGGGGACTGTTTAAGCTAACCACCCAGTTCAGGAGAGTGACTAAAAGGGGCAAATACCACCTAGTAGGCCCACAGGCACAGGATGTACCACCCACCACTGAGGAGATTGGTTGGCTATCAAGATATATTCCAGACTCCACAAGGAAGGTGTTTCTTAATGAGGGAAAACGTGTGGAGGTATAGTAGGAAGCAGCTAATAGAGTGGTAATGTTTATTTAGTTGCGTTTCTTGATCCTGTGGAAACTTTTATATCTAAAAGGGGCTTGTAATGGGTGTAGAGAAATAACATCAGAGGATCGCTGTCGGTCTCGGGGCTCTGTTGAAAAATAGCAATATTTCTAAGAAAACAGACTTCTTGCTGTGAGTTTGTGTGATTTTTTACTGTTTTTACTATTTAACTTACTTTAACGTTTTAATGATAGCTGAGAATGCGCGGACGATCTGCAAGTTCTAGTAGTGAAAGTCAAGGAGCACAGTGAAAAAATGGGACGACTAAATGTAAAGAAGACTAAACTAATGTCAACAGGTACAGCAACCAGCCTCAGAACTGATAATGAAGACATTGAAGTGGTGGGTTGCTTCTGCCTTTTAGGATCAGCCATCAACAGGAAAGGATCCAGCAGTCAAGAAATACACCACAGACTAGCACTTGGTAGGGTTGCAATGAAGGCCTCGGGAAGGATATTTCGATGCCGTGACGTGTCTATACCTACAAAGATTAGAAACGTCCAGACAGTGGTTGTCGCCATGACACTCTATGAATGCGAAAGTTGGACTTTGAAGAAGATAGAAAAAGTATTGATGCTTTTAAACGTTGGTGCTGGAGAAGACTTTTGAGGATACCACGGACAGCCAGGAAAACAAAAAAACTGATCATAGAACAAATCAATCCAGAATTTCCACTCGAGGCACAAATGACCAGGCTCAAGTATGATAGTTTATCCTACTTCAGACACGTGATGCGAAGAAGACCCAGCTCCCTTGAGAAGTCCGTCATGCTGGGGAAAGTTGAAGGAAAGAGAAGAAGAGGATGACCAGCAGCAACGTGGATTGGCTCAATTACTGCAGCAATGAATGCACCACTGAGAGACCTTCAAGGCCAAGTTGGAGACAGATCATCCTGGGAGAGAATCTATCTCTGTGGTCGCTAAGAGTCAACACTGACTTGACGGCACTTAATCAATCAAAATCAAAATGTTTTAAATGTGATTTTTCTGGAGCTTTATTGTATTTTAACTTTTGTAAACTGCCTTGCGATGCATTATGGAAGGCAATATCAAAACTGGAAAACCAATCAATAAATCCAAGCCCCGCAAGCAGCAGGACAGAGGCCGATGCAGCTCAGGTGCCTGGCTGCTTCCTGGGTGCTCCCAGCGGAGCGGCCTCCTCCAGCAGGCCTCTCCAGGGAGCCAGGCGCTTACAGCAGCCCAGAGGTTAACAGAAGCTGACCGCAGTTGCACAGCTGTTAAGGTAATCAATACCACTGAGATACTAAAGCAGCATAAGCCACACTATTGATTGCCAAGCAGATGATAAAACTGTTTATTATGATAATTGCAGGGCCCTGCAAGAGAACCTAGTGTCGTCTCCAGCCAGTTACAAAAAGCTGCCAAGAAAGCCTGCGGAGCAGAATCTCAGGCCCAAACCTTCCACGCTTCCCGATGCAGCTGCTTCTGCAGGACAGAGACTGTTGTGAAGCGGAAGCATGCCACCACGCCCACAAGGCTACAGCGCACTGGCAATGCCTCGCTGGTCCAATGGGATGAAGGCCCAGCACGGGGCGCCCCTCCCTTCTGGAAGCATCCACTGGAGCCCAGGGTCTCCCTGCCCTCCCAGAAGCACGACACCATGTTCCGCTGGGGTGCTGTGAAGCCATGTGGTGGTGGTGGTGGTGCCACCGCCACCACCCCCTCCCCCTCCCCCAGAGAGCAACAGGAAAGGTACCTTGTGACATGAGGAGGGCCTTGCCGCTCTGGGAGGGAAAGCACAGCCACCCTGCTCTGCACCAAGCCTGGTCAGGGCAGCAGGATCCCCTGCACAGCCCTGCCTACTTGCTGGCCGCCTCTCACCACAGAACTCCAGCTCAGAACCCCTTTGCACCCAGGAACCAAGGCGTTTCAGGGAGAAGAGCTCTAGGCTCAACTCTCCCTGGCATGCTAGTTCTCTGCATACAGGAAGGATTTTCCTGGGGAAGAGAGTATTCCAACGTACAACCCTCCCCAGTCCAATGTGGTACAGTCCAAGAGGAGCTGCATCACATGATCCTGCTGCACATGGAGATTGGCTCAAAGACAGTGGATCTACTACCACATGCTGTGACGAAGGCCAACTGAACTTGCATTGGAGAGAGGTGCTTATCCTGCTTTTTATTCAAGGACAGAGCTGGTCTTTATTTCAAGACCTCCCATATCTGATGGATCCCCAACAGTGATACTTTAGTCCACACTGGTCTTGCTTTTCAAGAGAGTTTTTTAAAAAGTAAAAACAAGAAGCGGTCTCATACCAATTACTGTCTCCTGTTCTTCAAAGCCTTCCGAGAAGGCTCTCAAGGATTTTGCACAACTCAGAAGACCCTGATTATTCAACTGGAAGCTGTGGGTGATGTACTGTGTTGGGCTTGCACCAAACGTCCCCCTTTGTAATCCAGCCAAACAGTTCCATTTTAGTTTTGTCAGACCACAAACCCCTTTCCCACATGGCTACTGCATCTCCCAGGTGTTCCTATGCATACTTCAAATAGGATTCAGGGTGGGCTTTATTGAGTAATGGCTTCCTTCTTGCCACCCTCCCATACAGGCCAGATTTGTGGCGTGCTTGAGATATTGTTGTCCCATGAACACTGTGACCTGTCTTGGCCATGGAAGCCTGTAGCTCTTTCAGAGTTGCCACTGGCCTCTTGGTTGCCTCCCTGATCAGTCTCCTCCTTGCTCAGTCACCCAGGCTGGAGGGATGGCCCGATTTCGGCAGGGTTTTGATGATGCCATACACCTTCCACTTCTTAACAACAGTAGTCTTGACTGTGCTCCAAGGGATATTCAAGGACTTTGCCGTCCTTTCCACAATTTTGTCCCAGAGTTCTTTAGACAGCTACTTGGTGCTCATGGCTAGGTCTTTGCTCTGAGATGCACTACCCAGCAGAAGGAACCATCAGGAACTGCTGGATTTATACAGTCATCATGTGATTCCCTACAATTTGACACAGGCGGGGCCAAACCACTTGGTGTGCACTTTTAAAGGCAATTGGTTACATCAAAGCTTACAGAAGGGTTGCACAACTTCAGTGCTCCAGCTGTTTTGGGGCTACCACCTCCAGCCACAATGGCCAATAGTCAGGAATTATGGGAATTGTAGTCTAACATCTGCAGGAGGGCCAAAGTTGTGCAGCCCTGACTTACAGCATGACAAGGGGGATGGAGATCTCTCCAATTGCCGTATATGAGATGGATGCTAAAACCCATCCCACTAAACACACTTTGTTTCCACTGAAAGGTGTGGAGTGTGGTTTGTTGAGGAGTGGAACGACACCTTATTTAAAGGCATGCCTGCCTGATGCACAGACACAACCAAATGCAACAAGTGTCCACGGGGTGTGCAGACTCCCCCTAGGCACTGAATGCCCTCAGTGACCCATCACTCAGAGCTTGGGGGTCTGCTCTGCATTTTGTTTTTCAGAGAGTCAAACTAGTGGGTCTTTTCTCGACAGACCACCCTTGTGCTGTACTTGCTTTTGAACTTCCGGGCTGAATGCAGGCTGTGCCTCTTACCGGGATCCCACATGGAGGCTTTGCCACTGACCAGGCGCTCTGCCCGAGCTGAGCACCTGATACTGAGGGCCATGCTCATTACTTCTATGCTTAATTGTGTTTGACTAAATATTTAAGGAGAAACTTAGGTATTCTGCTATGGATGTATCGGAACAAGTGTGGCAGTCCACTTGTTCCCAGCTTCTGAACATGCCTCTTGCTTGCACAACTGAAGCATCCACCTAGAAGCAGGGAGGTAATTCAGGAGAGCAATTCTACATGAGGTGCAGCTGGATGCCCTCAAGACACCCCCGTCTCAGCCTCATTTCTCCCTCCTTGCTGCTGGCAGCTGTGCCTACCTGTTCAGCTTTCCTGAACATTTTGAGGGGTGGCAGCAGAGGAAGCGCTTTCCCCAGACAAACCACAATTGCTCTCATGCCCAGGGGGCTCCCCATGACTGTGGTTCCAGAACCATTGCCTTTGGGGAGAGCAGTAACTTAGGCAATACCTGCTTAGCATCCATGGGGCAAACCTTTCCTTTTCCTTAAAGACAGCTTTGGCTTTTTGATCACCTGTTTTGACCTGATCCCAACCAGTCATGTGGGTGGGTGTAAGCATCAACCAGCATTGCTCTAGGCCAGGGATTCTCAACGTTGGGTCCCCAGAGGTTATTGGACTTCAACTCCCATAACCCCCGACCAAAGGCCACTGGAGCTGGAGATTATGGGAGTTGAAGTCCAGTAACATCTGGGGACCCAACATTGAGAATCCCTGCTCTAGGCTACTTGGAATCTTTAAGGGGGTAGACAGAAGTGAGAAAGTGTTAGGTCAGAAAGGTACATGGCTGTCGTGTGAATGCCACTTCTCCTGTGTTTGCTAGGAACTTTAACCCATGCCTGGAGAAATGGCAAAGTGGCAGCACCTGAGAGTCCCTCCAGATGCCAGTTCCAGAATAAGAAAACTGTTGAGTCTCATCAGTGACTTTTCAGAGAGGGAGCATTGCTTGGCAGGAGAGCCCATGCGTCACATGCAGAAGGTCCTTGGAATCACCAGACAGGTTTGTTTTTTTGTTTTTGTTTTGTTTGGGGGTTTTTTTTTGGGGGGGGGAGAGAACTCTGCCTGAAATCCTGGAGAGCAACTGCCAGCTAGCCAGTGTAGACAATACTGACCTTTGAAGTTCTTCTACTCTAAAGGAGGGCAGTCAATAGCTCCTGCACTTAAAATATTCCAGGGCAAGGTGATATCGCAGATGTTGTGTGGTGTTGAGATTGGGGGGTGGGAGGTGAAGGCTATTGCCCAGTAGGAAACAGTCCAGAACACTTTCCTAAGGAAGACTGTGGGCCTTCCCCATGGCACTCCTGCTGCCTATTTAAGAATGGAAGTAGGGCTACCTTCAATCTCCACCCAAGTCCATCTAGCATTGCTACTGTGCTTTAAGAAATTAGGTAAGTCTCCCAGAACACCACCTAGTCAAATCTTGCTATTTACACAATATGGGTGGGAATCGATGGACTAAACTTTTGTCTCACATCTTACAGTTGTACTCCTTGCCTCTGGTGGGGGGGATTTAGTTCTTGGAGCAGAGAAAATATTAGAGATCGGCTCCTTGAGCAGGACGCAGTAGACTGCTGTGGTACAGTCTTCCAAGTTCTCATCTTGGTACCACCATTATAAGAAAAAAGGAGTCTCTCACAGGATCTGGTTCCTATTACCAGTGCACCACTGAGGAAGGCTTTCACAATGTTTCACTTCCAAACTATGCCCACAGCATATCTTCAAGGGAGATTCTGCAAACTTCCAGTGGAAAAGCACCTTTGTCCTTGTGGTGTTGGGTCAAGTGGAAGACATCATCCACTAATACTGCCCTCTCTGTGAGGCGACCAGGGAAAACACACTGGAAACACATTATAGGTCAACCGAAGGGTTTGGATGTAAAACCTTTGCACCTGCTGATGCAATTCTGCCTGTCAACTGTCAGGTTGCCACCTGTGCCTTGCTTTCTTTTAAACACAAAGAAATGTGTATGTTCCAAACTGTAGCATTGGTTTTAGCTTAACCTAACTGATGTAACTGATGTTGAGGACACGTCATCAAATCCTGCCTGTAGACTTCTGGCGGCATCTGATGGGCCACTGTGTGAAACAGGATGTTGGACTAGATGGGCTCCCTTGGGCCTGATCCAGCAGGGCTGTTCTTACGTTCTTAACTCCTTGGTATGCTGTGCTTTCTCTTTTATGTTAGGACCAGTGGCCACCACAATGCAATTCTTACTGGCTGACCTAAGTGGACCAACTGTCTCGCTCGTAGGAGGCAGCTTCTATATCCATAGGCCTCCCCAGACCCATGTCGTGGGGATAAGGAAGGAAACATCCCATGACATCGCTACCCCACTGCTTTGACCACCACCTGAGTGGGACTGCTTTGAGGCCTGTATAGATGAGCTCTTGCTCAACTCTTGCTCCAAGCATCCTTCCTCGATGCACAGTCCTCCTCCGCCAGAGAATTCCAGGACAAGACAGGACATCCTCCTGCGAATGGGGCTGAGGATACACTGCAAGGATCCTTCTGGGAGGTGCAGGGATTCCAGAGCCCAGAACAGACTCTCAAGGACCTTGGGGAAGAGCCTGAAGCACCACCAGCAACAGCCTCCCGTGTGGACAGATTCTATTACAGTCTGGAGATGTGTCCAGCTGGAACTGCTGGTGCTAACTAGCTACAGGAGAGCAAAGGCAAGGCCCTTTCAGAGAACCAGAGGCTGGCAGGCTGGCTGTTGAAGGTGCTCTGGAGGCTTCGCTCCCCACCCGACAGGACTGTGCCACCCTTCCTGGACACTGCCGACCACTCCAGGTCGCCTCTGCAGGCTCGCTTGCTGGGTGAATGCCTTTCCACTGTCACAGGAGGGCAGTTGAGCAAGAGGCCCCCGGGCTGACCTTTGCCAGCAGGCTCCCAGCTCTCTCTTTAAAGTGATCTAATGCTAGGCAGGGTAATTAGCGCCAGAGGAGTAATTGCAGCTCTAACTAAGCTAGACCAAGATAGCAAAATTCTCCCAGGGGCTCTGCCAGGGACCCCAACCCCCACACAAAGGCATCTGCTTGCGTTCAGAAGGAGAGACTCAGCAACATTTCTGCAAGACAACAGCACTTTCGGAAAGTTTAATTAAAGCAACTGAAACGCTGAAGGCAACCAGGGCCGCTGCCACCGCCCCCACCCCCACCCCCAGCTTTGCAAAGCCCCCAGAAGAGAGGGCAGACAGTGCCAGTATGAGGACGCACAGACCGAGTCCCTGCCAAATGCCCCCAATGGGCACCTCAACCAGGACAGCCCAGCAGCAAGCCTCCCCGCCCCCCCCCCCAATATTCATGGGAGGACCTTCAGTGATAGCCAGACTCCTGTGAACTCAGGCTGGACAAGATCCCAAAGGGCGCTTCTTGGTCATCCAACAGGACCGGCAGCCCACCTCTCCCCTACACTATCCACACTGGGATGGACTCTTGTTTCGGGAGCCTGACGCAGCACTTCACTCGCTGCAGCCCCACTTGCCCTGGCCACAATCCAGAGTGTCCTCCTTGACCCTTGGAAGTGAAGTGCCTTTCCGACGACATCCAGGAGAAGAAAGAAGCCTGAGCACCCAAGCCATCGGGACACTCCTCACCAGGAGGCAACTGGGGGGAAAGGAAGCAGAGAACAAGCCAGCTTCCCCTTTTGGCGCCAGGCAGAAGAAACCGCCTCTTGTCCCAGCCAGGACACCAGCAAGTGGACGGCTGAGCAGCCAGCTGCCCCAAGCAATGCTTGCACCTGCCCTTCTCTGTGTATGGTGCAGACATCAGAAGGTGCCTAAGACCAAGTCAGACCCTTGGTCTATAACCTGCCCACTGTCACTGCATGCAGCAGGCAATCCCCTGGCCTTCCTTCCTTGGGACTCCTTCCCAAGTCCTTTGATCTGAAATGCAAAGGAAGTCATTCCGATTGGCTCACCCACATTCCAAAGAGACCCACTTCCATACCAAGAACCACCTCCAATGAAAGCCATATTGCCTTGCAAATCTGAGCACCCTGGAAATCAAGCACACCGAGCTGGGGGCAGGGGAGAAATGCCTCTGAAGTCCACTCTGCTTTTGTAACTGCCCTCCAACTTCTTGAAGCGCAAGTTTAGTTTAGCATGGGTTCCTGTTGGCATTATCCTTCTGGACCCGACTATATTCACTCTTACGCTTTCCCTGCATAAAGCATTGCTTTTAAGGGCATCTGTTTTGCTCTGGGTCATTCAGAAGCCCAAACACAAAGAGATCAAGGCTATGGAAATGGAAATCCCAGTCCTCCAGGCAAGGCTGCTGAGGCTGGAGAATCCTTCCGTGGAGTCCAAAAGAGGAGCACTGACTCCAGTCAGTGTGAACAAGGCACCCGGACTTGCCTGGGCACCAAGGAGACGACGAGTGCCAAGCGGGAAAGCCAAGGAGCCCCTGGACAAGGGGAGTGCTGCCTTCCATAGACCAGTGTGTGGCCCCACATCCGCAAGAGTAAGGGGAGCTCCAGCCTCGTCTCCTTCTACCATCCAGGATCTCTGCAGAGCCACAACAGGCCAAGAGGTGACCATTTCAAGGGAGTGGGCTTTCAAGGAAAAGATCTCTTCAGCCCACCAGGTAGAGGATCCAATGGAGCACCACTGTATCAGTATTCCCAAAGGGAGGGTGGGTGGGTGGGGGGAGAGGAGAGCTCTCCAACGAGCCTGCCTGAGGCACAAGCAGCTTAGACACTTCAGTGGGTTGCCCCAAGGATCTTCCCCAGTCCTCTTGGCCAACACACACAACAGAACAAAGAGGCCTCCAGGACAAGGCCAGGAAAGTGGGGTTCTGGATTTTTCCCCCTGGAAACATTTCCCATGCAATCCCCCCTCATTTGCATACAGTTTGCATTTTTTTAAACTATGCACAGCAAAACATTCTATTTGCATAGAAGTTTACTATGCAAATTCTTCCAGTGCCCTAAATAGACTGATCTGGCATGTTATTATGTGACCTATTTATTTAGGGCTTTGTTTTTGTTTTTACAAAAACCCACCATATTAATTTCCCACGCTGTATCTCAAGTTTTTCAAGCAGCCAAGTAGTTGAACTGAAATATTTGAGGAGGAGGGGGGAATCAACACACTTAATGTGGTTTACAGGTTATACTGAAACAAATTCAAAGCGTTATGTGGGAAGAAATTAATTTTACTGAATTAATCAACTGATAAAATATATGTACTTTCTCACACACTTCCTAGGGATACTCACCGGAAAAACATCACAACTTTGAAATGGCCAAACCTGCTAAATAGTGCATTGGCATTCACTCATTGCCTTCACCTTTGAGGCTCAGTAGGCTGCGGCAGCCAAGAACTCCCTGGAGGGCCGCCCCCCCCCCCCGCAGCAGGTGGGATCTTTGGCTTGGTTGGCCAGGCCTTCCGGACACAGGGCTTTGTAGCGGCTGGCTCCAGAGGGGCTAACCCCCAGGCAGTGGGGGGCCCGTTGCCCAAGCGGGGAGCAGATTTGGGGCTCTAAGGAGGCTGCTTCCTCCCTCCCTGCAGGCCATCTTTTGGGGGCCGTGCCAGTTGTGGGGGCCGATGCTGCTGGTTGCAGGCCGGGTTAGTGGGCTGGTGTCGAAATGGGAAGTGTATTTTCACCGTGGCAGTGCTGAGCTGTTAGTGGGGCCTGGATTACTGGGTGATTGTGCTGTCAATACTGCTGTATTGAGTCCGAGTGAGCCTCTGCAGCCCAGGGAAACACTTAGCTCACTGCTCCTGCTTATTGAGAAGCCAATAGCAATTTGCCGGCTGACACTTGACAGCGGATGTGTTCCCAGAGGTGTGGCTCCTGCGCAACTCAGGTGTGTCCTCTCTGCCTGCCAGTCCGGTGGCCCCCTTGCCTGCCTCCGCAAGAGAGTGAGTGCGAGCTGTTTCTGTTGGCTAGATGTGCCCCCCACTACCCAAGGCACTCCTGTGGGGCTTTGGGGAAACTCCGTGCTTGTGAAGGGCTTCCACGGACCAGCAGGAGCACTTCCTGGGACACGCACGCCTTTGCCTTGTCTGGAGAGCTGGGCCAGAAAATGTTCCCATTTCTCAAAATCCATTAGCCACCATCACAGGGACACAGAATGCTGCCTCACAGCCTGAGTCCGACCCTTGGTCCATCTCGCTCAGTTTTGTCTGCCCAGACTGGCTGCAGCTTCTCCCAAGTTGCCCTGCAGGAGTCTCTCCCAGCCCTGTCTTGGAGATGCTGCTGCTGCCGCTGCCGCTGCCGCTGCCAGGGAGGGGACTTGGGACCTTCTGCATCCAGGCTCAAACTGCCGCACGTGCACAGTGTTCATCTGGCTGTCAGCCATTTGTTCATGTAATTCATTCGTAACAATGAGTGAATGCCAATGCAATATTTAGCAGGTTTGGCCATTTCAAAGTTCAGAAAAGGAAGAGAGGCCTTTACAAGTTATACTGATCTGGCCCAACCGGGCAGCCCTCCAGCCACTAGGCTAAGCTTCCTTCCCCTGCTTGCATCCAGCTTAGGGTTGCCAACTGCCCCTCAGGAGGCAGGGTGTCCCTCACTTCCGGGAAGGAAGGTTGGTCCCTAGAGGGGCAGCATTCCTCCCTCATTTGTTCAATAGCCTGTCATTCAATGAGACTCGGCCTCTGGATTACCGCTGCATACACCTCCCAGCACCCCCCCCCCCCGCCCGGCAATGAAATGTTGGCAACCCTAAGATTCCAGCCTCAGCAGAGAGGCACAAGAGTCAGGCTCTGTGTGCGAGTGCCCTCTTCCTCCCGAGCACCTACTCTGCACAGTTCCCCAAAGAGAGCGTCAATGGCCTTTCCGCTCCTCCATTCTGTGTGTGCAGATGGGGGGGGGGGAGAGAGCGAGAGAGCGAGCGAGAGAGAGCGAGAGAGCGAGCACACGCGAAGGTGGTGCTGGATGTAGAAACACATGAAAGTCTGTGTAGGACAAGGGAAGGAATTATCCCTCCCATTGATTTTGGCTCTGGGGTATTAGAAAGAACACAGCATTTATCTGGAGATTTCTTCCCAAAGCCGGCTGTGGACTTTCAAAGGTAAATGAGACTTGAAAGGAGCTTATCAGAGGAACAATCTGCTCCAACCCTCCTCACGGAGAGCAGGGCCCCATGGCTGCCCCCTCACCCAAGGGGTGCCCTCCGCAGGCTGCAGCGTGTCCTCCAAAGCGGGGCCCACCCCATCAGGGCTTCTTGCAAGAGCCCTTTTGGCCCTGATGTCCCCATCCAGAGAGGCAGCCAGAGAGCCACACTGCAGCGGAAACGTGGAGCAACTGGTCAGCACTGCCCTACCCGCTGTGGGGTGGCAGCACCACCACAAAGCTGGGCACACGACTAGCCCCGGGCCAGAGCAACCAGGACACAACCCAAGCAGCAAGCCCCGGCTCCTGTGGAGATGGTGCACCTGGCCGCCCTTGGCCGCCCTGCCTTGGGGGGCCACGGGAGACGGGTCCTTGGGCCACAGGAGCGGCGGGGCAGGGCAGGGCAGCCCTGGGGCCTGCCAGCTCCCCCCACCCCACAAGAGCGGGACTCCCTGTCTCTGCCTGCCTGCTCTGTCTTTCGCAGGTAGCTGGGAGGTTGTAATTGGCGAGGCAGGAGATTAGAAATATCGGCAGCCTCTAAGTAAGACTTTAATTTACTGGCCGATCAATAGCACTAGGGTTATATTGGCAAAGTGTCTACAACTCTATTGACTCCCACAATTCCTCTTATCAATTGATCAGAAATCTGGAAGCCAGAAAATATTGTTTGAAGAAAAAAGCAGGCAGGAACCCAACGCTTTGCCTCAGCAGCCCAATCGGAAGCTGCAGAGGAAGCCGCCTCCGGCAGCAGGAGGGCTTCCCTGCACAGGCAGCGCAGCAGCCGCCGCAGCGGGGACCGGGGACAGGCTCCCCCTCGCCCCCCCCCCCACACCCCTTCCTCTTGCAGCAGGAAGGGAGGACACCCCCTCTGGACCCATCTGGAGAGATGCCCCCCCCCACTTCTGTCAAGGAGCCCAGTGCTCCTTTGCCCCAGAGCCATGGAACTGGAGGAGGATGGCACCAAGGGCGGGGGGGGGGGGGTCCTCCATCTCTGCCTGGAGGCTCAGCATCTCCACTCAAGGGAGGAGAGGAGGGGGCGGCCCGCAAAGGGGGCCTCCTCCTCCTCCTCCTCCTCCTCCTCCTGCTCCTGCTCCTCCTCACCATGGAGACGGGAGTCCTGAAGACATGGATGCTCCCCCCCTCCACCCCTCCCGGCTCTGATCTTGCCCAGGGTTACCATGGAGCTCAAACCCTTCTATTCATTCATCAGGCTGGGGAAGCCGAGGCGGCGATCTCGGCCTCATGGTGGAACAGGCAGCCTCACCAGACCCAAAGCACTCTCCCCGGGCGCTCTCACCCCGCAGGCCCCCAGCCCTTTCTCCCCGGGCCAGGGCAGCCGGGGCCACAAAGGGAACCGAAGCCCAAGACCCCTTTCAACTTGACCCTCCGCGAGGAGGACGTCCCTGACCTCCATGGCCTCCTGCCTTTCAAATGCAGAGTTGAACTTTTCACCCAAGGTCGGCAGCTGCTGTGCTCCTCAGCCCAGCAGGGACCAGGCGCCAGCCAGAGGGCCTTCCTCCCTTCCAGCCCCCCTCCAAGCAAGGAGCCCCCAGCAGCAGACTCCGCAAACGACACACCTTGGCTCCAACTAACTGGCTGGAGGGCAACGGGCAGCCGGAGGCGGCCACTCGCCGGGCTGGAGAGGGCCAAGAGCCAGAGAGACCTCTGGGGCTGCTGAAGGGGGGCTCGGGCAGGGGGGCGCCACAAGCCCCCATGAACGCCACTCTGCAAAGAAGCCTCCGAGCCTCGGCTGAAACCACGGCGGCGGCACAAGAGGGCAGCTGCTGCCACCCGCGGCACGAGCCAGTGGAGGACCCGGCCTGCCTCTGATCTGGCAGGGAGAGAAAAGCGGCACAAGGCCCGGAGGAGGCAGGCCGGCCTCCGTCAGATCCGGACAGACTCTCCTGGAGACCTCCCCCCCCCGCCTTCTTGCTCGCCACAGAGCACCGGGGTCGGCTGCCGGCCACGTGACTGAACCACACAATCAGCACCACGCTAGCCGGGGGTGTGTGTGTGTGTGCGCGCCAGGCGGTGCATCAGCTTGGCACAGACTTTAGGGGGCCTGCAGGCAGCAAGAATCCCCCTGGATTCCAGAAGGCTCTAGTCCTCAGGGCGCGCCGAGGGGGCTGAAGCATGAGCAGCGCGAAGGTCTCTGTTCTCAAGGTTTCGAAGGAGCTGCCAGACTTTTCAAGCGCCAACTTGTCTTTTAACAGCTGCGGGTAAAAAGTTCAGAAAAGGAAGAGAGGCCTTTGGCAGACACCAAGCCCTCGCTAATCAGAGCAGTGACACACCCCAGCAAGTGCAGCTCAGCCACCACGGAGCTCTCCAGACGCTGCCAGCCTGTGCCTGCGGGCACTCTCCCACAACCCCCCCCCCCCGTGATTCCCACCAGGGGCAGCTGGGCAGAGGAGAGGCCTCCTCGCCAGGGCCGGCATCCCCCCACGAAGGCTCTGGGGGAGACCAGCGGGCTCTGTGCCTCTCAGCAGAGCTGCCAGAAGCCCAGCATAGGGAGCCATTTGAATTCCTCCAGGAGCTGGATTAACACAGGAATGTGCTTTGCAAGAGAAGAAGAAAGGGAGGCATCTGCGGGCGGGGGGGGGGCGGGTGTGCGCGCGCGGCCCCGACACAAAGCCCAGCAAGCTCTGCAACAAAACGCAGCGAGCCCAGCCTGCCAGCATGGAAGGACGGGCCCCTGAGGGACAGGGTGGAAAGCCAAGCCCTGGGCTCCTTCCTCCGGCACGCTGACCCCAACCCTGGCCAGGAAGGCAAACCAGCGGCACCCCCGCCCCCCCCCCCCCGGCCTTCGTCAAAACCAAGTTGCTGAGGAATGCAGCAGGACAGGTCTGCACTCCCGGCCGGCCGGCTGGCCGGCCCCTGTTTTTGTCTTTGAGGATGCAGCAGGGGCGGGAGAGGCCAGACTGGAGGAGAAGAGGACCCACACGCCAAACCCCGGGCCACTGGTGGGCGCCCGGGGGGGGCCCCACGCCTGACTTGGCCGAACCAGGACTCCGAACCGGCTCCTGGCTGAGCCCCTGCGGAGCAGCCGGCAGGCCCCGGCAAGCACCCAGCAGAAGCCGCAGCTTCCAGTTGTGGCCACAGCACCCCCTTCCCCTCCCACTCACCGGGGAGGCGGCAGCCCCCAGCCCCAGCCTGATTTGGCAAGAACCAAGCCCAAACACAGGGAGGTGGGGAGGAGGGAGACCCAGCGCGCTCTGGGGCCAAGCGGCAAGAGCCCACCAACTTGCGGGCACCCCGGCTAGGGCTGCCAGATGCTGGCTCTCCAAATCCGGGTGCCTGGTTTGCGTATTGTGTCAATTGGCTTGAAAATGACTTCTGAGCAGAAGAGTGACGGCACGCTTTGCTCCATCACTCCGCTTCTACAAGGGCTCGAGCTTAGCTTTGTGTTTAAAATGGAAGTTGGCATCTGGGCGAATCTGGGTGGGCTCAGCAATCTGGGTGAGATGCTTAAAATCCAGGTGAAACCCAGAATTCGGGGGGGCATGGCAACTCTGCCAGTGTCCTCAATAAGGCATACGCACATGCGCGCACACTTTTCTGATCCCTCTCAGGTTGACTCCGGAAGGCCCCACTCCGCATACACTCAAGGCGCACACATTGCCTTCATGCTGCCACCCAGAACAAAGCTCATTCCACCCACACATGCAAAGAATTAGAGGGACCACTGAGTGGAGTGCCAACCGGGGGGGGGCGGGGGTTCCCGAGACACCTGCCACCCAAATCAGAAGAGAGTGCAAAGAGCCTCCCAACCAGCAGGCAAAAGACCACTAGCACTGCTCCCCACGCCAACAAGGCTACTACGGCCACCACAAATATTTGTATACTGCTCTTCAACAAAATTGGGTGGGGGGCCAGTTGGTCTCCCCCTGCTAGCTAGCAGATAATTGCCCTTTTAAAAGGCGTCCCTTTGCTCCAGAGACTGTGGCTGACTCACATCTAGATCCCTTCCTCTGCATCCGATCCTGACGGAACAAAAAGCCAACCCCTCCTATGGACCAGCCACAAGAAAGTGACAGCGGCCTCGTTCCCTCCGAGTCGGGTTCGGGTTCGAGGCAGTCGGCCCTGCCCAAGAGCCACAGGCCTCAAGGGGCCTCTGGAGCAGACAGACACAGGGCTGTGCACACCACCGGGAGATGCTCCCTATCAGGTGGGGTATACATCTCACGGAGCAAAGGAATGCCCCTCCCGCGCCAGACATCCCACGCCTCTCACCGTGGAAAGGGCAGCAGCTGTGCGCACACCTTCTTGGGGAGAGGGGCCCTTGCCGTGCCATGCCGACCAGCTCCAGAACGCCCCCTGCCCCGGAGAGAAAAGGCGAGGGCACACCATGGCCAAGCAAGAGGGGAAGGACGCCTCCAAGGGCCTGCGGAGGAGCACACCATGGCCAGGGCTTGCCAAGGTCGGGACGGCCGGCTCCGTTGCTGCTGCCGGCACTGCCGCCACCGCCACCGCCTCCTCTTCCAGGGACGTCACGCAGTCACCCAGCCTGAGGCAGAAGCTGACTCCTAGGAACCTCCTAAAACGCCACACACACCCCGCCATGGCAGAGAGGCAGGTCCCCCCCCCCACACACACACGTGTGCTTCCCCAGTGCTCGAGCTGCAGCCACGTGGGCATGGGCGGAGGGAGCGCGGGCGGCCACCATCTTGTGCAGCAAAGGGAAGGAGCCCCGATCCCCGTTGCCTCAGCCTGACTGGGGTGGGCACAGGGCTTGCAGGGGAAGCCACTAATTAACTCGGCAGCAAGTTGCTAGCATTTGCATAGAAATGCAGCCACAAATCACGAGAAACAAGTCTGGACAAGTCAGGGCCAGGCACATCGACAAATCCACCCTGGACAGCGGGCCGCTGGAGGTGGGTCCTGGAAAGGAGCTGTTCACGGGGGAGCCAGGCCGAGGGGACAGCAAGCAGGAATGGCCCCGCGGGCATCTCGGGCTCCCGGCTGCACGGAGCCTCCTGGGGCCGCCTCATCCACAGGCAGACCCTTGACCTGGCAAGCTCAGCACCACCCACACAGGCTGGCAGCAGCTCTGCAGGGTTTCCGGCAGAGAAGGCTCTGTCCCAGCCCTGCCAGGAGATGTTGCGGGGCTGCATCTAGGGCTTTCTGCAAGCAAAGCAGGGGCCCCCTCCTCCTCTCGGGGGTAGGGGTGTGCATGATCCGGCTCAGCGGTCTACTCACCGAAACAGTTCAAAAGTCCAGCATTCAAGCCAGTTTGGAGGTAGGGAGGGGGTTGCTTGAAGGCGTGGGGAGGGTGTCCTTACCTCCCCCGCTGCATCTCCCCCAGAGCCCTCTTGCCACCCTCCCTGCGCTTTAAAGCAAACCCCCACCCCGGCTCCATGTACATCCCTACTCTGGGGCCAAGCACACCACTCGGAGGCAGAGCAAGCCTTGGAAGTGCCACCACACGGATGCAGACCAGGCTGGCAGCCAGTGGGCCCTCCAACAGGAGTCCCCAGATGTTGCTGACTGCAACTCCCATAATGCCCAGCCAAAGGCATTGCAGCCGGGGATGCTGGGCGTTGTAGTCAACAACATCTGGAAATCCCTGTTAGAGGGAGCACTGCTGGCAACTCTGCTGGAGGGGAAGGCGAGACTGGGAGAGCTAGCCCTGGAGAAGAATGCCGGCGGGGGTGGGGGGGGAACGGGGACACAGACGATGCTGTCCAGAAACTGTTCCACAGATCCACACGGCCATCAGGAGGCAAACAGGGCCCCCACAGAAGAGCAAGGAGAGAACGTAAGCACCACCCTGCTGGATCAGGCTCAAGGAGGTCCATCTAGCCCAGCCTCCTGTTTCCCACAGTGAGTGGCCCAACAGACGCTTCTGGGCAGCAGCCCACAGGCAAGAGGGGAGGGCAGCTGCAACTGGGATTCAGAGGCATCCTGCCTCTGAGGCGGGAGGTGGCCCACAGCCACCAGACTAGTAGCCATTGATAGACCTGTCCACTGTTCCCTCTAAGGCGTGCGCAGGTTTTTGGATGTCTGCTCAGTTCATTTTAGATCCTGCTCAGGTTGCATGGGGAAGGACCCATTCACACACGCTACCTTGATACTGCCGCCCGAACAAAACTCATTCCACACAGAGATGAAAAAAATTAGAGGGACCACTGGACCTCTCCACCATGGATTTGTCTAAGCCCCTTTTAAAGCCATCCAAGCTGGTGGCCACCATACCACAGAGAGCTGCCCGAATTGCTGCCACCATCCCCAAGAGTGCTCCTGGCACAACTGGAAAACCCTGCTGCCCACGGCATGCACACAAGTCCCTTCTGACAAGCACTGATACACGCTGGACCACTGCTAACAAAGCTCGCGCTATAGGGCTGTACACATTTCCCATCCATGGGTTTCTTCCTGGAAGACTCGGCACACTGCAATTAGTCTTTGTTCAGCATTCCCTCCAGTTAATTAGTAAGGAACTGGGCACGGGGCATTTGTCACCCCAGAACATGCCCCCTTTGGCTGCCAAGGACACCTGGTTCTACCTAAACAAGCCCATAAGCTGGACTGGCTGCTGGGACAACTGAGGTCCCCTTTGGAAAGGCTGTCCGTGAATCCACTGGGCAGAGGCAGCAATCAGCACAACTCCTCTAGAACAGTCTTTCCCCCACCCTGTGTGACAACTGCTGCTGCATTCTTTGAAACCATAACTTTTGTCTGCTTATTTGACTACATTGATATCCTGCCTTACTTCCATCATGGCGCACATACTAGCATCCTTAAGTCCCCTCTAGTCCAGCGTCCTGTTTCACAAAGGGGCCCACCAGATGCCTCTGGGAAGCCCACAGGCAAGAGGGGAGGGCAAGCCCTCTCTCCTGCTGTTGCTCCCCTGCAATTGGCATTGAGAGGCATCTTGCCTCTGAGACTGGGGGTTGCCTATGGCCATCAAGACTAGTAGCCATGAGTTTGATAGACAAATTCATGGAAGGCAGGTCTAAGCCCCTTTTAAAGCTATCCAAGCTAGTCCACATCCCGTGGCAGAGAATTCCATAGATTGTGCTCTGTATGAAAAAGTACTTCCTTTCGTTCGTCCTAAATTTCCTGGACATCAGTTTCATGGGATGAACCCTGGTTCTAGTGTTGTGAGGGAGGTAGAAAAATTTCACTCTTTCCACTCTTATTCCATGCATAATTTTATAAACCTCTACCATGTCTCCTGGTAGTTGCCTCTTTTCCAAACTAAAAAGCCCCAGATGCTGTAGGCTTGCCTTATAGGGAAGTTGATCCAGGCCCCCCATCATCTTAGATGCCCTCTTCTGCACCCTTTCTAGTTCTAAAATGTCCTCAAGATACGGTGGCCAAAGCTGTTCGCAGTACTCCAAGCGTGGCCACACCATCGATTCGTATAAGGGCATTATAATATTAGCATTTTTATTTTCTGCCGCACACGGAGTTGACACTTTCAACAGGCTGTCCACCATGACCCATCAGCGTATATATGAAGTTGGGGCTTTTTGCCCCAACGTGCATCACTTTACACTTGCATTTGCCATTTTGTTGACCACTCCCCCCAGTTTGGAGAGATCCTTTTGGAGCTCCTCACAATCAGCTTTGGATTTTACTACCCTAAATAGTTTAATGTCACCTGCAAATTTGGCCACTTTGCTGCTTACCCCAACTTCTAGGTCATTCATCTGTACAGAGATCTATCATACCCAGATCCCTCTACAGATCCCTGGGGGACCCCATTTCTTACATCTCTCCATTGTGAAAACTATTCACGGTGGAATCACAAAATCCCTGCCCCGCTCCCTGTCCTTCGGCCAGTTCCCAATCCACCACAGAACCTGTGGCCTTATCCCAGGAGGGGTCCCCGGAAGCCCCCCGCTCCAGGCACTGATCTTGCTTAGCTTCAGCAAACTGGCTGCCTCCTGGGCCCTCCACTGAAGATGCTCTGCCTTCAGGTGCCAGCAACTGCCGTCTACCGCCTGGCGGCTAACGGGATTCTCCAGAAGCTGTGAGCAAGCTTGCCCACTCCCCCCGCCAGGCTTCTACAGGTTCCATGGGGAGAGGGAGCAGCCAAACAGGCCAGCCAGCTTCCACACAGAGACCCTGCCCTGCTCACAAGCGGCCTTCGTGTAGCCTGGCTCTGCACGACCAGGCCTGGCGGAGGCTGCCAGAAAGGAAAAACAGCTCCTCTAGTCGTGTGGTCTGAGCTGAACCATGGAGGCAATCCAGAACATAGGGCCACCAACTGCCCTACAGCTTTCCCACCCAGCTCTGCAGGGTTTTCAGATCTAATCACTCCCCAGTTGGCTTCTGGACAAGGCAGCTGTCCTGGAACCAAGAAACACTGTGGCTCCTCCCGTTCAGGCAAGGCTCACTGCTACGCTTGACGGATGCGGGCAGAAGCAGGCCCTGGTTTAACGGAAGCACCCTGGAAATGGGACAACTCCTCCAAGTGCCTTGGAGAGCCAGACCCTGAATCGCTCCCACTCAGCAGCAGCGTTTATTGCATTCCTTCCTGTCACGTGTCAATCAGGCCTGGTTGACTGGATGCAGCCTCAACCACGGCGATCAACAGGAGATCACCCAAGCTCAGCTACATTCCAATTGCCAAGGAAGGGGCAAAACTTGGAAGGCAGTCCCTTTCCACATGCATCACTGCACCGGGAGGGGGGGCTCAGGGGGGGCTAGCAAGAAACAGGAACAGCTCACTTCCCTGGAGCTGACTCTGGCCCCCACGGTGCAAACCAAGCGAAATGAGCCATGGCAGTGGCACCCCGCCTGTCTCCCCTGAAGCAGCAGCCAACTGCACAGACCAGCAAGCCCAAACGCAGCCACTGGCTAAGCCTTGCCCATGCAAGCCCTTCTGGCAGACACATGGACCCAAGAGAGGGGGGCAACTCCACCCCCAGCCCTTAAGTACACAGCCTCTGTGGCTGCCTTGCTCACTCTGCTGCAACTCCTTGGGAGCTGCATTCCGCCGCCTGGGGGGAAGAGAGGGGGGCACACACCCCCACACAAGCTGGCCCCCACCGGAGCCAGCATCAATCCTCGGCCCACCAGGGCTGCTTCCCACGGGCTAGCTGCAGACAACCCTCTTCTCAACAGGAGCTGCAACAGGCCTCCACTTGACTGCCACCCTGCTGAAGTTCTCTCGCCTTCCGTCACGAAGCCCAGCCCATGGAAGAAGAGGGGGAAGAGAAGGCATCTCGCTGCCAGGGCCAAAGGCCAGAGGAGCCGCAGGAGACCCAGATGCCTCCGCCCCCCGCCCCGCCCCCACTTCAGCCAGGCAGACCCTGCCTCCTGCTCCAGCACAGCCTCCGCCCACCCTTTTGCCAAGAGAAGGTCAAGCGCTTGCAGGGGCTCAAGCACACCGAGGGAGAGCCAAGAGGCCCCAGGAGGCCAGGGGCAGCGACAGACTTGCCTACTGTCTTCCCTGGGAACAGGGATTCCCAGATGCTGACGACTACAACTCCCAGAATCCCCAGCTGCAATGGCTTTTGTCTGGAGATGATGCGAGTTGTAGTCAGCAACATCTGGGAATCCCAAGGGAAGCTGCTGCCTCTCTGGAGGCGCTCCCGCCAGAGGTGTCTGCCTCCCCCCCCACAAATGCAGGCGGAAGGGGCAGAAGGACAGCTGCCCATGCAGATCACCAGGCCTGCAGCCTGACAGAAACGTGGCAAACCACCCAGTTGCCCCGTCCAGGCACCCAAAGGCAGACCTCCTGCCGTGGCCTCGTCAGGAAGGAGATGCTCGACACCAGCCTCAGTCCCAGCCTCCTCCACGGGAAAGCGAGGCGCAGGCCTCTTCTCTTTGGGAGCAGGACGAGATTTCCCGCCCCCGCCAGAAGGGAGCCAGGCAGAGGGTCTCACCATGCCTTAAGCAGGCAGCACACAGGCTAGCCCTGCAAAAACGCAGCACCCACAGACTGAGCCAGCAGGGCCAAGGAGTGGCTGAGAGCGCACAAGTGCCGGCTGCCGTTCGGCTGAGCACAGCAAGCAACCCCCTCGCACAAGCAGGGTCCTCTGCGCTGCCCAGGCGTAGCTTGGCTTTCACATGCTCACTCGTGCTCCCCCCGCCCTCGCCTGCCCGCTGGGGAGGAGGCCAAGAGCAGGGGCCTCGCCTCGCCACCACTGGCCAGAGTCCTCCATCCAACACAGGAGGGTCTGCTCCCTCTCTAGGAGGCCAGTCTCTATGGAAGGTGCTTCCCAGGCATGAAGGGAATATGACCACGGAGGGCTTCCAGGGCACCAGAGGGGCACACGGCGCGGCAGGGCAGCATTCCAGAGCGGGACCCTGGGAGTGCGCTGAAGTGGACCCTCCTTGCAGGGGGGCGGAAGCTGCCGAGAGAGAGAGACCGCCCTCACCGAGACCCCTCCGGGAGGGCCTGCAGCTGGGCTGGCATGCAACCCACAGGGAGCCTGCTTGCGCTCCAGGACAAAGGGACCCAGCAGAAGTCCAGCAGGGAGGCAGGCCTGCCCACGGCTCCGGCTCCTCACTCCCCAAGCCCTTCGTCCGACGGTGCCTGCCTGCTGCTACGGAAACCAACTGGTCCACTAAGCCGGTCTTCCAAGAACAAGCCTCTAGGCTCTGCCGGAGCCCAGAGCGACTGACGGGTGCCCCAGCAGCGCCCTGGCCAGGCTCCGCAGGGCGCCACACCCAGCAGCCAAGACGTGTGCCCCAGCAGCACAAAGGAGATGCCACCTGTGCTGCTGAAGAGGGCAGCAGCGTCTCTGGCACGCCACCCGGCTGGGCCCTTGCTCCGCAGTGGCTTCCGGGCTCACGGCTCCTGTGCCACTCTTCCCGGACCATAACCGTGATCCAGGCACAGGTGGGGGGACCCCGCTCTCGCCCTACCATCAAAATAAGGGTCCCTGTCACAAGAGGAGAGGGGGAGGAAAGAAGGGGGGGCTGCACTACATGAAGGTCGGAGGGGGAAGGGCAACTGAGCCCCACTGGAAGGACCCCACTGCCCACAGGCGTGGCAAAAAGGGGGCTTTCGCTTCTCTTTGCCAGGCCCATAGAAGCTCCCGGGGGGGGGGGACTTGAGAAGCTGAGCACCAACACTGCCCTGACAAGAGTCCAGGTCCCTCCCCACCGGCGTCTCTCCTGTGCGGCACAGCAAAGGCCGTCATCTACCGGGGTGAGCAGCTGACCAGGAAGGCTGGGGTGGATACCAGCGGGCCCTTTAACTGTTCTCCTCTCTGTGTGGAATGAGTTTTGTTCTGGGCGGCAGGATCCAGGCACTGTGTGCGCACCACGTGCAGTCAGAGGGGGGCCTTCCCAATTCAACCTGAGCGGGATCTAAAATTACTGAGCGGGCATCCAAAAATGTGGGAGTGCGAGCACCTGCCTTAGAGGGAACACCTGGGGGGACACACGGCTAACCAAAACCAACACCGAGGGCCAGTACTCAGCCAAATGGAGGCAGGCACAAAGCATGGGAGGCTGAAGCCACTCTCCTCTCCCGTCCCAGGGAGCCGTTCCAAACGGAAGGCCGACAAAGGCACTCGAGGGCCCACATTCGCCAAGGACTGCGCATTCCTGACATGAGGGGAGCGCACACAACATGGCCCCGCGGGTGGAGGGCACCTAGCTCCGTTCTCCAGGGCAAAGGAGGTGGCTCTCAGGGGAGGCAGAACCCTAACCCTCGCCTGAGGAAGACTGGGGCATCAAGGCAGAGCAGAGACGTCCCCCACCCCTCTGCATGGGACTGCTTGCAAGAAGCAGCCAGACATTCCAGTTGGCCCAGAAGGTGGCAGCAGCCAGGCTGGGAAGCAGGCCTGGCCACCACCCACTGCACCCAGGCTCCAAGTGTCCCGCAAGCTTGCTGGCTGGTTTCCAGGCCCCCTTCCAAGGTCTAGGGCTGCTCTTTGAAGCCCCCTTGCTCCCATAGGAAACTGCCGATGCACAGAGAGCAGAAAACCCTACCCAGTACCCCCAGGCAGAGCCTTACCTCCAGCGGCCCCTTGGGAGACCCTTCCCAGCCACAAAGGCAGCAAAAATGAGGATACTTGGCTCCTGAGAGCTCCTGGTCTCTTTTCAATGGATCACATTATTATTATTTGCTAATTTGGTGCAGAGGCACCTTTTAACGTGGTGATTCTCTTTATTGAGCAGGGGGAGAGTAACTGGCCCCATCCACCCCCAGCACAGTACCCCTCCAATTGGTGTCTGTCTTATGTTTCTTTTTAGATTGTGAGCCCTTTGGGGACAGGGAGCCATTTTGTTTGTTTGTTGTTTCTCTGTGTAGACCGCCCTGGGCCATTTTTGGAAGGGCGGTATAGAAAGTGAATGAATGAATGAATGAATGAATATTGTTATTTTATTGCTTACTATTTTGTGACTCCACTGAGTTGCTAACTTGCTGGTGTTTCCCTTGTGTGCTTTTTTTTTTTTAGACAGAGGACAGTTGTCTCATTCCTTTTACTACCGAAACAGCTTTGAGAACTTTATTGGAAAGCAGCATGTAAATATATTCAATAATCATTCCTCTGATTATATTGTTTGGAACTGTGCATTAGCCAGCTGGGCAACTTTTAGTGGGAAGATTGTCTAGAGGTATTGGAAATAAAATTCAACCCACCACCACCACCACCACGACAGCCAAAACTGGAGTGGCACTTCCGGATGAGCCCAGTGGGCGGGAGAGGGGCGCGTGCTTCCCCTCAGCCTACCTGGCCATGGCCCCTGCCCTCCCCCATGCCTGGGGCGCCTGGCTAACCAAGACACAGGCGAGGCCTCCAGGCCAGCCTGCTCCTCTGCCGGGCAGCAGCAACTCTTGCCAGGCCCCATAGCTGCCAGCGCCATGTGGGAGGGGAGCAGGAGAGCCAGGGCCGAAGACGGGTCCCTTGAGGATCGGGCACAGAAGCTGCAACCTGTGAAGCCCCCTTGCCCCTGGCACCCAAAGGCATGCAAGGATAAGAGAGGCAGACAAAATGGCGGCAATGAGGGTCCGAAGGCAGCGGCTGCCCCTGTGTCACCCAGGACTGCGAAGAAAGGAAGGCATCAGAGTCTCTGAACCCAAAAGGAAGACTTGTGTGATTGCCTTCTTGGCAAGGCGTTCTAGAGCACAGGAGACAAATCCGTGTGATTCCCACACACAACCGGGTGTCACTCTCATGTGCCCAAGACCAGGTCTCTGAGGCAGAACTGAGAGCGCTGGCAGGCACACGTCCAAAACAGACGCCCAACTCCCAGCTGCTGGGCTGGGGTCGGACCCAAGAAGCTGCATGCTGACGCCGAGAGCCCCAGAGTGCAGATGGCAAGAAGGGAACCGAAGGCAGAAGAAAGGGACCCACTGAACCGGCTGCAGCCAAGAGGCAAGAGGCTGGGGAGCCCTGCAGGAAGGCAACTAGCCCAGTGGTCCTCTTCCCTCTCCTTGGCCTGCAGCTCAGAGGGCCACAGCAGCCGCGGGGCAGGCGCCCGTGGGCTTCCTGAGGCCCGACCAGCCTCTCCGAAGAAGAAGAGCTTTATGCAAATCCAATCAGGCTCTCCTTTTGCCAGCATGCAAGGCGTGGCATGAGTGCAGAGTGGGGGCGGGCGGGAGAGAATCACATCAGACATCAACAAAGCAGGAGGTTACGCGGCTGCCGAGGCTCTCCTTCCTGTGCAAAGCCTGACATCTACAGTTCTGTCTGGCACAGTCAGGGCCTACGAGACAAGGACGACGGCGGCGGTGGGTACACAGCACCCAGGCGCTCCTGCAGCAAGCGCCTTCTCTCTGTCTCTGTCTCTGTCTCTCTCTCTCTCACACACACACACACACAGAGCTATCCTGATGCTACACCCTCTTCTACCACCATCGGCCTCTTTGGTTCCCACACTCACCCTCTGGGGGGGGGCGCCACAGCAATCCAACTCTGACATCTTCCAGGAACGTAAGGAGGCCAAGAGGTGGCCAGGCACTCTTCCCCCCCCACGGCTGGTCCCCTCGAGGCTCTTGCAGCCTTTCGGCCGAACTAGCACAGCTCCGCAGGCCCTCCCCAGAGCAGACGGAAGCACCCACGGATCTCGCTCAGGGGGCCACCGTCCTGCTTCTCCCAGCACAGTCCCCCAAAGAAGCATCACCCTGCCTCGGCAGACACTTCGCCACACTCTGCCTGCTTCACACACTCCAGCGTATCCCAGGAAAAGTAAGGTGGTGTTTTAGAAGACAAACAGTTACACCGTGAGCAACACACACACACACAGAGAAAGAACCAGCCTGCACAGGCAGAAGCACAGGCCACAAGCAGCATTTGGGCAAAACAGCAGCCGCCAGGGCTGCAGCGGCTGCAGCTTCCAGAGGCCCGCTTTGGGCCCTTCCAGGAACACCCAAATGGCTGCACTGAAAGGGTTCGCAACATGCCCGTTTTGCAGCAGTCCTCTCTAGGAACTCGGCTCCCAGCCCACCCCAGGAGACAGTGAGCAGCCCACGCACGGCTCAAGCGTCTGCTCAATACACACGCAAAGTCCAAGGATCCTGGGTTTGTGCTCTTGAGGAACAAGGCTGGGCAATTCAGGAAAACAGAACATCCAATTCTGCGGCTCTAACCTTAAGTACCACTGTGCTTTTTGCAGCCTGGCAGCCCTACCAACCCAGCTGATCAAGACCACACAGTGCGAGACTGGATTCAGAAGCCAACTCAAGAAGCAACTCAGTAGAGACCCCAGAATGGATTCTTCCCCTTCGGAGTCAGAAACTGAAGGAGCCACCAGTCCCCCAGGATCCAGACTGCTTCATGCACCCACAGCACGCTGTGATCACAGCCAAGCAAGTAATCCGGTGGCTGCCATGGGGACCCTTTTGCCCCCTGAAAGCAGATCTCCCCAGCCTGAAAACGCAGGGTGGAAGAAATAACTTAAAGGGAGACAACACACCCACCACATATTACCGCTTTCTCTGATCACATATACCACATTTCCCTAGCTTGTCTCGCCATTGTTCTCTCCATTGTGGTTGCTGTGGAGATAACCACTTAACCGACACAGGCACTTGTCCTGGGGGAACTCTCAAGAAAACATGCCCACGGCCAGGGCCTCCCTCTCCCTCCACGCCAGAGCTGCGGCCAACACACCACCACCGGAGAGCAAGGAGAGCCAGTCTCCTCCCAGCTCAGCAGACCTCTGGCCCCGCTCCTCTCCAGCTCTGCCTGCTGGGCTGGGTCATGATGGCGACACCCAGGACACATTTGCACTCTGGCAGAAACAGGCCCAGGCCCTCAACCATGCAGCAATGGTCCTTTGCCACCAGACTCTCATTTCAAAGGGAGACACAAGCTCCATTTATAGCCATTTCTCCTTACAGCGCCTTCCTTCCAAGACCAAAGCAAAAGAAATGCGCCCCACAAGCAACGGTGTGTGCTGCCACAAAGTGCCGCACAGAACACTCCCTTCAATTTCACAGCCTCTTCTAAGTTCCTCCAGACGTAGGCACTCTTCCTCAGGATTGTGGTACCAAGGCCCCATCTCAGGCACTGCACAGCACCGGGATTTTCCAGACCGACCGACCACAACAGCTTCCTCAAAACCACCAGCTGCTGCAAAGAGGCCGACACACACACACACACACACACGTTTCCATTCCCATTCTTATCCCGATATGATTATCTTATCAACCTCTTGTGGTCAGGTTACTTCCAGACATTTACCATCTCAGGGAAAAATAGCAGAACACACTAGTAAGGTTCTAAAAACATTGGCTGTACAAAGACTCTCGCGCCTGGCTTGCGCCGTTCACAATACAAAGGCGCAGGATGAATATACAATTATAGGCTTGTAATGCTAGGAAGAGGGAGAAATTGAATTTGAGAAAATCAGGACAGCACAGAGCCAGCTAAAGGTAGAAAAGACTGGGTTCCTCTTAATAGCAAAGGACCACGTTTCTCCCGAATGCATCCAACACAACAGTTTTGCCGAAATGGCGCCTTGCCCCACTTCCTTCACCTCTAGAAGGATTCCAAACACAAACAGGAGCCAGGAGAGGTCCCCGAGAACATCCCCATGGACAGTTCAGCTGAACGAAGACGGATGGGGAAAGAGGAGGAATCAGGCCGACGCCGTGCTCCAGAACCATCTGGGCTTTTGCAACGGTTATGTTGGTGACATTCTAAAAATCACATCAGGGCAGTAAGATATTCAAGTTCCCTTCCCCCACCCTTGCAAAAAATGTCCCCCCCCCGGAAAACCCCCCAATTGTACTAATATTGAGATTGAGTGCGTGCACACACACTCCAAGAATAACATGGCTGCCTAGCTGAATTTGCAAGGCCACGCTCCAGCCGACCGAGCAGGGCGAGCCACACACACAGGAGGGACGACAAGGTCAAAAGGTAGCCTGCCCAGCCCTTTGCAAGCAAGCGGAGACCCCCGCTGGCCCCGGCTTCCAGCATCACCACATTCCTGGCAAAATGCAGGAGCAGCAACCAAGGGGACACTTTGGCAGGCCCGCTCAGGCACCTGCCGGGAGACGGCGGCGCTTGCGGGCCGCACCAGCTCAGCGGCCAGCCAGTCCATTCGGTTTGCCTCCCCCAACTTGAAATGCAGGGAGGGCAGGGGAGGGTAGAGGAGGAGGAAGAGGAGCCCTTTCAAAGGCTGGACCAGGGTCTGTGCTGCTTTGGATCCCCGCGCAAGCAGCAAGCGGCTCCCACGGCCGGCCGAGAGGCTTCTCACTTCCTCAAGAACAAAAGCTCCGGCGGCGGCGGCCGACCCAACCCGGGGCTTTCCCATCCAGCCCGAGGGTCAAGGCCATTCCATTTCCCTCTCAGCTGAGGAGCAGAGAAGCTGAGCAGACTTCCTAGCAGCTTCCCTTCCCTGCGCTGAAGATCTAGAGCGCTTTTCAAAAAATCCACACAAAGCAGCCCGCCTGGCCACAGAAGGGCAGCGGATTTTCCTCCCCGCATGTCTTTTGTTGCCGACCACAGGAACTGGCTTCAGCAGCTGCAGCGCACTGGAAAAGTCGGCTTTGCTCTCCAAAGAGAGTCAACTGAACAAGAGGAGAAGGGTGGACAGGAGCACACACTTTTACATTCATCAGGAGACAAGAAGCAGAAATGGAGGAACAGAAAGAGGGTGTGTGTGTGTGTAGCCCTGAAACACTTTCCTTCTTTTCACAGCAGGCACCGGACTAATGCAGGCCTCCTCGGATTTGCAAGTGAATTGAAGTTGTCATTAACACTTGGGGGGGGGGAGACCAGAGAAGAGAATTAAAGATGTGGCCAAGGGGAAACTGCAAGAAGAAGAAAGGGAGGAGGAGGAGGGCAGACAGACGAAGAGGCAGCGGCCCAAGGATGCGCCCCAAAGTGGACGAGGAGTCCTCCGAGTGTTTAACCAGAGCAGACCGGAGAGCACAGATGGCTGCAAAGACACCAGCCTTTGACCCCAGGCCCCGCTCTGCTGATGCACTTCCCCATGCCTCCCGAGGCTCCAGCTGAGAGGTGGGGGAGGCAGGAGAGCTCAAAAAGGAAAGGAAGTGACATCAGCAAACTGGAGAACCTGTTTAGAAGAGACTAAAAGAAAACAAACTCAGAAATGTTTCCCACAGAGAGGAGACCTCCTGGCACACAACGCCTTGGAAAGGGCTACTGCTGGCCTGCAGCTCTAAGGGAGGAAGAGACCCTTTTGCACCCCACCCCACACCACAGGCTCTTTCGGAGCAAAAAGCAAGCACGGCCTTTCACTTCCTACAGGACCAGTGCGGCCAAGTGGTCCAGACCGAATTTCTCATGCCGCCAAGTGTTTGGTTACATAATAAGAGGTGTCAGAGTGGGCAGCAACGGAAGGCCACAGTCGGGGGCCAAGATCAGCCCAAAACAGGGCACAGCTGTTTCCAGCCAGAGCCAGTTCTGATGCAGGGGCTGACCCAAAGAAAGGGAGGAGGAGGAGGAGGAGAGGGGGCAGGTCACCGAACGCTGCAGAGGAATCCTCCTGACAAAGGAGGCGAAGGTCTAGCAAAACTGCCCTGGCTACTCCTGGAACAGCCACCTACCTCACACTGGGCAAATAAATACAGGCCAGCACTCTCCCCCCCCACCCCGAAATCAAGGAGAACCCGAGTCACCATGCCGAGGCTCCATTCAGAGGGAAGGGGGCCTTCCAAAGGACTCGCGCGCCTCCTCCCCATGGCCTCTCCACGCAATACCCTCAGACTGTAAATCTATAACCACCGTAATGATTTAGTGATTCAAAACATGATAACATATTGTGTAACTGAAAACCACAGCGCGCCTGCCAACACTCCTCCTAGACACAGAGCAAAAAGACAGAAGAAAATGTGTTGCTTGCAGCGATCTTCCTGAACTCTCCGATACGGTTGGGGGCAGCGGGGGGGGACCCTAACCCTCCACGCACGCACACCCACACACAGGCGGGGAAGCGGCTTGGGCGAGCGCAACAGCCCTGCCAGGAGCCTTCTCCGGCCCTTTCCAGCGACCTGCTCCCGCCCCCCGTGCCTCTCGCCCCGCTCAGCCAGAGCGGAAGCCTCCCTTCCTGCCTGCCCTCGCCCTCGCGTCAAGTTTGCTTTCCCTGGAAGGCCGGCTCTTACGCTCTGGTGCCCCACACATTCAAAGTTGCTCTGGAACACAACAACGCGGAAGCCAGACCTGCTCTGCTTAAACTCCATGGCGGGGCGGGCGGGCGGGCGCCCCCGTTCCTGCAGCAAAATGAGCAGGAAGGCAACGGAGCTTCCTCGGGCCCCCGGCTGCCTCCGCCCAGCCGCCGGCTCTCTGCGCCGTCCAACTCGAGCTGACTCCCGACCGAGTCGGCGGGGAAGGCAGGCAGGCAGGCAGGCAGACCCCCGCCGGCCAGGTTCCTGGACGGGGCGCCGAGAGCAGGGCTGCCCGAAAGACGCGCTTGGCCCGGGCAGCCGCAGCCGTCCCCCCGCCGGCCGGACATTTCCCCCTTTCCCGAGGCACCCGCAGAAAGAGGCGCCTTGGCACAGGCGGAGAGGGGCGCGGGCTGCCGCCGCCCGCACCTCGCCGGGGGCCCCCGCGCCTACCTCGGCAGGAGGGCGCTGGGGGGCCGCTGCCGCCGGCGGCATGTCGGCAGGCAGCGTGCCTGGGCGCCGCCTCCGAAGCGGGGGCAGGGGCTGGTTCCCCGGCGGGAAGCCGCGACCAGCAGGCTGGCGGAGCTGGGCGGCGGCGGCGAACGGGCATCGCAGCCATTTCCCGGCCACCCTCTTCGCTGCCCTATCGATTATGCAGATGGGCCGATCAATCCGCCCTCTGCCGAGCCCAGCCGGGCCGGGCGTCGAGGCACTCCTGCCTGCCGGGGCGAGGCAAAGAGGGCGCTCCCGCCAGGCCCGCCGGACTCTCCGCTGCGCCTCGCCGGTGGACTGGCGCCCAGCCCGGGCTTCCTGCGCCTGGCCAGGCGCCCTCTTGCCTCCCTCGGCCGGCCGGCCGGCGGCGGCGGCGGCACCTGCGAGGCGATCGAGCGACACAAAGTTTGCCGGGGCCCCGATCCGGCTGGGGGGCCGGGCCAGCCCCATGCAAAGCAGGAGCAGCCGCCCGGGCGGGGCGGCAAAGTTGCCACTTACGCGGCTGGCGGCGGCGTCCTCTTCCCTCCTTCCTCCTCCTCTTCCTCCTCCTCCTCTCCTCCTCCTCCTCCTCCGGCGGCGGCGAGGCGGCTAATCCCGGGAGGCGGCGGCGGCGGGGCTACTGATCCCATGAAGGCTGCGGGAGCGGCGCGCTCCGCGGAGGAGCCCGGGGTAGTGGCGGCGGTGGTGGCGGCGGCGGCGGCGGCAGTGGTGGCGGCGGCGGCGGGACGAGGCGGAGGGAGCGGCGGCGGCGGCGGCCGGAGCCGGGCAGAAGCCGCTTCCACTTGCGCCGCTGCTGCTGCTGCTGCCGCCGTCGCCGCTGCCCAGCAGCAGCAGCAGCATCGTCGTCGTCGTTGTCGGGGAGCGGGAGGCGCCCCCCGGAGCGGAGCGGGGCGAAGGTGCGGGGGCCCGGGCGGGCAGGGAGAGCGGGGCTGGCGGGCGGCCGGAGCAGGAAGCGCCCGCGCTCAGATCTGCTGATTGGGGAGAAAAAAACTCTTTGGATCTTTATTCTGCTAATTAGTTTCCTGCAAAAAATGGCTGATTAGTGCAGTGCGCATGTGCCTCATTACCCAGGCACGACGGGAAGGGCTAATTAGCCACCTTCTGGATCAATAAGATTCAGCCCAGGCGGCGGCGGGGGAGGGAGCGAGCGAGCGAGCGAGCGAGCAGGGAGGAGGCTGGGCGGGCAGCGAGAGAGCGGCCGGCAGGAAGGGGGGCCGGCCAGGGGGGGCGAGCGAGGGAGCGAAAGGAGGCGGAAGGAGAAGCGCTCCGAAGTGCGGGGGGGGGAGGCAGGCAGGCGGCGCGCTAGGGCCGCCCCCCCACCCCACCCCACCCCACATTCCAGCGGCTCCTCCGCCAAGCCGCCTCCCCCTCCCCCCCAGATGGGGCTGGAACAGCGGTGAGAAGTTGCCGAGAAAGTTGCTGCTTGGCGGGAGGAGCCCGGGTTGGCTGCGGCCCCGATCCTCGCTGCTGTTCGTTGTGCCGCTGCCGCCAGGCCAGAGGAGGAGCGGCCGCATTCCTGCGCTCGCTGGCCGAAGATCGCCTCTCTGCAGTCCCCGGAGGAACTGCGCGCCTTGCCGGGGTTGGGGGGCGAGCAGGCATCGGGCGAGCTCTCCTTCCGGGCCACCTCCAGCTCAGAGAGGCGCTCCCGGCGGAGCTGGCGGCCCTGGCGGCCGAGAGGGAGGGCGCGCTGGCCGGCTGCAGCAGCTCCGGCGCCTCGCTCTTCGGCCCCCGCTCCCGACTCTTTTTCTCCCCCCCCTTGAGTGTGGGGCGGGGTGGGGGCGAACTTTCCTAAAGGCGAAGCGTCCCTCCAGGCTGCTGCGGGGCGCGCAGGGCTCTGGACACACGCTTCGGCTAGCCGCGCTGGAGGCAGACACGCCGCTGCCGGGCCCGGAGGCGCCCCGCTCGTGAGTACTGCCGCCCTCTCCTCCTTCCCCGCCAGCGCCGGGGGACTCCTTCCAGAACCGGCGGGCCGGCGAATTTCCCTGCGGCGGCCGAGGAGCCGAGCTGCCCCTCTGCCAAGGGCTTTGGGGCGCTGACCTGCGCACATCTCCCCGGCTTCGCCCTTCTTCTCTTGGCATGATGGAAGAAGGGCGGCTCCTCGAGCGGGCTAGCCGGTCCTCCGGGCTCCTCCTGGGGCAAGCGCAGCTCTCGCGGTTTCCGGGCACATCTTCTGCCGCCGCCGCCTGTGCCCAGCGTACCCAAGGAAGGAAGGAAGGAAGGAAGGGGAAACCCAGTGTGGGCGTCTGTTGTCGGGATGGGCGGAAGAAAGGCCGGCGACGCTGCCGGGCCACCCCATCACTTGCCGGGAGCCTGGGCGGCTGCTGCTGCTGCTGCTGCAGGGGAGGCTCCTCAGGCGAGCCCCGGGAGGCAGGCTGGGCGCTTCCAGGCTCCCTGCACGGAGTGGGTGCCGAGGGCGCCTGTGCACGGCGGGCCCCGAGGCTCTGCGGTGTGCTGGGCCGCTCAGCCACGCCAAAGCCCAGCACTCGGTGCCCTGAAGCCTGTGGCTGCGGCCCTTGGCCAGGCTTCCTCGGCTGCGCCTCTTTGCACGGCTCGGGCCGCCCCGGGTCTCCAGGGGCCGCCTGCTGCTGCTGCTCTGGGCCCCGCCGCGAGAGACTTCGGGCCGCGCAAGAGTGGCGTGTGCAGTGCTGCTCCTCAAAGGCTGGGCTTTGCTCGGGGGTCGGGCTCCAGGGTCTCTTCCAGCTGCCACTGCAGGCTGAGGGGCACAGCCAGCCTGCCCAGCCCATGTGGACGATGGGTCCAGACCACCTCCTAAAGGACCAGAATGGGCCGCGGGGGGGGGGCGGCGGCGGAGAGGAACAAGAAGCCCTCCAGGGTGGCGTGGGGTCTGGGGGGCCTTGGCACTGCAGCTCTTCTCTTTTTAAAGAAGGGGCACGGAGTTGCCGAAGAGACACTGGAGGGGGCTTAATGATCCCACGGAGGACAAATCTGAGTGCCTGGCGGTGCCAATGGGCAGCTGCCGCCTTCTCTCAGATTATTTTACCACATCGGCAAATATTAAAATAGAAAAGCTTCCTCGATGAACTCCGAATAACTGACTCAAATATGCCAAAGCATACATTGCGGGGGGGGCGCAGTATTTTACTCGTTCTCCCAATCCATCCTGCAAAACCTGAGGCACTTTGCATTCTTGTAATGAAAAATCCCCGCGGCAGCTGCCTCTGCAGGATGTCGACAGCCGCTGCTGCCTTGTAAAGGGACCATCGAGAGCCTCCCTGGAACCTGGCAGTTCTCTTGAGCAAAACTGGTTTTTGTTTGGAGAGGACGGTGTTGCAGACAGAAGGGTCTGGCAAGCAGGTGCTTTCCTGGCCGGTCTGCGAGAGGCCTCTGGTCTCCCTACAGGGGCGGCGGGAGGTCTGTGGAAGTCCCAGACTCTGTGATGACTTGCACCCAGAGAGCAAGCAGACACCTTGGCCGCACAGCCCACTGAAGCCAAGGGCTGCTGGAAACTGCAGTGCTGTGGCCTGTTCAGGGCTGGGATGTGAGCAGAGTTGTGCTGGGCAAGGAGCCCTTCAGCCAGAGGCTGCAGGGTGGGAAGCACTCTGGATCCGTTTGCCTGTCTGTCTGGAGGTATGGCAGGGTTCGACTGCCTTCAGGTCAGTGGCCTTGACTGGTGCTTTGGCCTCTCTCGTGGATGCCTGCCTGGACAGTCTTCGGCTGGAAGACAGAACCTTCCGTCTTGGAAGACACCGCAGGGTACGTACAGTTCCACTTGTGACTTGGGCAGGGAATGCCGGGCGAGCAGAGAGCTTGTAGGGCTTTGGCAAATGCATGCAATGTGGCTCTGGGGACATGGGCCAGTTTAGATGTGGGGCCACCAGGCTGCCAGCATGTGCCTTGCGTCGCACCAGCAGTACCCGTTTCCGCATGGGACAGAACAAGAGGGCTGGAGAGGGCGAGGGCAACTCTCCGCCCTGCTCCTTTGCACCAGGAGTCAGGGAAGGCTTGGGGCATCTGCAGTTGAATTTGGATTGAGGCCGTTCCTTGTCCCAACCACATCACTCCCACGGCAGATGGCAGGAAAGGGCAAGGGCTGCTGTTGAGTGAACAGAGCTGGTGCAGGCATGGTGGGGCTTCCAGGCTCCAACAGCTTGGATGGTCGCTACTGGGGCCCAGCTGCAAGTCAAAGCAGCTGCTGGCTGGGATGCAGAGATGCAGCTGGGCTGCCAACGGGCCACCAGAGAGGTGCACTGTTGCAAAGGACCTCGTGCCAGCCGGAGGGAGGAGGAGGGAGGCGGCGTGTGATGGCTGCAGTCTCCCTCCCTCCCTCCTGGTGCAGAAGCCAGCCTGCCTTTCTGCCCAAGGGGGCCAGGCAGGGTTGCAGGCTGCTCCTTGCTCTGGGCTCTTCAAAGAGACTTCTCCCTCGAGAGCCCCCTTGCCTGAAAGGGGCACAGAAAAGCCCTCCTTTGCCACGATGAACTATGGTTGGACTGCAAGTAGGTGCCTTCTTGATATTCCCTCGTAGAGAGAGCAAGTAGGTACCCCCCCCCCGCCCCGAGTCACAGTAGAGTTCTGATATGCATAGATACTTGTATAATGTAGCTGTAGCTGTATGACAGCCTGTCTTGGGGTCTGTGAATGAAAGGCATATATAAATGTGAAAAATAAAATGCAGTTGAATATTTTAATAAATGAGTGTTTAATTACTGAGCAATGGCTTCTGTAAAAAATATTTTGGTAAGTTCTGAGCTTAAACTATATATTTATATGTACAGCTTTAATTCGTGCAGGACACATGATTATCTGTGTCAACGAGATTTTTGCCAATAAATGCAGTAATTGTAGCTGAACGTAATTCTTTTGTGAGCAGTGCAAGCAACGCATGCCCATACCTACATAAAACGGAATAGTTTGGAATAGTTAAATGTCAGTGACGGGTGAAGTATAACTTAGCACCTGCCCCTTCGTGCCCCGAATCCTACTCCTCGGTGCCTATCGGTGGTGGTGCAAAAGAAACTCCAGTTTCAAGCCACCACCTTGCATGAGAGGCGACTTGGATAGCTGTGAACAGGGAGCTGCCTGTTCTGTGTGCCCTGTGAATGGTGTGTCGTGAGACTGCTGGATCCATTGGTGGGGCCAGTGTGAAACAACTAGCCGGAGCCACTGGCACTAGCTGCACCCAACCAAGCAGAGCAGCCTGAGACAAAGATGGGTTTGCTGTTGCTCTTATTACTTATCTACCCCCTTTCAACAAAGGAGCTTTCAAAACGATGCACATAGCAACAGAACAATAAGAAAATGGTTCCCTGCCCCTAAGGGACTCGCAGCCTAAAAGGAAACACAAGGGATGCACTGGAGGCATGCTGGGCTGGGGCTGGTGAGCTGCTTCCCCTCTGCGAGATACCCAGAAAACCCCCACTTTGAGAAATGCTTCTCCCACGGCCGTCTTGCATCTTAAGCATGCCTGTTAGTTGCTCTCAACAGATCTCCGTGTTCTTTTGGGGTGGGGGGAGCCTTAATTAGAAAACTCCATTTGAGGGCTGCCGTGGTTCTCTTTTTAAAGGTCTATTTTCAGTACCGTTGGAGCACATCTGTATATACATACACCCCATATATAGAGCAAACTGAAATCTTGGAAGGAAAGGGCTGGCAATTGTTCTGGCTGTCCCCTTGTGAAATGTGCAAGCAAAAATGTCTGCCTGAGCATCGTCCTCGTGGAGGAGTTTCCGAAATGGTCTGCAGAGGCTCAGCTGCTTCCTGCAATGTCTCAAATTGGCTGGGAGCTCCTTGGGCCTGCCTTTCAGCAGGAGCTGAGCTGAAGCCCTGGTCATCGGCTACTGCGGTTCCTTTTTCCTACAAGCACAGCTACCCGCCAGGAGGCAAGCCCTCCAAACCAGCTTGGCCAAGAGATGTGGTTGCCTGCCTGGGCAGATTTGCCCCGGAAAGGCTCACTTGCACAACCCGCCACATGGCCGGGCTCCAGGGGCATGGCTGCCGCGCAGGCTGCCAGACAACAGGAGTGAGCCCGCGGCTTCTGGGCCAGGCTGCATGAAAGGGGAAGAGGGCAGGCGCTTGCTGGCACCCTCTCTGAATGGCAGGAGGACAGCTGGGCCCTCGGACAGGTCCCTGTTGGCCCAGCAAGCTGGGAAGCATTGCTCAGCATGGCGCTCAGCCTTCCACTGTTCAGCACTCCTTCTGCCTGGAAGCGCTTCCTGCCCCTGGGAAAGGTGCTGTGTGCTCACTGGCTCTTCCCCCTCCCCTCCATGTAGAGTGCCTGTTCAGACAAGTGGGAGGCCTGCTTCCTCCAGTGAGGGGACTCTGCAGCCCTGGCCTTGCTACTCCGGTTCCAGGCAGGCCCAGCAAGCCAGCCTCGATGCTGCTCCCATTGTGCGAAAAGCAGACCATTCCCTTCCGGAGCCCTGGTGGCACCTTTGCCCGTTTCTGGCCGGAAAGATGCCATGTAAGGCAGAACAGGGGGCCTCGTTCGGGTCTTCCTTTACTATGCCACCATGCAGCGACTTTGCTGAAGCCAAGCAGGTCTTGGTGTGGTCGGTGCCTGGGTGGGAGGCCCACATATGCCACTTGGGGGACGGGGGCGTCGCTCCGTGGCAGAGCACCGGCTTTGCATGCAGAAGGCCCCAGGTTCAGATGCTGGCAGCATCTCCAGGCAGGGCCTGAAACTTTGCCGAAGCTGCTGCCAGTCTGTGTAGACAATCCTGAGCTAGATTAACCAAGAGGCTGACTTGATACAGGGCAGCTTCCTGTGTTCCCCTCCTGCTTGCAGAGCTGCAGCCCATTCATTGCAAGGAATGATCAGGCCCTTGAGTGTGTGTCTTCATTAAAAAGAGGAGACGCAGCCCTTGCCACCTGCGCGCGAGTGCCGACAAGGCTTCTGCCTACAGGGTTCCCAACAAAGAGCAGTGGGGTGGGGTGGGGTGGAGGGTGCACTGCTTTGGAATGCGTGTCACGGGCAGGAGTGCCCTTGGCAGAAGATGGCCCTGCTGCTGGGGCAGGCTGGGGGTGCCTCTCCCTGGTGGTGCTGCCTGTAAGGGCCTGGGAAGGAGATCCCTCCCAGAAGCACTGGAGGCAGTGTGTGGACCACAGGCCAGCACCAAATGGGCCTGCCATTGTGCCAAGAAGGAGAGGCCTGCCTCCTTCTGCCTTCTCTTTCCAGCAGTGGCCACGACAACAGGGTCACTACTGTCCACTGAGTGTGCTTCTGTACTGCCTGTGTTCTGACCGTGTAGTCCCTGCGCTCTCAGCAAGATGCTGTTCACATTTCCAATGGCTTCTTTTGGATTTTATCCTTCCACTTTAGTCCTACAACGTTGCTTGTGTGTTGCCCCCCCCCCAAGCTGTATTTTCCTGTTGTAGGAGGGTTGCATAAGCGATATATGTTTTCAAAACGATCCTGCCCAGCCTGGGTAATCTGGAAAGTGCCAGGAGATGCCTCTTCCTGCTCACCAGCCTGAAGAGATGGCTGTCCCTGACATCTCACAAGCAGAGGGACACTGCCTTTGCATGTTGGATGCTCTGTTTAACTAGAATATTCTTGTGGGTGACCCACTGCCTGCCTAGCATTGGGCTCATTTGTGGGATCAGAGGTGTGCATTCAGATTCCGTATCTTACTTGGTGCACAAGGATAGAAGTCCTGATCCAAAGTCGGGTGGGAGTATTTGGAAGTCCTCTTCAACAGGCCACTGGACTCGGGAGTTCAGATCAGCTGTAGTCTGGAGAGAGCCAACAGTGGAGTTCCTCGGCTACCATAAAGAAAAACTCTGAGCCACTGACAATAGGCAAAGGACCTCTGTGGATGTTTGGTGTTTGCACACAAGTGTGGAAGACTCGGGATCTCCGACATCCTGAGCTCCTCGGAAGACAGGTGAGAAGAAAGGGGTAGTGTGGGCGTCCTCTCTTACTTGCTAACAAAGTGGGCTGAGAGGCCGTCTGTCCCCTGGATTGTCTGTCGGCAGCTGTGTCTGAACCCCAGCGAGACTCGCCTGTTGCTTCCTGGGACACTCCCACACAACTCCACCCGTTTCCACTGTGCTGGCGGCGGCCTGGTGCCCTTTTGACTGCCTGGGGCCTTGCAAGATGCCTGTGCTTTTTCCACGCTCTTCCTGGTCCCGGTTGCAGTCCTCCTCCTCCAAGCTGATGCCTCTTGCCATCGCTCAGCAGTTTGAGACAGCAAGAGCAGGATGACTCCGCAGCCAGGATCGCCACCGTGCCAAAGCAAAGATCAAGTCCTGCCTCCTCCATGGGCTCCAAAGACCATTCCTACCCCGGAAGCCTCAGGACTCGGGCGCTGCTGCCAACAACAGGGCCCCAAGCACAGGCCGCTGCTCCCCTTCTCCCCCCCCCCCGCTCCCCCCAGCAGAATCTGTGTACGCAGCGGGCTGGAGAGGCACCCGGTCTCTGCTTGGGTCTGCGATGAGCAGCAATGCTCTGGTGGGGCAGGAAAAGCAGGGCCAAAGCAGGGCCAGCAAGAGGCAGCCTGCTAGCCTGGCCTCTTCCCCCAGAGGAGGGACGAGCGGCTCAGAAAGCAGCCTGGCTCCCTCCGGGTTGTGCTGCAGCCGCAGCAGCAGCAGCAGCAGCAGCGGCACAACATGCTGGCCAGGCTGAGCCTGCATGAGTCAGCATGTGCCAGAGTCACAGGATTGGCTGAGCCTCCGAGTCGGAGGCTTTGCTGAACGGCTGCTTAAGGACGGCTGCTGACCAGGCCCTCCAATGACAGAAGGCTGTGCACAGCCATGCCTGGCAGAAGAGGCTTCCGGCAACAGAGGAGGGCTCCAGGCGCCTGCTCTCTAGGCCTCTAGCAGACCCGGGGCGGGGGTGCCACTGCAGACCCTTTGCCCAGACTCTTCCCCCCCCCCGCCCCCAGGTGGTGGCTCTCTGCCCAGCAACCAGAGCCAGCTTCTCTCCAACAGGATATCCAGGGCTCCGAAGAAGAGGAGGGCTTGCTGTGTGGAGGAGGAGGAGGAGGGAACGGCAGGGGAAGGTGCAGGAAGATGGCTCTCCGCAAGATCCAGCACTGGATCCGAAGGGCGATGTGCGTGCTCGTTCTCTCTCTCTCTCTCTCATATATGTGTTGTGTGTATTGGGGGGGGGGGCTGCACACAGGGAGAGCAAGCCCAAGCCTCCTGGACCTCCATCTGTGCCCTCCACTCAGGGCCCCCCTCCAAGGGGCCTCATCCCAACAACAGCCCAGACCAAAAGCACATGTGCTGCTTGGACGCTTGCTCTGTGGAAGGCAGTTACGAAATGACCCCAGGCCCAGCCGGTGGAGCTTGTCCCGGAGGCGCTGGGTGATGCCAGGTGACTGCATTGCCCCCCTGTGCACCCCCACTGCTTCCTGGGTTGCTTGCTGGCTCAAGCAGGATGGCAGCCGGGCTCGCCTCCAGGGGTGCAGGCAGCAAGCCGAGCGGGCTTCCCCTCCAACTCTCGACCCGTCCGTGGCGAGCTGGGGTTGCCATGCATTTGCCTTGCAGGTCTCTCCTGCCAAGCCTGACGCGCAGCTGGGGGGGCTCTGGCCTGGCTGGCTGCAGAAAGATCCTGGGCCCTACAGGCGGCGGCAGCGGCGGCTGCTCCGTGGCGACTGCCTTGCTTGGGAAGCAGCCCTTGGGGCCAAGGCTGCAAAGGAGCCAGGGCAGGCTCAGCAGGGAGTTGGCCACGCCTTTCCTTCCAGAAGGGCGGCCGGGGGGGGGGAGATGTTAGTGCCTCCCCAGCAAGAGCCGAGGGGCAGGGAGGCCTGGTGGACAGAACGACCCCACTCCCCTCCCGCTCCCTCCCCAAGGGCCAACCTGAGGGGCCTTCGGCTCTTGGGGCCGTCCATCTCCGGCCATTGCCGTGTGCACTCACCACCTGGCCTGGACCATTTGGGAAGGGGCAGGATACTCTTTGCCAGCCATTAGCCCTTCAACAGCTCTCCGAGCAACCAATCAGAGTGGCCAGTCGGCCACTCCTGCCGGGCCTCCTGGCCGGAGCCTCACGGAGGGAGTGGGGGCCCTCACCCACTCCTCTGCCCGACCAGACCTCCTGCCCACTGGGAGCTTGTCCTCTCTGCCCTGAAGCCACGGCTGGCATCACACTTTCACAAAGATGAGGGCAGAATTCAGTGGCCCAATTCCAGGAGGCCTCTGCGGCTCGTTTCCCAATCACAGCGGCCCCAATGATGCTTGCTTTCCCATGCTCCATAGATTCCCCCCCCCCCAACCACTGAAATGTCTGAGATGCTCACAAGGAACTGCACAGTCTCGGTTGGTGTGGGAGGTGGACCAGGAAGTTTGGGGCGGGGGGGGGGGGGCAGATACGAGGAGAATGCCATAGGGCCAAGTCTAAGGAAAACCAGGCTGTTCTCCCTCTTCACCCCCATCCTCCCCCTAGTGGCCCCAGTATCAGCCTCTAGCCACAAAACGCCCCCAGGCTCCTCTCCTCACTCTCCAGGAAGGAGGTATGCCAATGGCCCCAACCAAATCGAGGGCGCCTTTGCAAAATGCTGCTGGGCAGCTTTCCAGCACAACCTGCCACCTGCAGCCTGGCTTCTGCTGCATGGACCCAGCAGTGCACCCGGCTGGTCATCTGGCCCTGCGCATGTGACTGCCCCAGTCCGGCAGAGCGTGGCTTGGAAGGGAAGGGGATTCCTTCCTTGGGGAGGGACAGTGCAAGTTATACTTGCACAAGTCCTCAAGGTAGTGGGTGGGCCGCAACAGCACAACGCAAAAGGTGGGTACAGGTGAGTGAGGCCCAGGGTGCTGCCTACCTGCCAGTGTCCCTCCACGGTCCGCCCTTCTTTTCCAGGCTCTTTCTTTTCATGTGCCTTTGAGATCCAGAGGAGGGCCCATGAGCAGCCAGAGTCACCAGGGGGGCACGAAGGGCTTGTTTCTGCTGACAGGTGGTTCTTTGGTGGATTCCGGTAGGAATGTTGTAGCCCAGTCGCTTTGCTGCTTCAAAGCATGTTTTGGTTCTGGTGAAAGCTAATGCATCCAAGTCGAAGAAGAAATTACTGCTGTCTTCGATTGTCCAGCTGACAGGTAAAGCACACGCTCAGTGATTGCACCCCTCTCCAGGTGGGTGCTTGGCAAGAAGTGTCCCATCCTAAAAGAAGAAGAGAAGGCCAGGTTGGACCCTTTGAACAGAGACCTTTAATACAGACTTGGTTCATGCCTCCACCCTGAAGGAGTCCGATACATGCATTTTAGTCCAAAACGACAATGACCCCACCCCCCACCCCATGACCTAGTTCTGCTCTGCCTTAGATGATCCAGGGAAGATGACAGAAGTGCCTTGAATATGGGTATAGCTTGAGACCAGAGCATTACCCATAGCAAGAAACATGCCTCTGAAAGGACATATACAATAGGAACCAGCTTGACAAAAGACCAGAACCTAAGGGGTATACTTGTGGGTCAAATGGGCCATAACCCAAAATTTGGATTAAAATGAGCCAAATCTGGCAGCAGATTTGCAGCAAAACAAAATCTGCAGCACCCAAGGAGGAGATACTGACAGGGTTTAGCAACATGCAGAATGTGAAGGGAAGAGCCCAAGGTCAACAGAGTCTGTTTTGTGCTCAGCAAGGCAGGAAGGAGGCAGTTGTAGGCAAGAACTTCAGTTGCTCAAAAGTAGGTCTTGCTGAGTCCAGAGGTCCAGCCCTCCTGCAGCACGGACTCCTGTGACCTTGACAGGCCTCCCTCACACCAAATCTGGATTCATAAGGCCCTCCGGCAGCTCTGTCAGGACACCTGGTCATTCTTCACAGATTTTCTGCCCCAATCTCCAGATTCAGCTTTGGGCACATTCTGACTGGAAAGCAGCCAAGGTCGCCCATCTGTCTTAGGGAGAACCTCTGGGGACCGCTCTGTGCTGAGAGCAGTTTGCAGGGGAGAGTCCTCGGCCCCTCTCTTCCTGGTGCCCTGATGCAGGGATGGCCTATGCTGGTTTCTGAGCAACATTCTTGCTGGGTTAATTAAACTTATTGAGCCAATAACCTTCCATGTTAGGACTAGTGATATTCATACTTCAACATATTGCTGCTGAAACATGAGCCTGTCGACAAATGGCACCATGCCACAGAAGCCTTACTGCTGACCACCTTTCAGTAAAATGAGCGCATTGTTAAAGCAGGCATGAATCATTCATGGCTGTAGCCTTTTTGTCAAACTGCACATGCAAATAAGCAGTAAGTTGTATAATTTATTTACCTTGTGGAGATTATTTCTATGATTTTATTATCATATTCTGTGATTCATAGACACTGGACAAATGCCATTCTATGCTCAGTTTCCCTGTGCAGGGCTTTGCTGCTGTTCTCTTGGTCATCTCCAGACAAGATGGAACCAGGCACAAGGATAGGGTCACTCCTGGCTTACGTGGACCCCACCATGCATTCCCAGCAGGGTGAGTGGGAGTGCAGCAGGTGCATCATGGCACTGGGGCAGAAACTGTGGCCTCATGCTTAAGGAGAACTTAAGTCTCCAACCCAGTGAATCGTGGCTCACCTGTACCTGTGTCCTGCTTTTATCTCTTAGCCCTTTACAGGTTACCCCACAGACTGGTGTGATGATGCAGCAAACGAATGTCTATTAACTAGCCAGTACGGGAGGGAATAAGGTAGCCAGACAGTTCCTCAAGCCAGTGGATCATGTTCATGCAGCTGGGTTAATCCAATGTGAGGCTCAGGGAGATGCTTAAGATATACTCTAGCATCTGAGCTGCCTAGCTACCTTCTCTCGTGCTCCAGGAATTAAGTCTAGTCTTTTGGGGGCAGAACACTGCAGTGTCATTTGACATTTAATCACTGCAAGCCAGAGAGGCAAGGAGTGTCTGCTGCTCGTTGGGAGCACAAGACACGCTGGTCCTGAGTGGAGCTGGAGCCGGGTCATGGCTCCCTGAGGAGTGCCCATCTGGCAGTGCACACCTCCATCATGTCCTCATTTCAGTGTGCATGCAAGGCGTCAGAGATGTGCACCTAGGAAACACTGTGGATGTTGTGGTTCTTGACCCTCCAGCTTCCCCAAGAAGAAAAGGACCCCCTGCTGCTCAGACACACATTAAAAAGTCCCCCTTGAGGAGCACTTGGATGCAGCTGCACACAAGAAGGGAGGCCTAGAGGCAACCCCCTGGGCAGCACCCCCTGAAAACTCGCCTGGTGGCCTGAAGAGGGAAAGCGCAATTGGTGCCAAAGACCACCGAGAGCGACTGCCAGTCAGAGGATCCTGGCCGGACACAGCAGAAGGTGGCAGCAGCGAAGGGCCCTGGCAGATCCAACCACCTTTGCAGACTCCCCACATGTTGGTTGCTGCACAGCCCAAAGGCAGGAGAGCTGAAGCGGAGGTTTCTCAATGGCTCTCCTGAGGGCTCATTACTTGTTGATTAGCTCCTTTTGGGAACCGCATCAAAGCTTCTACCATAATAAACACTCCTTTCATGGGGAATTTGGTCACATCCTCAGCTGCCCTGCAGGCCTTTGCCCTTGCCTGGAAAAGGCAACATGAGTGAGGATTGGTTCCCATTTGGGTTTAGGGTGGGCACAGCAAGCTGTGGACTCTTGAACAAGAGTCTGACTGAGCAACGATGCTGCTTGAATGGCTGTGCTCTGTCCTGGAAGTACAAGCTGCAAGGAAGGTGCCTGTGATGGTGAGAAAGAGTTTGCTGAGATCAAAGACAGGGGGGCGCTTCGTTACACATGGAGAAGTGCCGGCCTTGAGCCGATCCAGCAGCAAGCTTGTTAAACTGCCAGCCTGAATGAGCCCCACTCCGGAGGAGGGCAGCTCTGCAAGTGGGTGCTGGGCATATCTGCAGTGAAGAAGATGCCTGGAGAGGCATGGGAATCTATCCAGGCTCCCTGCAGCACAACTTGCTTGCTCCTCAGCTTGGTAAAAGCCACTATCATCTCATTAAAAACATGTGATTTTGCCTGGATGAGTTTTGTAAATAGTTGAACCCCACTTGGATTTCAGAAAGGAGAGGGGAGGAAACCAGATCTCAGAGACTGAAGCAAGGAGGAAGTTGTTCTCAGGTTTCTGATCTCTGGATTTCTCTCCCAAACAGGGCAAGGAAAGAAGCCTCCTTCAAATCCTCTGTAATGAATTAGCCTGAAGTTATCTCAAGTCATTGCCTCAAAGAGCCAGCTACCTGTTGGAAGGGAGGTCTGATCGATGCAAACTAAAGCAGCCGTGCGTGAGCTGTTACACAGTGGTTAGTATTGATCAGAGCTAAAGGCTGCCGATAGGAATGTAGAGGGAACTGACAGGCGGAGAAGGGGAAAGGAGGAAACGGCCTTCGCTGGTGGCAGTCGTACAGAGGAAAGCCAATAAAAAGTCAATTCTACTTAAGTGAACAGCTGCTAACTAAATATTTTGGGGGGCAGAGCCTTCCCTCTCTTCCGGAAGTGAGACATCAAGCAAGAGCCAGACATCGACAGGTGAGATCACAGAGATGCTTGTTATGGCCAGTGGAGTGGAGTGAGAAAGAGGCAGGGTCTGCCCAAGCTCCTGAGAGGAGCATTGGGAAGAGACAGGAAGGGAGCAGGCAGCCTGGGACACCCTCTTCCTCCCAGGCCAGGGACTCTTTCCAAGGGCCACTCCAGCAAGTCCGCTGACATGGAAGGGGTCCACTTCCCGCCTGGACTCAGCTGGTGCCAGCAGAGGCCTTGCTTAAGCCAGGAGGATTTCCCTCTGCCAGTCAGGTGGCGGCGGCTGCATTTCCTCTGGATCAGCCACCCACCTCATAGTTATATCATTAATGCTTTTAAAATGTGCCAAAATACGTTTTAGAAACATGTGACCCAAACTACCTCTGTGCTCTTCAAAAACAGTTGGCCTTTTCTAGTCTTGAAGCTTGGGAGAAAGGGAAGGCTCAGCTCTGCCCAACATGGCCTCGCCCTGTCCAAAGGGCCCCCCTCTCCCTCCAGCTGGGGGCCACAGGGCTGCTTTTCTCTCTGGAGCAAACAGGAGGACTGAGGCTGCCAAACAGGAGCAGTCAGCATAGCTGCCCGCTTGCAGTGCAGAAAGTGACCTGGAGGTGCCCAGGGAAGTTTGCATCCTCACAAAGTCTCCTTTCAGCTGAAATTGGGGGGCTCCCCTCTTACAATACTGACATAAGCGAGAGGCAACGTCAACAATCTCTCTCCCAAGTGTAGGTATTCGAATGAGGCCATCTTTGTGACAATAGGTCTCATCTGTCTCACAACCTTGTGAATCAGACTCTGGGCAATCGGATGCTCTGTGGAGACCCTCTCATTCAGCAGCAATGCTCCATGTTGGACTAGGGCTTGGGCGGTCTCGTTTCTTAGTCTCCCTAGCTTGCCCATTACTTATGCCCTGACACCCAGTGGCCGCCATCCTGACTGACAAAGTGCACCCCGTAGGAGGGTCTGTGAGGATGTGGTGGAGGCCCACGCACAGCTCTGCTAGTCCTCCTCTCCACATGCCACTGCACCCGAGGGCCAAACTCTCCAGCTCTGCCCCCACTCCAGAAGCCCACCATTCACCCCCTTAGCGACCTGTTTCCTCTCTTCTAGAGCACTTCTGAAGCACTGGCAAAGCTGGGATGTTTCACCCTCCTCTGGCACAGCAGTGCCCATGGAGGCCAGGGAGAATTGAACAGGGGCACCATCGTGCCTCCACAGACCCACCTAAACCACTTAATTAGTTAGTTTGTCAACTACTTTCTGCAGGCTAAACAGAAAGCAAATGGGAAAGCAAAACCCTAGACCAGGAAAAAAGCAATGTTTATGCAATATTGCATAGAAAATGCTTAAAGAGACAAGCAATGCAAGAGCAGCAGGAAAAGCAGCTGCATGCTCAGCACAGAGAAATGCAAAGAGCTCCCACTCTGCCTATAAGACACCCACATCCCTCCGCCTGCCTTCCTCGGCCATCCACTCTCAGTGGTTCCTAAATTTGATTTGATTGATTTGATTTCTATACTGCCCTTCCAAAAATGGCTCAGGGTGGTTTACACAGAGAAATAACAAACAAATAAGATGGCTCCCTGTCCCCAAAGGGCTCACAATCTAAAAGGAAACATAAGAGAGACACCAGCAACAGTCACTGGAGGCCCTGTGCTGGGATCGGGCCAGAGTTTACTAGTGTTTAAGAGGGCCACAGATATTCGTCATTCTATTTGATGAAGTAGGCCCTAACCCATGAAAGTTCACAGCCCAATAAATACATCTATTAGTCTTTAAAGTGCTAGAAGACCCTTTGTTGTTCAAGGTGCCTCAAGACTAACATTGGGACCAATCTAGTATTTTCCCCCCACAGTAATGAGCTATCTGCTTAAAGGGTGGTTTCAGTCATCAGCAGAACCAAAGTTTATTTTAACTTTTATTCAATAAATCTGGATTGGCACCACAGATGATAATCGAATCTTGGTGAAGGGGTCTCCACCCCTTCGCCTTAACCCCCATCCCACCAATAATCAAGGCTTGCCTCGTTCTACATGAGTATGGAGCTTTGAAACAAACCTAGATTAAACTACAACTCAGACATCATGTGAGACCATGGTTAGGCCTAACTATGGTTAGAACTAACTTCAAACCTTGCGTTCATACCGCGGCTTGACTGCCCAAAATAAACCACATTTTGTTGACTTGCAGAGATTCAGATACACAAACTAAAATAAAGCATAGCTCTACATGGTGTATGAACCTGCCCAAAGTGGCCTTTTTTCTAAAGATATCCCAAATCCATCAATTCTCACAGTAGGCACCGCCAGTATCAACAACTTTGAAGTTGAACTTGAATTCTGTTTAATAGAATCAGACCTTTTTTCCTTTCTAAATAGGCAAAGGAAAATATGAAATTAATACCTCCGAGAGGAGATGTGTTTCCTATAGAAGCCTAGGAGAATGTGTTTATGAGCTATGGCAAATGTAAACCATTGCATTGCAGTCTGAGAATTGTGCTCACAAACTGAACACCAGCTTCAGTGCTCACACTGGCCACATTCACACAGAACTGCCAGTGCAATAGAGCTGTGGTTCCACTCCCTGCTTCCCCTGCTCTCCTCTCCTGTCTGAACCTGTCTGTGGGGGACTCCTCAAATGCTTGGGGGAATGCAACCTTTGTTAGAAAAGTTACCTTCTCACAAAAAAGGGAAAGAAGAGTACATTTTACAGAAGTATTTTAAAAATCAAATGCAGGCATTGATCATGTCTCAGCGCCCTGTGGGGAAGAGGCTGGGCGACTGCAGTGGCGGGTGGCCCTGAGGCTGGGCTTCGCTTGGAGATCCAGTACAAGAGCAGTTCTCTCCTTTGCTCAAGGGAAGCTGGTCTTGTGGTAGCAAGCATGACTTGTCCCCTTAAGCTAAGCAGGGTCTGCCCTGGCTGCACTTGGATGGGAGGCTAGAAGTGTGAGCCCTGTAAGAGATTCCCTTCAGGGGATGGAGCCACTTTGGGAAGAGCTGAAGGTTCCCAGTTCCCTCCCTCGCAGCATCTCCAAGATAGGGCAAGATTTTATAGGGCAAGATTTTAGAGGAGAGCTGGTCTTGTGGTAGCCAGCATGACTTGTCCCCTTAGCTAAGCAGGGTCCACCCTGGTTGCATCTGAATGGGAGACTTGATGTGTGAGCGCTGTAAGATCTTCCCCTCAGGGGATGAAGCCGCTCTGGGAAGAGCAGAAGGTTTCACGTTCCCTCCCTGGCAGCATCTCCAAGATAGAGCTGAGAGAGATTCCTGCCTGCAGCCTTGGAGAAGCTGCTGCCAGTCTGTGAAGATAATATTGAGCTAGATAGACCAGTGGTCTGACTCAGTATATGGCAGTTTCCTATGTTCTCTCCCGTAGGCCTCCAATCAGAGCCTGGAGGGAAGCCTTTGGCTGCCCAGGTCATCCAGGCACCCAGCCCTGAATGTAAAGAGTCCTAATCATGCTCCTCTGGGGTCAGCTGCTGCCTCTTTCTCCGTAATGTGTTCTGCTGAACTCGGCTGAAATCCAGTGCAGACTGCGTCGTCGTGTGGTGGCCTTGTCCCTCTTCCCTTCTGTTTCTTCATCCTGGGCAATGCCCTCTTCCCAACGGGGCATCAGAGCGTGTCAGGGCCGGGAGGACCACGGAGGTCTTCTCGTGCAAGCTTCTGCTCAGTGCAGGAAGCAGCTGCAGATGCCTGCCCAGCTGCTCTTTGGAAACCTCCAGCAACGGAGGAGGGCCCGCCACTGGAGAAGGCAGCCTGCCCCATGATCGGACAACTCTTGCCGTTAGGGAACCCTTTCTAAAATGTTGGTGGCTGATTTAATTGTTGTCAGGTGGTTTTTGTTTTTTTTTTAAGTAGGTGTTTTAATTGTTTTTTTTTTTAACTGCCTAGAGGTTTTTTTTTTTTGTAAGGAAGTATATAAATAAAAATAAATAAAATCTGTTTCCTTGTTATTTCAACCAATTGGTAATAGTCAACAATAACAAATATTTATATATCACTTTTCAACAAAAGTTTCCAAAGCAGATTACGTAGAGAAATAATAAACAAACAAACAAGATGGATCTCTGTCCCCAAAGGGCTCAAAATCTCAAAGGTCCTGCCTTCTGAAACAACAAATAACAAGTCTGTTCCTTCTTTTAAGTGTCAGCCCTCCAGTCCCTTGAAGACAGCCCTCGTCTCTCCTTTTAGTCTTCTCTTTGTCAGGCTAAACATACCCAGCTCCCTTAAGAGTTCCTCATAGGACCAGATTTCCAGACCCTTCACCATCTTGGTTACCCGCCTCTGAACCCATTCCAGTTTATCAATGCCATTCTTCAAATGTTTTGCCCAGAATTGGGTCCAGTATTCCCAGGGAGCTGTGACCAGCACAGAACAGAGTGGAGTGATTAATTATTGTGATCTGGACCCAATGTCTCTGTTAATGCAGCCTAGGACTGCAATGGCTTTTTAAGCAGCGGCATCACACTCCTGGCTCATGTTCAACTTCTTGCCCACTAGGACCTCTTAGCCACCAATCTTTCATTATCTGTTCCCACCTAGACAGACACGCCTGAGACTCTTCACAGGCATGGAAAGGGAAATAATCTTAAACAAATACATCTATCAAAGAATCATACTGAAATGGATGCATGCCCATTCTGGCAAACAACAAGTTATCCAGTCTATTGTGTGTGTGTGTGTGTAGGGTTATTTATTATTTACGGTCCACTTAGATACTCGCTGGCCCATTCTGCAACCTGTTCCTACAGCCAGTGGGAGAAAAAGTGCCAACCTTCTGTCACAGTGAAGGCTGCCTTAGGAACAGAGGAAGCTAGGCAGTAGCCTTCTACCGCGTCAGACCCCTGGTCCATCCAGCTCAGCAACTGACTGGCAGCAGCTTTGCCAAGATGTCAGACAAGAGTCTCTCCCAGCCCTACCTGGAGATGGAACTTGGACCAAAGTAGATGCTCGGCTACTGCACCCTCCAGCCCCTTCCCTGCCCTCTTGCACTTGGACACAGAAAGGCCCCGTTGGAAGCCATGTGTGTTCACTAATCACAAGAGAGTCACTACGGAAGATTCCCTCCAGACTTCTGCTGAGGCAGTAATAGCTTCAAGCATTCCCTAAGCAAGTAAGCGTCCAACTATTGCTGAGGTCAACTGACAGCATCTTCTCTTCAGAGCAGTGTGATCCGACCCCCCACCCCACCCCCGGCAACCTCCCATGCCCTCTGACCCTCCTTTCCCCAGGTAGCAGGGGTGGATGTGTGTCCCATCTGTAACTCCAAAACCATCCATGAGAAACACCTCACACACACACACACACACACACACACACACACACACACACACACCAAACATGATCTGTGATCAATATTTTTACAAGTCTGAAGGAATTCTAGCTCCCAAAGGGTTAATCTGTAGAAGCAAAGCCATCAAAGTGTTTAGTAAGCTAATGCTTTTATTGATGGGGAATGCCTGCCAGGTTCCAACAGGGAAAGCTCTGTGTAGGTTGCAAGGACAGAGGAGCCTAGGAAAAGGGCAGTCAAGCAAGAGCAACTAGCCAGGGAGGAGCTGTGCACAAGGGCCTTCCAGCCACCCTTTCCAGAGCAGCACCCAGAGCCCTCGGGCCCTCCAAGAGCAGTTTCCGGCCACAAGGCAGGCCTGTCCTTGTCTCCATTGCCAGGCACGTTCCTGCCTGGCAGCCCTTTGCAAAGCAGGCCCTGCTGCTCAGCTGGTCTCGGCCATGGCCCAGCGGTGTGCTGCCCCTTGGAAACAGCCTGCTTGCCTCCCCTTTGAGGTCGCTCCCTCCAGCGTAGGGCTGTGTGACACAGGAGGATTCCAGCTTACACACTCCGCGATGGGGAGCTAAGAAAGCACCAGGTGCCACCGCCACATGGCCATCTCTCCTGGGCGGTTAATCCAGGGCATGCCGGTCACGATGGATGCCGCCACTCCCACTCTCAGCAGCCATCTGGCTAGGGGGCTCTCTGTGGTGGGGAGTGCCCACGCTGGGCTTGAGGGGCAGCAGTCTGCTCAGAGAGGGTGAGCTGACATGGCTGTCTGGCGGCTGAGCTGGCCAGTTGTGGCCTGGGGAGACTGGCTTCACTGGGAACTGGCCAATGGCAGAAGGGAGGGAAGTGGCCGAGAGCAGAAAAAGAGACTTTCCAAGTTGGTGGAAAGACGTGCCCTGAGGCTGCGGAACCCCACTGGGAAAGCCGCTCACTGACAGACTCCTTGCAATGATGCAGCCACACGGTCCCAGGAGGGCGAGGCTGCTGCGCCTGGTCAGTGCCAGCATGGGAGACTGGTTGGGAGTCTCCCCCCCGACCCCAACACACACACACACACACACCATGTGCACCCCCTGGAGTGCCATCATGAAGGCAAGATAGGGTGGAAATGGAACCAAGGAGAGACACAAATTCCTCTTCCTCATATGAGGAATCTTGCTCAGGATTTGCATCACTGATTGAGAAACTGATAAAGTTATTAAAAAACACTGATTACGTTTTTATCTCACCCTCCTTCAAGGAGATCATGGTCTCCCTCGGCTGCCCAAGCTGTCCGGAACACAAGGAATAGTCCATGGACCTCATACTCCTCTTGGGGAGGAAACTGGAAGCACCGGAGGAGGTACATTGATAGCTATCCTCTTCGCTCTCTAGAGACCCCTTGAGGTCCTATCTGGGCACTTTCCAGGTTACCCGCTCAACAGCGGCAAAATGCTTCCGTTCAGGCAAATCACATTCAAAATGTAAATAGCAAAGTGCCCAGCAGGGGGGAGCAGTCTCGTGAAAACTAACCTGAAAAAACAGCTACCTATTTATGAAAGTTTTATCAATAAATTGCAGCAATTAAATCCAAAGCAAGGCATCGGAAATGTTAATGGCACCTTGGAACATAGGAACATAGGAAGCTGCCATATACTGAGTCAGACCACAGGTCCACCATCTAGCTCAGTATCGTCTCCACAGACTGGCAGTGGCTTCTCCAAGTTTGCAGGCAGGAGTCTCTCTCAGCCCCGTCTTGGAGATACTGCCAGGGAGGGAACATGGAACCTAGATGCTCTTCCCAGAGAGGTTCCATCCCCTGAGGGGAATATCTTACAGGGCTCACACTCCTAGTCTCCCATTCATATGCAACCAGGGCAGACCCTGCTTAGCTAAGGGGACAAGTCATGCTTGCTACCACAAGCCCAGCTCTCCTCTCTTCCCTGCTGTCAGTGTAGGGACTGTGGTGTCACAACACAGGAAGTGTGGAAGCACACTTCAGAGATACGCTGTGACCCCATTGCAGGGTCTGATCTGGAAAGCGCCCTGGGGCCACATGGGCAGGAGAAATGATGCCACTGTGCCTGCTGCTTTGCTGGCGGCAACTCCCCAGACTAGCCACGGAGTCCCCTGGTGTCCCGAATGTCCAAGCACCCCAACTCTGCTGCTGCTGCTGCTCCTCCCAAGGTGGGGGGCACTTACAGAAGAGGAGGATTTCTGAAGGTCACTGGGGCAACTGGCCCTGCTGTTACTGGCCCAAATATGGAGAACATTCTGGAAAAGCCATCTTCTTCACCAACATGGTAGGTATGCCCCTTGTGGCTAGGAAGGGCTACGTGCCAGTTACAACAGTGACCCCTCTGCTCAGACCCCTCTAGAGTCTGCTGGAGACCTAGAGAGAGAGTCAGCCAAAGGATCTCCCTGGGAACCCAGCAATACCCGGAAGGCTTCTTGTCAGCAGCCGGGCTTTGAAGAGGAACATTGCCAGGACCAGAATATCAGGATCTTCAGCTTCCTAGCCCACCTCACTGCTGAGCACAGGCCGGACAGGGACTTTAGTCATCATCCTGAATGGCTGTGGTGCTTGCTCAGTCCCAGCAGTTGACTGACAAGGAGATAAAACTGGACACACCAGCGTGATGCTGGCACACATTTTCCTTCCTGTAATTTGCATCTTCAAGGCTTTGATGCTGGCTGCCAGAGATGGTGACAGTTGAGGCAGGGGTGGGTGGGCTCTCACTTTATCAAGGGGGATTATTTCAACCCAAATTATTTTGCATTGTAAATTTTTTAATCCACATTAAACCCAGATTAATGCATGAAACAGCCTGATGGACTATTTACTGAATGCATACACACACTGCCAATTCCCACCCAAAGTAGTCTTTATCATGTTGAATTCTCAGTTTTGGCTAGCTGAAATGTTTCTAACATCCTGCTTCTCTTCAGCAGACTCAATTTCAGAGGCAATTTGAACCCCCAACAAATGTAACAGGAATTAATAATCATATACATCCTAAACAAATCTGGATTTGGGTTAGCCACATCTTGAGGTTTAGCAGGCAATGGGAAAATGCACAGAAGTGAAGGTAGCTCTGCTCCTAAGAGCTGCCCGAACCTGAAAATGGGCTGGAGGAGAGGAGGGAGGGAGGGAGCAGTCGAGAAGCAGCTGAGCAGTTCTGGCATGGTGGAAAGAGGGAGATAATATCCAAAGACTGTGTCTGGCCACAGGCTCAGGGGGCAAGGTCACACATGAAATGTGGGTCTCACAAGATTATTGGGCCCATTGGCTGGTGAAATTTGTTGGAACAATCTAGTCAGACTATAAAAATGCAGAGTCCTACTGCAGACAATTTTAGCTTCTGTCTAACGTTTTAGGAAATGAAGCAGAAATTGAGGCCTGGATCCAAACACCAGAGCAAACACGGTGCAAAGAGACAGCTCCGGTCCCCGCTACTCTTCCTGGATCCTCACCAGCAGCATTCAATTTCCTTGGAGAACACTCTTGGCTTAGTTAGAAATCCACAAAAATGGCACAGTCTGTCCATCCATCCATTTGTCTTAATTTTCATGCAGAAGGGGCAGAAATTAGAGGTGAATGAAGGGGGAAATAATTCTTGGGTGTGGCACTTCCCAGTTAACTATTTCTTCTGGTAGATTAGATATCCAGTTTCATGTATCCCTATTCATACATAAGGAAAACATTAAAAGGGCAAATAGTACATCTCAAGGCCTTTTATGACACATGGAAAATTCATTACTCCAGAAGTTGTTAGCTGGAAGAATTTTTGCGGGACTGTACACAGTTGTAAATGTCATGAAACTGACTCATCCATCGCAATCTCTTCTGGAAGAAAAGATGTGCTCCACTTGAGTGCAGAGTCTTTGTGGACTAGCCGGCCCATAGCACTAGCCTCCCTGGGGCAGGCACAGTTTGCTATAAGGGAGAGGGAGGAATGGAGTTCAGTACTGAAAAGCAAAGCAAAACAGGCCGCAATCCAGGAAGGTCAAGGGAAGTCAAGACTAGGAGATAAAAAAGCAGGTCAAAAACATAATGGTCAGTTCAGGGCACCAGGATCTGAAAGCTTAGGGTGCAATCATTTCCCCCCCACCTAAGAACGGGCCATGCTCAGAAAAAAGGTGGCCACCAGAAGCAGCACTCTGCTGAACTTGGAATACGAGACTGGATCATAGATACAAAAATCAAAGCTGTGTCTTGACTCTTGAGTTCAAGAAGAGGAAAGAACATTATACAAACCAGCCATGGCGATGTGATATTTGAAGTGTTTCTAAGACCAGTTGGGTGACAGCACCTCAACAATGTGACATCCACAGACAAGAAATGACCAGAAAAAGCCTTTCTCATAACTGTTTCATGTGTTACTTCCCCCAAACAGAACCAATGGCCCAACTATCGTGTCCTGAAATTAACCATGTTCCTTAGAGCAACTTGTGTAAAACACTACAGGCAGTTTCACAAGACTGGTGCCAAGTCTGCTTCTGGAGTGCATCCTCCAGGCATGGCGTATGACTTCTGAGCATTCTGTCCAACATTCTCCATCCAACTTCAAATGTTGGTTACAAATGTTGGGCAGATGTCAGGCAGATGCCAGGCAGAAGGTTCAGGGACCAGACTTTGGAGGATTCATGCAACATGCCCCCTGGAGCACACACTCCTTGGGAACTGGACTTTGCTGCCCTAAGAACTACAACTGGTTCAAACACCACAGAGCAGTAGCTCCGAGTTTCTGCCCTAAAAACAAACAAGGAGGCCCAGATGTTGACAAAGCTTAGTCAATCAGTTCCTCCACCATCACCACGTGTCTCACCTCTCTCTTCTCTAAAAATAATCACTTGCCCCGGTCCTGAGGCCAAGAGAGCAGCAGCTTTCCAAAAGAGGAAGACTGGAATGTTGAGTCCATGGAAGCCATTGCCACGGAGAAGCTAACACTGCACAGGCACCAGCGCTCCGTCTGTCCTACATGGCTTTGGATCAGTCTGCAGCCTGTTCAATCAGGACAAACATAGGGATGTTTGGAGCAGGCAGTGGTGCAGCAGGGCATGGAGTTGGGCAAGACACCTTTCTGAAATGAACCTGCAGTTCTCCCCCAGAATAGAACTCCCCCAGCTGATGATTTAGGAAACGGAACTCATAAGCACCAGGCCCCTCTGGAGCAGATTCTGGGTCTCGGTGCCCATCATCTGATTACTCTCAAGACATTTCCCAGTGAAAAGATTACAACCTATTTTTGAAAGAACCTTTCTGTTTCACCAAGAACTCTCACTTAAATCCCAGCCAGATTTGGGGGTCTGGTTTTGTCTGCTTATGCCAAGGAGGCTGGCAGGCTTCCACTGTCAGCCATCCACGCTGGAGTGGCACCTGGGCTTCCCAGCACTGCCACATTGTCAGCCCAAAGCAGCCCCTCAGAGAGCCAAATTAAAGCTAGCCATTAACAAACAGCATTAAGAACAATAAGAATGTTTCCACAGGCCTGCTTGGGAGCCAGGGGACAAAAAGCCACATTCCAGTTATTAAGGAGGATAGGACACCTGGAAAGTCTCAGAAGGGGGCAGAAGATGGTAGAAAAGACCAAATTTGTAGTAAACACTGCCAAGCCCACCACCTTTCTCCCCCTTAGAAATAGCCACAAAAGCAACTTCGGGTCTAGAGGAACAGAGAAAGCTGCCATATCGAGGGTAACGAGACTATATTAAGCCCCAAATCTCCTGGGCTGCAGGAAGGTGAAGTTCTTCCTAAGCCAACTTGCTTCTCTGAATCAGGGTTTTGCCGATTCACATCATTCTTGCCGCTTGGCCCCTGCCTCAAAAGCTGGAAAAAGGCAGAAGCCTGCAATCTAGAAATGCACAGACATTCCAGCTCCCCGTTTACACACACCCACACCCACACACAATGGGCATTCTTGCCTAGGAGATGCAAGGCTCAGGGTCGGCTCAGGCATCTCTGAATTGCCTTCCTTGGCAGAATCCTTGCAAGCTGCGGCACACGTGGGCCCTGATCCCCATGGCAGCTCTCCTCACCGACATTCTGTCCCACCACTCACTACCCCGCCTGCCCCTTCCCCTGAGCTTCCCACCAGTTGTCCTCCTGCAAGCAGGTTCTTGCAGCAGTGCCTTCAGGCTCCCACACCGTTGCTTATCTTCACAGCACCTGATACCCAGCAGTCTGCCTTTGGCCAGGGCAGCTGACTTGCCGGCTCCTATCGGGAAGAAGCAGGCTCACCCAAGAGCCGTTGCGGCTACTTTGGCTGCTCCAGAGGCAGCAGCTCAGCTTCATCCCAGGAGTTTGATCCAAGGGGAGGGGGTGGAGTTCATCTTTTCCGGCACCCTGACTGAGTCTGTCTCATAGGCAATGCCATCCTGTGTGGCAAGCCATGCCTAGTCCAGGCCTCTAGTAGTGAAAGCTTGCAGGCAGACATCAGCGGCTGGGGTGCTTCCGAGTGGGATGGAAAGGCTCACTTGTTTCTCCTCTTTTTTAATCACCCCAAGGAACTGTGGCAACCATCATGGATTTACACCAGCCATTTCAGTTACATATACAAGAATAAGTAACAAGAAAGAGATATTTGGAAATCCATCCATTATCTGGTTGCATTCTCCATATGGCCAGAACAAGAGAGAGAGCGGAAAAATCTGCCACTTGTCCCGCAAACCACATATTTAATCCATGTGCTTATGTCAAACTTAATTACTGCACATTTGGCATAAAATAACAATCCACATCCTTGGAGAGGAGAACTTAAGTAGTTAATACGTGTGATTGAGTGAAATTGCTTTGCCGAATGTTTATGGGAAATCTAAGACGAATGAAATGTGGTGATATTTTAACCATGTAGTTGCCAGTTCTGGGTTTCAAGCATGCATTTCCCCTGCCCTGACTCCAGTCTACATTACCAACTTGTTAAATTGGTTCTGGACTTGTGCTTTTATCAGCAGCATGACATGCAGAAAGGAAGCAGGCAGAACTCTCACGACATGCCGGGCTGCAGTTTGAAGTTGGCAGTCTTTGGAACAGGTCTTGTTATCTGTGGCTACTGTGGCACCCAGAGCCCCTCAAGGTTAAGTTCACCTTTAAAACCTCCTCAGAGGACTCCCTGCCCTCTTCAGATTCAGCTTGACAAATTGGAAAATGGACTGAACTCTCAGAGGCCCGGTGGGGTGGAGAGGCTGCATATAGCTTGGATGCATTTCGTAAAGCACTCAAAGCCAGTCACAGATTCAGAAGGGCAGTCTGGGTTGAGTGCAAGGACAGCACACGGAAGTGTGCAGGCCAAGAAGATGACAAGAGGGTTCCCCCAGAATGGTGCCTTGTCAGGGAAAGTTGGCAAGAGGATTTCCTGCAGTGTTTCTGTAGCCATCTGGCTAACATGGGCTGCCAAAGGCAAGCAAAAGCCACCAGCAGCTCCACCAGGTGGGAATCTCTCTGTGTGCCAGCACCAGAACAAGCTGCTGTTTTGGACTGCTATAGAAGTGAGGACATCTCCCAGCTGTGCAAGAACCTCTTGCTTCACATTCCTCGATGAGATCATTCTTAGGATACCCTTGCTAGTGTTGCTTGTGCACACACCCCCATCTGACCATGGGACAATCCATGGAGGCATCTAAGCTAGCAGTTCTTTGATTTGTATGTGCGTGTCTGTCTGTCTGTCTCTCTCTCTCTCTCTCTCTCACTGCAGTACAGGACCATTCAAGGCAAAGAGTGGATCCCCTCTCTCCTCCAAAATGCTTGGCAGGCTTTTGCATCAAGAATTGACATTTTTTGATGCATCTCAAGTCAACTTTAAGTGCTGCCCATAGCCTGAGAGTCGCATGATGGGTCTCAACTCCCGGCAACCAGACTTCAGTTCCTTACTCCCTGCACCACCCTGACAACTGGGCAGATGATAGAGCTGCAGGCACCAGCAGGGCACCACTGACACTGGGTGTCTACCTCGTTGACTCAGCAGCCATCAGGTGACCCAAAGACCCAATGGCACTTCAACCTGAAGTCTATAATTCCAAAGACCTCCTGTTCTAGAGTTTGAGCATATTTTCCCTCTTTGAATGATTGATTAAGTGCCGTCAAGTTGGTGTTGACTCTTAGCGACCACAGAGATAGATTCTCTCCAGGATGATCAGTCTTCAACTTGGCCTTTAAGATCTCTCAGTGGTGCATTCATTGCTGTCGTAATCGAGTCCATTCACCTTGCTGCTGGTTGTCCTCTTCTTCTTTCCTTCAACGTTTCCCAGCATTATGGACTTCTCAAGGGAGCTGGGGTTTCGCATCATGTGTCTGAACTCTGATAGTTTGAGCCTGGTCATTTGTGCCTTAAGTGAAAATTCTCGATTGATTTGTTCTATGATCCATTTGTTTGTTTTCCTGGCTGTCCATGGTATCCTCAAAATTCTTTCTAGAGTTTTCCCTCTAGAGATGTCTAACTGCTCAGCTAACTACCCTGCACCATATAGCACCATACCTATATACCCTGCATATATACCTATATACCATACCTATATACCCACCATACCTATATACCCTGCACCATACTACCCTGCACCATACCTCCACTCCCTACAGGCTGATCTGGGTGTAACTTAGTACCCAACAAAACCAAGACTATTGTTCAGTGTGTTAGAGAACTCTAAAGAGAAACAAGCAGTGGAGAAGACCATGTGTAACACAAGGCAGACAGTCAATTCAAGCCAGCGTGGTATAGTGGCTAGAATGCTGGACTAGGACCGGGGAGACCGGAGTTCAAATCCCCATTCAGCCATGAGACTTGCTGGGTGATTCTGAGCCAATCACCTCTCTCTCAGCCTAACCTACTTCACAGGGTTGTTGTGAAGAGAAACCTAAGTATGCAGTACACCGCTCTGGGCTCCTTGGAGGAAGAGCGGGATATAAAACGCAAAATAAAATAAATAAATTCTGTCACCATTGCGGGGTCCAATGGCTGAAAATGGGATGGGCATACAGATCTTGCAATGAGCTAATGCAGCCCATGAAATGGACCCTCTATAACACACACACACACACACACACACAGCATTACAGAGGCCATAGACACTTCTTGCCCACTTTTCTTCTTTGAGAAGAAACATTCTGCACACTTGTGAAACATTTCCACTGTCAACGAAAGGGAAGCTCAAGATTGTGCCCCATGACTTCGAATCGTTAGCAAGTCGGTTGACTTCGAATTGTCAACAAGTCAGTCGTGGCATTCTTGGCAGAGGGGAGAGAGCATTTTGCAGCACAGAGGGTGTGTGCTTGGGTTTGGCTCTCAGCCTGTCCCCTCTGCACAGAGAGGCTCTACCCCTGTTGCCCAGACCTGACGTTGCCCTTCCATCCCCACCAGCATGTGCTGGACTACTGAGTGGGCAGGAAGTCTCAGCTCTGTCTCTTTGGGTTCATACATCACCTTGCTGATATCAACCCAGAGCTCTCTGTCATGGCTCAAATACATAATAACAGCACATGACACATGACAGGAGGGAGCATATATAGAAACGGACTGTTCTGACAAGGAGAAAGAGCCAACCAATGGCCAAGGAATAAAACTGAATAGTTTGCTTCCTCCTTGCCACCAAAATGCTGAACGTTAAACACCTGACCCTTTGCCATCCTTTTATTGATTATGCAGACAGAAATCAGATGTCATTGTGGAGTCTTATTTCAGTCAAGCCCAGCAACAGCCAAGTTCGATGCCCACTTCCATTTTGGGTCTGAACAGTTAGTCCCTCTTCCCATGTCCACTGGAAATATCTGTCTCCTCTGATAGATCTGAGATTCCAAACAGAACTTTCCCATGCCACCATTCCTCAAAATAGCCTGTGTTCCTCAGTATTTATAGCAGCACAATTCTACTGGGCCAGTTTGTTTGGATTTCCACTGCTTTTGTGCGTAACTCACCCCACACCCATGGGCAATCTCTTCAGGCTTTTATTGATGAGGTGTATTCAGGTAGCAAAGACAGCATTCCAAATGGTAGCTGTACAAAAAAGGTATGGATTGGTTTGCATATTTACTGTTCTTGAAAGCTGGTTTTCTGAAAGCGGGGGGTGGGGGGGGGAGAGAGAGGGAGAGAGAGTGTTCCTGCTGTAAGTAGCTGGGACAATGAGAACAAGGCAGGCAGTATGCCAAGCAGGGGATGGCTGCCAAAACACAGATCATTAGCCTGGGCCAGCTATAAGCAAGGAAATGAGAAACAGATGTGGGAGAGCAAGGTTAGGAGTGAGGGCCTGTGGGTCAGTGACAGTCGTCCGAAAACGTTTCCCTTCTTCTTCAGCTGTGGCCTGATGGTGTCAAATGCCATGCTGACAGCCTTTGTTTCTCATGGCAGTCCGGCTTGCTTTGGCCGAAGGGGCTTTGCTGTTTCTCTTTCCCTGATGGGAGTTTTCAGGCGGAGGAAGGGAACAGACAAGGAAGCCTTTCCCAATTTTTTTTTCCACAGTGATGGAAAAATAACAGCCGTGTTTTGTATAATGCTCCTGAAATCCCTCACACTTCCCTGAATAGCGGGCCTGGATTCTGACTGGTCTGCAAGAGAAGAAAGGGCTGAGTTGTGCGTTCCCGAGTCGTTCTTGCTGTTCTTTCTTAAATATAATTAGATGCGCCTCATTACCTCGTACTGAAGGCCTTTTGTACTTTACCAGAGTTGTGCTTCCTGAAAGCCATGGCATGTCACAGCTTGTAGCATCCACTCGCATTTTATGATATGACCTATTTGTTTTTAACCACTTTTACATATTCTCTATGTGGATTTCAGACCATGTTATTTACAAATTGTTTTGTTTTTCTCCCAAAGTTGCAGATTTGCCAGCACTGAAAGGGAAGGAATCTGAAACGCCAGCTGCTCTTTTCAACTCCCACATCTCTCACTCGCTTGCTCACTCCCTCTTGGGCAAGTGGTTGCCACGCCAGGCCCTTTCCCTCCAAGGGCCAAGATTTGCCACCCTTTCCAGAAAGAGGAGGAGGAGCAGCAGCATCTGGAGGGGGAAAGAGCTCTGGTGGGCATGCAAGTTCTTCTTCTTCCTGTCCAGTCCTGGGCAGCGAGAAGCCTCAGGCAGCAGGACCTAGGAAGACGCGGCATCTACTCCTGTTCTTGACTCCATCCCCAGATCACCACTGTGGAGCAAATGAGCCAACCCTCCATAAACCCTGCGTATCTTCTTATGACTTCTGCTTATCTGCATGTTATATGAGACCACCACATTGAAAGTGAAGCGTAACAGCAAAGGCTACCCATCTGGATTTGTACCTACACAGAAAGGGGTCATGCAAGGAGGTGCTCTGGCTCCTTTTCTCTTTAACTTTTATATCAATTTTTTTTATTCTTCCTCTGGACAATCCTGATTTCCACCCACCCAAGCTAGCAGGCAGACCCATTCTTATCCAACTTCATGCCTAATGCAGCTATACAATCTAGGACTGCAGTCGGTGTGGAGAGAGCACTGCCAAGACTTACACAGTTCTGTGATGAGGAGTCTTTCGTTATAGATACTAAAAAAACCTAAGGTTAGGGTATTATTGTCAAAAGACCTAAGGGACATACATGGCAAATGGAGGGGAGTAGGACTGAGCAGGTTAAGCGTTAGAAGTACCTGAGAGTAGTATTTTGAGGCAATGGTACATGGGCTGTGCACAATGGGAATGTGCCATGGCAAATGTGCAGAGGTGCACATCTGACATATTGATTTTTTTTTTCCATTCTAGAGGGGGTCATTTTGTCCCAGTGGCTGCCAAGGTATACCAAGCCAGAGTATTGGAGCAATTGTTATATGGAACTCAGATCTGTTCCATCTGTAACTACAAACCCATAGAAGTGTTCAATCTAGATTCCTTTGTGCAATTTTCCAGGTGCCTAGACGAGTCTCATATGCCATCCTATGCTTGGAGGCAGGTTGAACCAGAGTTGAGGCCAATGGGCAGCTTCACGCATGTAGTTATTGGCTTAAACTGCATTTTTGCCATCAAGGCCTTGCCCCCACCCACCCCGGTCCTGAAAGAGGAGTTCCACTCCAAGTGGTGTAAGAGCCTTTATGATAAATTGGGTAGCTGTGGGCTTTCACCACAGTTTCTACTTCCACTGGGATATGATGTTGTCAAAGGGACAATTAAACAAGACATAGCATTGTTACATTTATTGTAGTGGGTAGTATACAAATATGTGTAATAAATAAATAAATAAATGCATACTGTACATACAGGCCATGGAGAAGCAATCAGGTTGACGTTACTACCTCTAGCAGCATTGCAGATGGCTTTTGTGTACCAGCCGGCTGCGAACCTCACAAACCTGACTACCTTAAATCAGAGGGTAGCTTTTTCACTGGCACCGTTTTGGAAGGCAAACTTAAGAGAATACCCCTCCAGAACCGGTTATGTCCATGTGGTGTGGGTAATACTGAGTCTACTACATTAGTCTTTTTCTATTATTTATTTTACAGAGATATTCGCACTGATTGAACTCTTTTTAAAGAATATGCCAGGCAGATTGGATGAAGACTATGTTCCTTTCCTTTTGTCAGACCAGTATGCACCCATCACAGTTGGGGTGGCAAGATTTTCTGCCGCAGCATGTCAGCGGAGACAGGAATTATTTGACTAATTAACAATTGAGGCTTCTGCATGTTTATGTCATGATGTTTCTACCACCCAGCTTTGTTGTTTTGACTTTTAATTGCTGATCACTGACTGTAATAAAGTTCAATTCATTCATATTGTCCTATTCAAATGGTTGTCTGCCACAAGCGGCAGTGTGGGGCAATTGTGGGGCTGGGGAGAGCAACATAGGAACATGGGAAGCTGCCATATACTGAGTCAGACTGTTGTTCTATCCAGCTCAGTATTGTCTACACAATCTGGCAGCAGCTTCGCCAAGGTTTCAGGCAGCAATCTCTCTCAGCTCTATCTTGGAGATGCTGCCAGGGAGCAGGATTGCTCTTGGGTATATTTAGCAGGACATGTGCTCAGAGATGCCAGCGCCCTTGACTCGCTACTGTTGGGCCATGGGGCTGCATCTAGAGCCTCGTTCTGGAGGACTGTGCTCACACACAGACAATGGAGAGAACATACGGAGGGGATTTCCCAGTGGCGTGGTAGGAGGTCACTGGCTTCCAGGGGTCAAGTGAGGGGTGGCTGGGTCAGCAGCAGCAGCCCTTTCAGATCCATAATGCCAGAAGCCATGGAGGGGATCATCAGACCCTGAAAGAGTTGCATCTACAGGCTTGACAATCATGAGACCAAACAAACAAGCAAAGCAAAGCAAAACAAAACCCCTACATGGTTATCCTTGCCTCCAGAAGTCTAGTATCGAAGCCATCACACTTCCAGATCTGTCTCTGCAAACTGAGGCCCCAAAACAAGGCCATTGCCAGAAATGTTGTGAAAGAGAGTGGGGACATGGGGGCAGGGGTGGGGGGAGGAATCAGTGCAGAACCTTTGGTACAGGTTGCAGTTTAAATAGTCAGGTACCCACTGCAATTGGCTAGAAGACTGGAAAGCAGGCTTGGGCTGGCTTCTTTGTGAGCACTGGGTCAGATTATCCGGCCTGCGCTTGTCCTGTTCAGTAGATGGAACGTTCAGGGAAGGGGTCTGGAATCTCTCCGCCCCACCTCACAGAGTCCCCTTAAGCCCAGTTGGGACTCTTGGGATCATTTCTGTGCCGCCCATTCCACATTTCAGGGTACAGAGAAAATGCACAGGGCAGAGGCCCAGCAGTCCTGGTGAGCAAAAAGCAAAGAGATGTGAACTTGCAAGGAAAAAAGAAGGGCCTTGGGGACCCAGGGAGAAACCTCAGCAGCGCAAAGGCTTCTCTGTGTCACTGGAGCCTCTTGTTCCCAGTCCAAAGTTTCTGTTTTGCAATCCTGCTCTCATCAGGAGTGCTTGGAACTGGCAAGCACCTCTGCAGGTGGTCCTCAAGTGGCACAAGTGGCACGGATCCTGGGACAGGCATGGGTGTGGAAGGCCCCTGAAGGTGGGATGCAGGGCCCCTCCCCTGCTTGGACTTCCCGTATGGAAGTGGGCGAGCCACGCAGCTGCACCAAGCAGGGAGGGAGGCCGCAGAGCCCAGGAGGTTGCTGGGCCTCCAGAGGGGGGATGAGAGCTGGAGCCAGGCATGGGACTTCCTCTGCTTGCCCTCCTTGCCTGGGCTGCTGTACATCTATTTAAAAATCATCTATTTATTCAATTTTAAACATCCAAGAGCTAAACATGAGCAACTGCTGCAGGCCAGACAGCTGCTGAAGGCACAGCTACTGGGGCAGGTTCCAGAGTTAATAAGCTGACCTTGATCAGGTCTGGGCATCAAAGTCTTCACCCCAAGTAACCCTTGTAAGCAGTTACTGCAGTGGAAATTGTCCCCTGCTGTACAAGAAAAGTCCTGCAAACACTGCCAGTTTTCACCATCACAAATGATGCTATTGTTTATAAAGCTGCACTAATTCATGTCTGGGGAAACAAAGTAAGACCTATGTTTTCAGTTCCTCCTTATTGGATATCTCTAGAGCCCCTGCCCACAGTTTCTACACACAAAAGGAGAGGGCGGGGGGGAGTAAGAATTCTGCTTCTGCAACCACACAAAAAGACAGGCTGTGATTACACAGAGCAGACAGTCTCCCCCAAATCAACAGGTCAGTTTAAGTCCAATCTATACCTTGGGAACTGGAGGCCTGCAGGAATTCAACCCCTGCATGAAGCCATCTGCAGAGGGCTTCCAAACTCAGCAGCAGCACTCTGAATCGTGCCCAGAAGCAAGCTGCTAACCGAGGCAGCTCACTGAGGACTGGTATCAGATGGTCTCTGGGTCTTGATCAGTCCTTAGGACCCTAGCAACCACATCCTGTATTGGCTGAAGCTTCCAAAACGTTTTCCAACGCAGAGTACGTTTCAGTAATCTCGTCTCGAAGCAGTGAGTGCATAGATCACCACAGCCAGGTTTGACTGAGACAGAAACTGACACCGCTGAGGCAAACACACACACCCCAGGCACCATGGACACCTAAATGTCGGCCAGAGGTTTTCAGACAGTGGCAATTTCCTGCGAGAAGACCTCCAAGGCCCCTTCTAGTGATAACATTAGAAGATCCTATGATTATGGGGAGGAGAGCTGTCTGGTGGTAGTGAGCATGAATTGTCCCCTTTGCTAAGAGGGTCCACCTTGGGTTTCATTCATATGGGTGCCTACATGCGACTGCTGTAAGATCTTCCCCTTAGGGGATGGGGCCCTCGCTCAGTGGAAGAGCATCTGCTTTGCATGCAGAAGGTCCCAGGTTCACTCCCTGGGAGAACCTCCAGGCAGTAGCGGCTCGTGAACGCGCTGCTGGGGGGGAGATGGGAGGCATCTTTAAGGGAAAAGGAAGTCACTGCTTACCTCCGCAATGTGCCACCCAGCAGCCCCTGCCTCGCGGAATCGCTGCCACCACTCACCTGGCCGCTGGTGGGGGCTCGGCTCCATTTATTACTACTACTACTACTACTACTACATTTTATATCCCACTCTTCCTCCAAGGAGCCCAGAGTGGTGTACTACATACTTAAGTTTCTCCTCACAACAACCCTGTGAAGTAGGTTAGGCTGAGAGAAGTGACTGGCCCAGAGTCACCCAGCTAGTTTCATGGCTGAATGGGGATTTGAACTCGGGTCTCCCCAGTCCTAGTCCAGCACTCTAACCACTACACCACGCTGGCTCAATAGACCACACCACAGATAGAAGGCTTGAGTAGCAGCAAAGTGGCAGCAATTCCCGCTGGTTACCACGCCCTGCCATGGTGCCACTTGGAAGAACAGCCCATTAACCCTCATATTGTGAGCCCTGGATCATCACTTTGCCACAGCATAATATGCACAATCACTATTGCAGGAGATATCTTGACTGCCCACTATCCTTGAAGAGATGCTGAAAAACTTCAAAAGCCCTTCAAAAGTATATGATGAGCAGCCAGACAAGATGGGGAGCCGACTTCAGTTGGTCACAAACTCGCTCTTGGCTTTCAGAGCATGTTGGACTGCAGACCATTTGTCACAAATTCATATTTATCAGACAGAAGAGGAACAAAGTCCATTGAACAAAGCAGGTGCAGCAACATACCAGAATTGTTTTAGAGATGCTGTGAAATTTATCAAGATGTTATTTGTTATGGAATTTCCCCCCAGAATAAAAATGTTGTAGAAAAGGTTGCGGCAGCGCTCTTGCAGTGTGCGTCCATGTCCCGATAGCATCCCTGCCACGTTTTTGTGAGAAATTCTGGGCCCCTTCACACACAATGGCAAAAGCTTCTTGGGTCATCTCCCTTCCATGGCTTGCCATTTTGAATGCAGTGTGATTGCAGGACCAAGTCAAAGGAAGACTGGCTCCATATTCAGACTTCATGCTTCATATCATCACCAGCCAAAAACCAATCACAACCTTCATCTCATACAGATTAGCATGATTTCAGCCTTCCACACTGACTGTTGTGTCAGCTGAATCAACTTAGGAGAGGAGAGCTGGTCTTGTGGTAGCAAGCATGACTTGTCCCCATAGCTAAGCAGGGTCTGCCATGGTTGCATCTGAATGGGAGACTTGATGTGTGAGCACGGCAAGATATTCCCCTCAGGGGAAGAAGCCACTCTGGGAAGAGCAGAAGGTTTCACGTTCCCTCCCTGGATTCTCCAAGATAGGGCTGAGAGAGATTCCTGCCTGCAACCTTGGAGAAGCTGCTGCCAGTCTGTGAAGACAATACTGAGCTAGATAGACCAATGGTCTGACTCAGTATATGGCAGTTTCCTATGTTCCTAACAGGCTGCCAAGCAACCAAGCAGCCTCATCTTCCGTCTAACTATCTCACACCTGTTGTCAATACTGAACATTTGCCACATTTCTACAGTACCTAACTTGAGTTTGTCAAGTTAAAAAAGTATCATTTTATATCAGTTAATGCATCTCCATCCCTTGGATCAACAAAGCAACAACACTCTCAAACTGCTTGGTACTCAACCTTCCATTGAAATACAGCCTTCTTGGATTACACCATGAGCAGAATGTCGATAAATATGAGCATAACATAAGAACAGCCCTGCTGGATCAGGCCCAAGGAGGCCTATCTAGTCCAGCATCCTGTTTCACATATTGGCCTACCAGCTGCTTTTGGGAAGTCCAGAGGCAAGAGCTGAAGGCATACCCCCTCTTCTGCTATGTCTCCCCTGCAACTAGTATGGAGAGGCATCGTGCCTCTGAGGCTGGAGGCGGCCAACAGCACCAGACTAGTAGCTATTGATAGACCTGTTCTCCATGAATTTGTCTGAGCCCCTTTTAAAGCTGTCCAAGCTGGTGGCCATCACCACATCCCAAGACAAATAATTCCATGGATTAATTATGTGCTGTATGAAAAAGTACTTCCTTTGGTCGGTCCTAAATCTCCCGACCTTCAGTTTCATGTGATCCTTATGGAATCCATGCAGACTGAGGACCAGGTTTGTGAGCAACATATTATCCATAGAAGGGTAAAGTACAACGTCTATGAAGAATGAATGCCATTGGCACCAAATTACAGCAGCAATAGCAAACAAAGAAAGCAAAAGAGACCCCATTATGATCCTCAAAATGTTTATAAGGTAAGGGATTCAATATACACTCCAGGGTGACTCCTCAAGACCTCTTCATTTGTGTTCTGTCCTGTGTTTCTTAGATTCAGCCTGATAATTCAATCCCTCTTCATTAATTCAAGAAATATATGTCAATGTTTCTTAAAAGCCTTTCTTTGCATTTAAATAGTTCTGTGGGGGGAAGACTTTGGAGCTTCCAGTACAAGAAATCTTGTACCAGTTGTGCCTTTAAAATATTTTGGAAGGCTGTAGAAAGAGAGTTAAATACAAATAAGTGCAGCATTCAATGCAGCACAGAGGTATGAGAAATGTAACCTAGGAAGGGTCAGCAGCAAAGCTGCAAACACAGATGAGGACCAAGAAAAGTAAACACTTGGAGTTCTTACAGCAGTCGTCTCCTTCCCTCTCACTCATACACACACATACACTTCAGCCTCCCTCTTATCACCATTCTGTCAGTTCCAAAAGTGACATTTTCCTTTTCTGATCATTCCTGAGATAGGGGCATGGGAATTTTTTTATTAGGCTGATGAAAACAGCAGATCTTCCTACAAAGAAGCAGCTAGGACATTTTGGAGACCTAATCCCTGACCTGCCTTGCCCTCTCCTAACTAGCTATTGACATTGAACTTAAAAAGCTGCAGTGCCGAGATGAGAGAATGACTTCTGTTTCTTCTCAGTGAAAAATGGAAGCGGGCCAGGCTAGCTTAGAAGCCTAAAAAATGGTGCTCTCAGGAAATGGATGCAATTGCAGTCGCCTGATGTCTGAAACCTGCTGAGCCTCTGACAAGCAAGCAAATCACACTCCAAAGGGAACTCTTCTTGAAGGACCAAGTAATCCTATCCAGGTTGCTAACGGGGGGCCAAAATCCCTCTTTGACCCTTGTCCAACTTTTGTTAATTTCAGAGGTATATTAATGTAAAGGCTCTGGACCTCAGAACACTCCAGTCATGACCTGGAGCCAGAATCAACTGTCCAAAAAACCTCCCAGCCCCTGAAGCCACCAAAGGTAAGATCAGAGAGGGAAACTCCTCCTCATCTTCCAGAGGAGGAGGAGGCTGAATTACCAGATTGTGAACCTGGAGTGGCAGGAGAGAAACCTGAATTGGCTACTTGCTCTCTTCAAAGCCTTTCTTGGAGAAGTCAAACAATCATTCATCCGTTGCGTAGTGCTTGGATCTGAGACAGCGAACTGTTCCTTTAAATTCCTTGCAACATCAGGGTAGGACTCTGGCTAGGCTTGAGGATATGAGTCGAGCCTGTGGCTGGATCAACTCCTGCCATCCCTGGGAGCTGTCCCAGGTCCTGAGACTAGCAGAGGAAGCCTCCAAGGTCAATTTTTCAAAGGTCAGGCCCCACTGGGATTAACTATCCAGCTACAGATTCTACGTGTGAGTCCCACAAAGAAAGGATGAGCAACAGAGATTTTGGTGAACTTTCTTACATGAACAGTCATTTAGACTGATAGATGGTTGTCAGCCTCATCCTCACACTCAGTCTAGTTCTTTCCCTACAGAAGAAAGCCAGCCACTGAGATGAAGACTGCTGCATCACCCTAACCTTTTCTTCATTCTCCTGATCAGCATAATTCATGAACAAGGAGGAAGGGAGAAGAGCGTTCTTCAGTGGATATTTAATCAGTGCTCTGTGAGCTTCATAAGCAGCCCCTCTAAGACACCAGAAAATGAAACAAGACATATTTCTGGGGCTGTCAGCAGGTAGATCCACTGATTTTGTGGTAAGTAATCTCTCTGGGAGGAAGCCTTTGGCTCTGATGTCTGTGTTGTACATTCTGTGGCTTCCCCCAGCCGCACCCGTGCAGGTCTCTTCCCTGGGAGAGAAGGCAGTAAGGATATTGCTTCTAACAACCAGACTGAAGTGTCGCCTGAGGCGATCTTCCAAAGCCCCCTCCAAACAGCCTCTAATTAATTTTTATCCTGCTACTCCAATGAGTCCCAGGAGGGCAGCAACCAAAACAACAACAGAAACCCCCTCTCATTTACTCATTCAGAAACGCTTTGACGACAGTTCTTCAAGATTTTAGAACTCCACAATGTTTGCAGCTGAATTTTCTTCCTAATTCTGTTATAGTTGTTTCATAGCAGCTGTTTGCTGTTCTGGTGAGCAGGCCAGAGCGTGTTCCTCAAGAGCCTTTGAGAACAAATTCACTTAGAAGCATGGGTTCAACACCTTTGCAGTGCTGAGCCCAAGGAAAGCATGGGCAGAAGGGGCAGGCTGGCTGAGAACCCATTCACAGGAACAACAGTATAGTGGCACTGTTCCTGGACTGCACCCCTGCAGATTGCAGGTGTTGCGGAAACACATTATTGAATATCGATAGCTGTATCTACACATGCAAAAAAGAAATAAAATCTCCCTGCACATATTTCAGAGTTTTGAATTCTGCCTCCTAGAATTCTGCACTAGGGGGCAGAATTCCAAACTAGCCTTTTCTCCAGAGATGCTAGTTTTGGATGTGCAGGGAATTCCACCACCCCCGCCCAGGAAAGCATTCCGTCTTGTGATCCCCCATCAGAAGGGGTATATTCCAGGATTAGTTTTACATCTCCTCTGAAGCCAGCCTCTGTGTCCATTAGGTTTGAAGAGCTGGGACTAGAGCCAGGGACAAGTTTTCTGACATATCAGTTTGCTCCAACTCTTCTTACCTGTAGCTGGTTGGTTCTTCCTAATATGCAGCCCAAATAGACAGTGCTGCAACCCGAATCCATTTCCTCGATGCTAGAGGAGACCAAATGTTTCCCACAATATTCCCGAAAGCTGTTTCAGTATCTGAAAGCCATGATGGGATCCACCTTGAAGGTTATTTTCTTCCAGGCGGAGCAGATTTCTTTTCTTCAAACTCTTCCCAGGTTTCCTGGATTCTAAATCCTTTATCTCCTTTCTGCTTTCCTTCTGAATCTTGCTGGAATCATCTGGAGGTGTTTCCTCAGGCACCGCCCAGAGAACAATTGTAATGAGGCGGCCAACATGAAGTTGTTTCTGCTGCTGCTGCAGAGCACCTTTGATCGTGGTGCATTGTGAACTGGATCCTGTGGCTTGATCTTTGGGAAGCTGGAACAGGATTGGTTCTAGACCTTGGTTTTGGTTTTGTTCTTCTGGCATTGATAAATCTCCATGCTGTAAATCTGCCTGCTTCCCCTGCAAGGCCAAGTTGGTGGATCTGAATGCTGTAATCATTCATGACAATCAGGGTGTGATGAAAGAAGGCAGTAGATGCACCATCCCCAGAATAAATGGAGACAGAAATCCATTTCATTACCTCATTATAGAAAAGCAAACGACACGCCAGTGCAGAATTAAGCAGAGACTGCTCTGTTCTGAAGGGAAAGCAAAGAGTTTCACAAGCCCAAGAGAAGTAGCATCATACCCGCTTCACACCTCGCCTGTATTTCAATTTCTTCCCTGACCAGTGGGGATAATTTTGTAACATTACACCAGAACATCTTCCTTTCTATTTGACAAAATGAAACCGAGTCCTCGGGATTTTTCCACCCATTGCTCTCTTGGCTACTCTGCTGCAGTACTATTTCATTACTTATTGATTTTTCAACATGCTGTCTGCGTGGCTGTAATTTACACAGGTTCTGATGGCCCTTAGCAATTCTTAACACCTCAAGGTGAGATCATGGAGTTCATCTAAGACAGTAAATGTAGACAATGAGAGTTTTGAGAAAGGGTGACAAATGGGCAAACTTGGTAGCCAAAGAGGAGCTGCTGCTAGCCCAAGGTGTGCCACATACTCCATTATTACTGGATTCAGACATGAATGGAAGTAACTTTGCATCTTTGTGTTACATCCTGTTGTATTCAGCCAGCAAGAATCGGGAAAGCAACTGAGAAGATGAGTAAACAGACCTCCTTCCCAGCAAGACAGATACAAGTTCAGAGGTAAAACCAACAGAGTCTTGTGGCACCTTCAAGACAAACAAATGGATTGTGGCATGAACTTTCATGGACCAGAGCCGATGTTGTTAGAAGCCACAATATATGTGTAAGTTTCTAAGGTGCCATAGTATCTTTGTCCCATGTGCTGTTACAGACCAAAATGGCTACCCTCTGGAATAGTTTAGATGTGAACCCATGCAGAGGGAGGGACCAAGAAACCAACCAACCAACCAACCAGCCAACCAAAAGCCACACATGCCTGGCACCAGTACTTCGGAATCAAGGGCAGCATGGTCATTGGAGTAACGCCAATAGGCCCTCAGCTATGGCTAAAGAACAAATTCCCCGCAGAAAATGGGAGTCGTTCATATCGCCCCCTTCTTCCCTCCAGCTTGATGCCAGCACTGCTGCACCACTATGACACATTCTCACTGAGTGGGCATCTCTTGTTTGGATGGACATCTCCACATCCCTAAAGGATGCGTTTCTGAAGCAATTCTTGTGCTATTGCTCAATGGCATTCCTTCCTCTCCCTTTTAAATCAAGACTAGGAAAAACACTTCAAACTCCCACATATCAATTGCAAAATTATGCTGCATTTTGCTATGAAAACGAGCATGCTAGTCACAGCTGGTTTGGCTGTATGTCATGCACTTCCTACCAAGCATCTAAGCACAGGCTCAAGTCTTCTGTAACACAAGTGCAACCATCCTATGTATGTTTAATCCAAAGTTGGATTTGTGGACTGATTCTCATTACACAGCTGCACAAGACGGAGGCCTTAAAATAACAAGTCGGCAAAAAGCAAGCCATGTCCAAAGCTGCAGCAAGCATAGCAAGCATCTTCTAACAGCTGCTGCATGGAGAAAGTACATGCTGCCATTCTCATATTAGCAGGCAGTTGCATTTGATCTTGGGGGTTTATTCTGGCAAAATGGGTGCTGTCACTGGCTGGTGCTTCCAGTTCACCATATGCAGACATAGGGCAGGGGCTCTGAAATCCTTGAATCCAAACCATGTTGGCAGAGACAGAGGAAATGACAATCCTGACTTAGCTGCAGTTTTGCTGAGTCACCAAAGTGCAATGGCACGACTATTTCATTTTATGATATTTATTCACACACACACACACACACACACACTTGTGATATTCAATTTTGTGTGACCAGGAAAAGATACTCGTCTAAAAATCAATACATTGAAAGTGCTGTTTTAGGGCTGCTATAGTTGTTTGTTGTATTTCTGAGTTATTCCTATTGACCTGAGTTCAAAAACAAGGTATTGATTTATAAAGTCCCTTCAGTAAATAAATGCACATTCTTTCAGCTAACCCTAATATGAACCAGCAGCATACTGAACAGGACTTCAGCTCAGCTGAGAAGCTTTGTCCAGCTGAGCCTGTTCTCCAAGCCACCAGGCTCCGTGAAGGCCAAGGAGGGGGCTAGAGGCAGCGTGGCAGCGGGCAGTGCCACTCCGGGGGCCCTGGCATTTCTAGGCCAGAGGAGGCCTCCAAGCAATCAGGGGGATTGCATGCAGCCACCAGGGATGCTGAGGCTCGGTGAGGGTCCTATTGTGATGATACTTTCAGGCTGCTTAACAGCCAGCTTGACTGGGAATTAAATTGTCGTAGTTTCCCAGCTTGATGGTCAAAAGCACCAGGGATGGTGGGCCTACCTCTCTCCAGACAGCCTCCATCCCTTTGGTGCTGCATGTGAACAGGTTCATCCCTGTGCAGGCATGCCTTGACATTCTCACTGAACCCAGGGCTGCAGGGCTGGACTCTGCCACACCAGGCCCAGGGAATGTCCATCATGCTCTCTGCCTCAGAGAAGAAAGTGTGGTGGCACCACTGCAGATCAGAACAGGGACCTGTCTCCCCACCCCACCCCACCCTTTTCTGCTTCTCTTGTCTTGCACCATTTAATTTCACTGTAGATTGATCTTGAATGCCCATTTGTGGATTTCCTATTCGAGAACTAGATGCACTCACACTGACCAGCAGGGTGTGCTCTTAGAGCAAAACAGGCGGCTCCCTGACTCCAGATGATCAATGAAGCAGCCCTCCTGCAACTGCAGGGGGCCCCTCCAAAGGGTAGGCGGGATGGACTGAAGGTTGCCTCCAAACTTCCAGCAGATCACATAATGGCAAGCAGGGCACAAGTTTCCCCAGCAAAACAGTTGCTCTCTTCAGTCTGGAAATGAGCTATTTGTCAGAGACTGCAGACTCACTTGGCATGTCTCATCTTATTCAACGTCCTGGTTACACAGGCCAGAACAATCTCCCTGAAACAGCATGTGCCATACACTGCCTGACCGTATGGACATTACAGCTTTTCAGTGAGAAAATCTGGGCAGATCAGATGCCATCAGTGAAGCATGGCTCTGCTAACTGTAGCTAAGTTTCACAGATTTCCAAAGCAAGATATTCAAAGATGCAGTGACATACATGGAGCTTCAAAGACCCCAAGAAAAGGAGCAAGGGGGTAGTTTTATCTGCATCATTAATCTTATGGAAAGACATTTGGATTGCACAATTACCAGATTTGGAAGAACTTGGGTTGCCTTGCCCAAGCAGCAGACTCGGATTGATTAGGCAAGATCTATGCTGCTAAGTAAATACATATTAACACGGTCTTGAAAAAATGCCTGACATCTCCATTCCCAGTGGCAGCCTCAGCCAATGGATCTTCAACTACAGAGAACTAAGCCACCTTTCAGGATTTAAAGAATTGGGCTTTAGCCATAGGTGACACTGAAGTGCTCAGCTCCTCAAAAGCATGCCAGTTGTCCTCAAGCCAACCTTTGAAGAGATGCTCTCCCAGCATCTCTTCTTTGAGGGAATCGCTCTCCCAGCTGGAGATGGCCAAGCCATCTTTATCACTCACATGGAAACCATGTCCCTGCTCTGTGAGTGGCTGGTGATTTATTGGTGAACACGACTCCAACTCTCCTTTGACAGCAAAGCACCACCATTGCTCCTTCTTGATCATGTCAAGTCATCAGGAACCCTCTCTATGAGATGCAGACAAGCACAACCAGAAAGAAAAGCCAAGTGGGTCCAAAGCCTGCACACGACAGTTCCTGATTCTGAAGGCTGTCTCAGAAATGACCTTTCCCCTTCAGGGGTGCATGCGGGTGTGTGTTGGGGGCAAGCTGGGTACACAGCTGTGTGATAATGACAGAAAGTCCTGTCTTGTTGGGTGTCCACTCATGGGGAATCTGCTGCCACACATTGCTCCCCAACAAATGGGCACCCAACCAAAACACTAGCATGAGTTTCACTAGTGGGGTATAAATAATAATAATAATAATAATAATAATAATAATAATAATAATAATAATAATAATAATAAATTATCTACAAATTGAAATTGAAAGGCTGTGGCAGAAAAAGACCAAAATAATCCCAGTGGTCATTGGCGCCCTGGGTGCAGTCCCAAAAGACCTTGAAGAGCACCTCAACACCATAGGGATCACAGAAATCACCATCAGCCAATTACAAAAAGCAGCTTTACTGGGAACAGCCTATATTCTGAGATGATATCTATAACAATTCACAATAAAATTCTGGCATCCCAGGTCCTTGGGAAGGACTCGATGTCTGGATAAAACAAACCAGTCAATAACACCTGTCTGACTGTGTAAACAAGAAATAATTGAAATTGAAACTACAAATTGAAATTGAAAGGCGGTGGCAGAAGAAGACCAAAATAATCCCAGTAGTAATTGGTGCCCCAGATGCAATTCTAAAACACCTTGAAGAGCACCTCAACACCATAGGGGCCACAGAAATCACCATCAGCCAATTACAAAAAGCAGCTTTACTGGGAACAGCCTATATTCTGCGACGATATCTATAACAACAGCAACAACATTGACAATAAAATTCAGCCATCCCAGGTCCTTGGGGAGGACTTGATGTCTGGATAAAACAAACCAGTCAATAACACCTATCTGACTGTGTAAACAATAATGAGAATAATAATAATAGTTGTTAAAATCTGAATTGTGCTTCTCAACTAAAATGTCCTCAAACCCATTTACAAAGCAAAACAAAATAGAAAATAGCCCCCTGTCAATTCCCAAGAGGTAGACCCATATACCCCCTTGCAGAGAAAACATTCTGGGAAGTGGTCCTGCACAACCAAGGTTCATTTTCTTGCTGGCCTATGGCCGTAATAAAGAAATTCATTCATCACCAAGGTTCATTACCTAAGCAAGCTCAGCTGAAGACCAAGTCTGCACATGGGTCCCAATATCCTCCCAGCACAGCCTAGGACCATTTTGTTACAGGAATTTTGCAGGAGTACACATTCAATTCCTTCTTGAATGTCGCCTTTTTGGAAAGGGCTTCATGGAAGAGGCTTGCCAGGATGACTGGATCTAATGCTGAATTTGCTGAGGGGCTCAGCTGTTTGGCCATGAAACCTTTAAAATGCCTCCACCTCAATGAAGAGGCCACTGGACTCTCTGTGCTTGGAATCTGGCCAGAGACTCTTCTTCCTGATGTACTCCCTGCACTCAGGAGACTCCACAAGTCCTCTAAGGAGCCACCTTTTCCCAGAATGGTTCACTCTCCAGCACTGCCAGCAGACCACCACTCAACAAGCAGCCATTGAGATCCTCATCATAAAGAGAGTTCAAAGCCTAGCTGACTCTTTCAATTAAACACATGAGAAGCGAAAGCAAAGTCCCTGAGCCACGGAAGCAAGCATGCAGCCAGGAGGCTGGCTTGTCCCAGCCACAGCCAGCGGGTGGCACTGAGTGGGGCTTGGCTTGCAAGCTGCCCTGGATATGTTCCATTACTCACTGTCTCCCCTGCCCCCTTTCCGCCTGCTTCCACGGGGTTCCCAGGTCATTCAGGCCCTGACCAGATCTAGCTTCAGAAAGGGGTGTGTGTCATGGGGATCCTCACTGTGGCCCACTGAGCTCAAAGCAGCCGCTGTAGCCAGCTGGATGAGTCAACATCGGAAGCTGCCTTATCCTAAGCCAGACCATTAGTCCATCCAACTCAGTGCTGGCAACCCTGCCAGGGAGGGAACCATGGAGCTAAGGTCCCATCCCTGACTGCAGCCCATCAGCTCAGACCACCCTACACACCAACAGGGCCACTCGCATTCCAGGGCCAGTCCCTGCAGCCTGCATTCAAGCACAGCCACAGCTCAGGCTCCTGGAGCTTTTTGGCACACCCCTCCTCTTCTTCCTCCTCCCCCTCCCCCTCCCAGAAGTTTCCCACACCTGGCTTTTAGCCTGAATCTCCTCCAGAATGGAGCGGGGGCATTCACATATCGGCCAGATTTACCCCGAAGTCCCTGTGAGCTATCGGGGAGCACTTCACACACCATTCGGGGTTTTCACTGCCCATTAGAGTGCAACCTGAGTTATATCCGGGGTAAAAAAATCCATTTTGCATCGGGGGGTTTAGATAGTGTTGAGTTCACAGTAAAGCCTAGCAAAAAAATCACGGTAAAGCCTGCTGTGTGGAGAACTCCATGCTGGGATTCTGGCAAGCGTCTCTGTCTTGTGCACTGCGGTCTCCCTTGAGCTCTTGTGTGCACTTTAAGGCTGCCTCCCAGTCTGGGCAAGAAAGGACAGAGCAACATGTGCTTTTGCTCCCATTTCATAGGTAATGCTGTGGCTGGCCACCCTCTCCCCTGCGGTGTGAGTGGGCCCAGCAGCTCTTGCCTAGCTGAGTCCTATCGATCTAAGAGGCTCTGTGTCATTTCCAGGGGATTTGCTAAAGAAGCTACTTACGTCCCTTTTTCATTTCTCCAACTCATTACCAGCTGCTTCTGCCTTGTGTGTTTCAGCATCCCCTGCAGGAATGACCCCCCCAATCCTTTTTATCCCATTTTGATTCAGAGACCCTTAATTAAAAGCAAGACAATGAGAAAACTACAGTCAGCTCTCATTGGCACATGTGATTGGTGCGGGGCCGGGGGGGGGATCTTTCTCTCGCTTTCTCTTTCTTTCCCTCTCCCTCTCGGGTGCCCAATTCCAGACTAGGCAACTGATCCCTGGCTTAACTTTTAAATTAAGACTATTGTAAATTTGGGAACTCAAGAAGAGGGAGGACTGCCACAAGCCTTTGCAAATGTCAAGTGCCTCTCATCCTGGTGACGTTCCAAAGGTAGCTAGGTTACAATGCCACATGGGAACGAAAAGGTCTGGCCATGCCCACTCCATAGGGCTTCCGTCAATAGACATAATATCCTCAAACGTCGGCAGGATTAAAGGTTGCTTCTTTGGTAGCCTGAAAAGATGGTCGTCTTGCCCAGGCACAGAAGATGCCTCTTTGTTTACAGAGGACCACAGGAAAGCAGAGCCTCAGGTTGGGAGACTCAGATGTCTGCTGCTACCAACGGCTGCTCACCCGACAATGCACTTGTCTACGCGGCCGTGCCTTTCCATCTTGTGCCTCCCAAATCTCTTGTTTTAAACAAGCTCGGATGGAGGTTATTGGAAGCTCTTCCTTCTTCTGAGAGCTTTGTTTCTGAGGTAGTGATTCCGCCTGGATTCCTGCAGGGGTTGCTTTCCCTTAACTCACAGGTGGAAATGAAATGCCATTTTGAACAGCTCCCAGGCCAAAACTATTAATCAAGGATAACCATCCAGATTTCCCACATTACTAGAAAGTACCTGGAAAATTATGTGGCTCTGACAAGAGAAGACTGTCTGACAGATCACATGATGCAGCAGGGGAGGTCTGACCTGACCACTGCACCTGCACAGCCCTGCCTGTCCTGCTGGGCACGTTTCGCTGGCGAGAGAGAAGGAGAGAGCAACCAAAGCACTGGCAAAGAAGGCAGATCTCGGCCCTTTCTTGCTTGGTGCTCACAGAGAGCTTAATTTGAGCCCTCTTGGCCTTTGGGCTACAAGGCACTTCCTGGGAGCTTATTTAGGCTGAAGGGTAATAAGTGCAGGTCCTGTTCATTTATTTGGATGTATACTGTGCCCCATTTTATTATTGCTTTCACTTCCCCCCTCCCCCCCGAAGAATTCTGTGTCTTCCAGTAGCTGGATGGCAGGCAGAAATCCAACAAATCCAGCATAATGATGCACTGTTGAGGAACACTTCACTTGCTGCATTTCTGGCTTACATACATTTATAACATGTCTGTCAGGAAGAAAGCTGAGCATCCCAGCATCATCTCAAAGGCTTGTGATGGTCACACCAGGTTAAATTCCAAAAGCATAAAATCAGACAATACAACGTCTAAAGAAATCCTGAGTCTCTCAAAACAGCATGGTTTATCACCAATTAAAATTCCCAGAAAAGGCACCACTTTAGAACTCAGGCAGGGGACTGGATGGTTGAATGCTCCCTGACATTTAAAAAGAAAAAAGTACGAAACATACACATACAAGGAGTTTTTGACACAGAAGGCTATCCAGACATGCAACCCCACATTGCATTTTTAAGAGGTATAATCCTGAGAGGACTATACCACAAGCCTTTTCTGAACTGCTAAATCATTATCTCAAATAACTGACATACTCCGCTTTCTTCATCTACGCTACTGTCAGCATTTCACAACACACCACTTTACAAGAAAGCCCTACAACCTTTTGCCCCTTTATTCTGTGGGATCCCTCTGAAATTTTGCAAATGTGCAATCTATGTGGACATGGCAGACAAATGCTCCTGTCTCTACGGAGTCAGCCCTGCCCTAGCCAAATGGCTGAGAGGAGACTGGGAGGTCCTCAGCTCCTAACTGTACACTGTGAGAGCAAAACTGGGGGATGCTGAAGATCTAAACCTGGATCGCCTGTTTCTTGAAATGTCTGTAACAACCAGCCACAGAGGACCCAGACGGCACCAGGACTGTGGTGCTGGGGGGTGGGCACTGGTTGAATCATCCCCAAAACCATTTACCCAAAGGAAACTGGCCCCTCTCAAGCTGTGATTTGTCCCAAGGGAAATACACAGGCCAATACACTGAGTTCTGAAATTAATTTTCAAGGAGTTCTGAGCAGCTGACAAGTGGTTAGTACTATAACAACTGCAGCTAATCATTATGAAAATCAGGATCAACAGAAATGAGGGGCTGTCCATGGGGAGATGCCAGGCCCTGAGATGCTGAGCTGGCACAGAAAAGGATGGCAGTGCCAAGGAGTATTCCCAGCAGCTGCTATCATGGCTGTCCAGGCCAGTTTGAACTGCCATCCTCCTCTCTCTCTCATAGGAACAGAGAAGCTGTCATATACTGAGTCTGACCATTGGTCTATCTAGCTCAGTATTGTCTTCACACACTGGCAGCGGCTTCTCCAAGGTTGCAGGCAGGAGTCTCTCTCCCAGCCCTATCTCACTGGAGATGCTGCCAGGGAAGGAACTTGGAGCATAGTTGCTCTTCCCAGATCGGCCCCATCCCCTGAGGGGAATCTCTTCCAGTCCTCACACTTCTAGTCTCCCTTTCATATGCAACCAGGGCAGACCCTGCTTAGCTAAGGGGACATGTCATGCTTGCTACCACAAGACCAGGTCTCCTCATTCAGCTCTCTCTCTCTCTCTCTCTCTCTCTCTCTCTCAGGCTGGAGGACTGGGTGGGGGTCCTATGCCAAGATCCACTCGTTTTCCTCAAGCCACTGGACTGCAGGGCAGATGGGAAATTTCAGCAATGAAAATGACTTTCTGAGCAGTAAGAGCAGGACAAAAATGTTCCTTCCACAGGACTATCAGGAGGGCTTTATAAGCGTAATTAATAGATGATAGATATTTACAGCTTTAATTCCAGTTCAGCTAAAGACTTTTTTTTTTCTGGGAAATTCCCAGTCTCAGCCAACATCAATGCAGTTAGAGCTTTTCTGGGCAGTCGGAGGGCAACCAGGTAGTGGCAGGTGTGGCAGCTGCTTGGAAGTCAGCTAATGGACTGCCCTGCCGCTCTGACACTGCTCTGCTGCAGCGGCAGAAAGGGAGGACAGGCTCCTCCCAGCTGCCTGGATGCTGAAAGTGGCGTGTGTTGGGGCAAAGGGGCCCAGGAGGGTTCCTGGATCACGTCTGGCTACGCTGTGGCTTTGCCAGGAAGAGGATTCCCACTGCAGAAGTCCACAGGACTTTTCAGGACAGAAAAGTCATTCATCACCTATATTTAAAGTTGAATTTGCTGATATTTTATGGTATTCGATATTATTTCTATTAACATTTTATGCTGAAATTACAGAATGATTCGTGAGTGCTGAATTTTTGATTGCTTTTACACTTTCTGGGACACTATTAAAGTTGATTTACGTTAATAGCCCTGTAAGAAGATATTAACAATGAAATTTCCAAAAGCACTTAGCATCCCATAATTGGAGTTAAATGACAAAAAGAGAGAGGATAATAAAGTCAGAGGAGAGAAAAGGAAAGAGGGAGACTTTTTGACAATATTCCCTCCTCCGCTACCCTCTGTTTGCCATTATACTTCATACAAGCTTGTTCCATGAAATCATAAAACCACGAGTCAAGGAAAGGAATCCTGCTGCACTGAACCGGACTGGGGGCAGATGCATTCTGACCTACTTCTAATACTCTTGCAAAGTGTCCTGGTTGCTCTGAAGAAACTGCAGAACTGATGCTCTGCCGGCCATCTGCCCTAAGGCTGATGAGGAGGTGTGTGAGACAGGACCTTCTCTGTGAGAACAGAGCGCCTGGACTGTGGAACTACCCCCCACCCTGCACATCCTAGTACCGTCTGGCCCCTTCCTTGACCATTTCCAGAGAGGCGGTCAGAGCCGCCTTGTTCCGAAGGGCCTTTGGTGCAGAAGGTCTGCTTCCCAGAGGGACTTCATTACTGTTGGTGTTCTCTTGCTGTTCCACTGAGGCCTTTGACTCTGTGTTGCTCAGGGTATTTCGGACACTGGTGTCTTGGGGCCCTCTGGGGGGGCCCTTTTAAGATATTCAGGAGAGGCAGGCTCTCTGAGATTTGTGGGATATGTGTTGGTAAAGACCCAGCTCAACACCAGAAGTCCCCTTCCAAGAAACAAGACCACAACCAAGAGGAGCACTGCAAGGGCCAGTCCAGCTCTACCTGATGATGGCCTCTTGAAGCTGGATCCTCAGCCCTGGTCTGCACAGTCCATGATCCTGTGAGTGTGGGAGGTATTCCCATGTCTGCCTCAAGAGGGGCTAGGCTGTGTTGAGCAAAGGGAGCATGTGGCGCTGCTACTCCCAGCCTCAAAGGGCCGCCCCCCGCCCCTTAACTAGCAGAAGGATATGAATAGGAGTACAAACTGGGGCAAGCATAAGATCCCCCCCCCCGCTGCAGCCACATATGTTGGATAGAGCTGGACCATTTCCCAGACAGTCATGCAGCAGGCAGGAAGGGGGGTGGCATTCTGAGCAGGCCAGGCAGTAGCCCTGGAGCCTGCTAGACTGGCGGCCTCTCGCCTCTCGCCTCCTGGGCCACGGAAGAGCTGCTGTGCCGTGGGAGGGGGGCATGTTGCCGAAGGACGGCTGCTTGTCTCCCGCTCTTGGCCCTCAAGCTCTCCAATGGCCTCGCTCGGATAGACAGGCCGCTCTTAGCTGAGAGCCGGATGGGAGGGAAGCAGACCTGGCTCCTGTTGCTTGGTCTTCTTGGCCCCCCATGTCCTGCAGAGCACCCACAGCCCTCGGAGCCCACCCAGCCCCACCCCCCGCTGCTCAGTGCTCGACTCGAGGCTGCTTTGTGGCCGAGGCTCTTCTTTGCTCCTTGACCTCCCAAGGCATTCAGGCAGCAACAGAGAGCCTTCTGGACAATGCTTGCCTGTGCTTGATCTTTGGCAACAGGTCAAAAAAACCCAATGTACCTCTGTATTTATGCAAATTGGAAAGTCGTGTAGGGTGATAGGGACAAAACAGAGCTGGCCTGCTGCCAAGGCGAGGCCTCTCAGCCACTTGCCTTCCAATTCTTTGGACACCAACCCTTCTGTCGCCTCCCCGTTTCCCCCTGCCGGTCACAGACATTCCTGGATCGGTTGGCTCGGAGCCAGCACAGCTTGGGATCCAAATAAGGTTCTGCCACTCTTGGAAGCGTCTGCCGGAATGCGACTGCCGTCCCACACGAGCCTCCCTGTCACCCATTCCTCATCTTCTTTTCAGGAATTTACAAACATTTTCCACAGATCAATATCTGTATTGATTATTCATTGTGAGTGAGTCGTGTGTCTTCGGTGATCCAGCCTGGCAGAGTAAGCAGCCAAAGGCTGCTGCAGTGAACAAGAAAAAAAGAAAAAGAAAAACCAACACAAAAAAGCAGGAGGCGAGAGGGACCCAGCTCTTGCTGGGCTTGCTGCTGCCGCTTCCAGCAATCCACTCGCAGAAGCAGAGGCAGGCAGGAAGAGAGGAGGCAGCAGCAGCAGCAGCAGCAGCAGCAGCAGCAAGAAAGATGGCCAGGTCGCCACAGGCAAGCAGGTGCCGTCCCGGGGCGCCTGGGCAGCCTCGCAGCCCCCCCTGCGCCATGCCAGGCACTGATGAAGGGTGGTCCTGCTGCTGCTCCAGGAGTGAGGAGCATGACTCATGTGCTGGTCTCGGCTACGCAAGGCACGGGGGGATTCCTTGACTCCGTGACAGCAAAGGAGGAGCGCCCAAAAGCCACCAGGCACTCTGGATTTCACCCAACTGCCTCCCTCGGAATACACAGGCGTCTCAGCTGCCATGAGCATCTCACCGCTTCTGAATGCTTAAAAGGGCCAGCCTCATTTACGAAGTGAGTAAACACAACGCCTTTCATAATTTGCTTGCCAGCTAATGAGAAGCTGTTTTGTTTTGGGGTTTTTTTTTTTTAAACTTAAAGGCAAAAGCAGACAGTGTTGGCACTTGGTGTACACATATGTGTGGGGAACAGCCGAGGGGGGTGGGAAGCAGCTAATTGCCAGTGATGTTTAAAAAGGGATTATGAGACAATACAGTGAAGCGATCACAGGAGAAGAGTTTGGCTCACAGCCAAAACAGAGTCAAGGATGAGCACGCCTGGAGCTCTGGAGACCGCATCAGCTGCTGCCGACAGGGCTTGGCCCTTCCTCACTAGGGATGGTGGAAGTCCTGGAGCTAGGGGACCTGTCAGAGGGGAGCACCGTGCCAAGACTGGGAGCAGAGAGCAGCGGGGGCAAAGGACTGGCTGACCACAAGTGCCTGAAGAAGGAGCCTTCCAGCTGAAGTGCCAAGCCAATTCACCCCCAAAGGATCGCTCTTGGAGAGGCACTGCCTCAAAACTTCTCCATGCAGTGGAGGAAGGGAAGGACTTTCCATCTCTTGATGCTCCCAGATCCCCAGTAGGCAGGCTGGGTCACTTCAGTTCACCACTGATGATCCAGCAAGCCGATCCAGCCACTTTCTTACCCAGCTGCACTGAAAGCTACAACCTGGATTCAAACCTTGTTCTAAAAACGCTGAGAATGACAAGCCGCGTCTCTGCCCAGTCTCTCGGGAGGGCGGGAGGGAGGATCACTGGCTTCCTCCCAGCCTCTGGGGTGGTTCCTCATGCCAGTTTCTGAAGAAGGTAACTGTCTCCTTTGCGGCTTTAGCCTCTGCTTGGTTTCATACTTGCGGAATTTTGGCCCCCAAACTGGGGAATGCCTTTGTCTGTGTAAGCAGTCACTTTGGAGAACAAGGCTGGGGTTGAAGCAGCAGCACTGAGCAATCTAGGAATACCTGCAGGGCAAAGCTGCTTGGCTGGTGTGGTGTGAATGTGCCTGTGTGTGGCAGAGAAAGGGAGTGTGCTCACGATCAGCAAGCAGCAGACCGGCAGCATGCTTGGGTCTTTCTGGGAGCCTTTGCATGCCGGCCAGACCCCATTCCTGAGCTCCAGATCTGGAGAGCCTGCATAGACCCAAACAGAATGTTCAATGCAGTGGGCATCATCATTAGCATCCTAACCAAGTCATGTCAGGCCCAGGCAATCAGCAAATGACCCCCTTTCCCCACAAGCTGCAGAGGCTGAGTCGGGTTCTTTGTTCACCCCCACTGCTGCTGAGGGCTCTCTGTTTTCCAATCAAGACTGGAAGGGAACGTTGGGCTCAGCAGTGCTAGCATGACAACAGAGGAGCTCTCTAAGCAAATGGCGCAGGCTAGATCCAGAAGAAGCCATCCTGGTAGAGCCGGTTAGGGTCCACTTGGCCCATGGGGTTGGCTGCGACAAGCCATTTCTGACTGGCATGTGCGAGAGGGTGACTTGTCTGCCTTCATTGCTGTTCTGGCTCTCCCTCTTCCATGAGAACATCTCCAAGACCTGCTTTGCCGATCAGCACCACTAGCACTTGGGAAATGGTGTGCATTTGCTTTGGGGCTGCTCAGCAGTCAGGGCTCCTTCCTTTTGGATAGGAACTATCCAACAGAAGGGCACAAGTAAGAGTTTCTCTCCAGCTGGCTTCACTACCAAGGCCAGCAGCCTCTCTCTCTCCAGCAGTCAATGAATCCATCAGTGTAGTTCCACCTGCAGAAAAGATCATTCTCCAAACCAGCAGTTCCAGCTTATAAAGAGCCACATTTCTGCTTGTCTGGCAAGGAAGAATCATGTTGATGTGACCTTTACAAAAGGTGTGTAAATAATAATAATAATAATAATAATAATAATAATAATAATAATTCTCGGTGGAACCTCCAAATCCCAGTGGTAATTAGCGCCCTGGGTGCAGTTCCAAAAGACCTTGAAGAGCACCTCAACACCATAGGGGCCACAGAACTCACCATCAGCCAGTTACAAAAAGCAGCTTTACTGGGAACAGCCTATATTCTGCGACGATATCTATAACAATTGACAATAAAATTCTGGCATCCCAGGTCCTTGGGAAGGACTCGATGTCTGGATAAAACAAACCAGTCAATAACACCTGTCTGACTGTGTAAACAAGAAATAATAAGAAGCCACAAATGACTGACATAAGCAGGCAGGCTAGTCAACATGTGTGTGGGCTAATAACAAATGTGGAATCATTTGCAACATGGAACCCATCTCTGGGGCAAAGCACATGGGCTCAGTTGCCTAGACCACTTTAACCAGGACACGTCCAAGAAAGGGGCAGAACAACCTGCCTGTGCTGTGTCAGCTGGTAGGTCCAAAGACGAATAGAGGCATGTACGCTGGGGCAGCAGGAGTGAAAACCACGGAGGATGTGGGTAGCATGGACCAAGAGAAGTGAATTCTCCCTCTCCCACAACTCTAGAATTCAGGGTCATCCAGTGACTGGCAGCAGAACGAGGCAGACAAAAGAAAATGCTTCTCCACACACTGAATAATTAGCAGTGAAGGTATGGATTTGATAGCCAAGACATGCCATGTTGGGCTGGCTGGAGAAAGTACAGCTAGGCAGCCTGGGACATAGCCTGCTCTGCTGGGCCCAATGAAGTGTCCCTCAGCTGGACATCACTCTCCGGGGTGTCTACCTGGAGATCTACTCGGGGCTGGGCCGGTTCACATTCTAATATACAGCACAGCTGAGCACAGGGCAGCAGTGGGAGAGAAGTGCTGGGGAATGCTGGCGAGGGACCCCGCAAAGCACTGCCAAGGGCCAGTTATTCCAAGGAGAGCACGAAAACGGCATGCTTGCTGCCCTTTGGCAGTTTGTGCAATTGGCCAGTCTCTGCACAGGTCTTCCCCCTACTGGTGCGGGAGGGGCCTCCCGACGGGAAGAAGGAGAGTCCTGCATTGCCCCAGTGATGGCTGGGAAGGTGCGCAGGGAGTGCTGGTAGGTGTTGCGTGGGTGGGGTGGGGGACTGGGAGCTGTAGTCCTTGCCCCATAGAAATACATTTGCCTTGGAAATACATTTGAGTGTGTGCAGGGAGGCCAGCAGGAGCCCGCCTCCCTGCCAGTCCCACCCCACCCTGTGCGCCATCTTTACTGGTCATGTGAATGACCTTACAGTCTCTCATATCCACATAATTTCTACCACAAGCTTGTGAGCAGTGCAACAGTAAACATGCCCACAGACGCCCATGCCATGTGTGATGTTTGTGAACCGCCCTGAGCTATTTTGTAAGGGCGGTCTAAAAATCGAACAAACAAACAAACAAACAAACAAATGACCACACCTCAGTTATCCCATTTGCTGTACAGGCACACCTATAGATTCGCTGAGAGTGGGGTTGAGTGTATCTTGATCACAAGACAAGCCACAGATCTGATGTGCTATTTGTGTGCTACAGTTTTCACTATCTTGGAGATAATTTGATTCCAGCATAATTTGACTTCGTTTTAAAAAACAACAACAAAGATTCACATTTTTCTGACGAGTCTGGCATTCTTCCCCATCTGCTTTACCACCTGCTCCTCAACCAACAAGTTTCACTATGAAACCAAAAGGGGCAAATGTGTGGATCTTGAGGAGGCCTTTCAACAGATGGATCAGCAGGGTCCTACCATTTAGCTACAGGAGCTGGCCGGAGTTCGTGGAGCTCCTCTGGGGTGCTTCCACTCTGTTCTGTCAGGAAAACCACAGAGTGTCACGGGGGGTAACACCAGCCATCCCACCTTGCCACTTCCGCCTGTTCAGTATCAAGCCAATAGAGTAAACGTGGAGAGCATTTGGAGTGGGGTGTCCTGTGTTTGTGTGACAACACCTAGCATGGCCTCTGCTTTTCAGGTGCTCCAGCAGCTCCTGAACACTTGCCTAGACTTCCAGTTGCCTAGAAAATGGAACCCGGAGAAGAGGGGAGTTTGTAAGGCCCGGCAGGTCTTGTGACTTGGGTTGGGGTGGGTGGGTGGCAGGAGACAGCTTATCGTCCTGTTTCTGCTCACCACATTCTAAAGACAAAGATTATTCTTTTCAAAATGTCTAGTTGCAATTTGTGCCATAGTCATCAACAAGAAGCAGTTTATTCCCCTTAAGCAACCTGAGTTTTTATTGGTCTGGTTCATGATTGTGTGGACCCATGGCAAGGTGGGAATCTCAGTTTCACCTTTGGCCATTGACCAGCTTGGCCTGGGCTCACACAAGCAGGCTAATGAAAGTAATCCACATTAAACCTAGATTCAAACAGCTGTGTGAACCAGGCCATTTTCTTTGATTTTATTGATTTGATTTTATTTGATTTGATTTCTATACCGCCCTTCTGTGTCATGCACTTCTGTGTCATGACCCCTGCCCTGAGCAGCCCTAAGGATCCGACCCTGAGGCCAGGAGAGGCAGCCCCAGGCCTGATATCAGGCAAGAGACCCCAGAGCTAGGAACCTCCAGAACGAGAGACCCCTCAGCCAATGCGTGGTGAGCCTGAACCCTCTCGGGACCAGCCCTCCTTCCACCCCAAATCCCGCCAGCATTTCAGGGCCCTTGTCTAAGCAAGCGGCTCACTCGGAGCCTTCCCAACTTGTGCAGCTCTCACGTCTTCCCATCTTGCTGGGCCTGACACGGGTTCTTGCCTGCAGGATGGGACTCAACAACCATCAACCAGAGAAGATATGGAGCCCTACCTCAGCACCATGCCATGGAGACGCCGCCGTGGCAACACCATGGTACCGCTCAGCTGAAGAGAGGCGCTCGAGCCCCAGTCACCAAGAGTGCCAGTTCTTCCAGGGCATCACCTGCAAATGTAAAAAAAAGGAGCTCAGCACCCATCATCTCATGAATGCCAACTTAGCATAAAGGAATACTACCCAGCTATCCCTAAGCACTAGTGATGGGTTTGGGGACAAACCCACCCACTCTGGCTCTTCCTGGACCTTCCTCCTCTACTGGTCTCAGGGTAACTTTCCTGATCTATCTGTGGTTTCTCTTTATCCACTTGTGCATGCATCTGTCCAAGACTCGCCAATATCCACGAAAGCAGCCATGACCCTTTTTGTCTGCTTTTGCTCATAACTACCTGTTTTGCAATCCCTTCCAGGGGTCTTTTTTGAAAATCTCCTCTGTGTTCAGAAACTCTGAGACACCACCAAGGATCACTAGCTTGGAACCGACGCAGCAGGTGAGAGGGAGCCAGGGCAGACACGGCAACATCTGCAAGGTCTACATGAGGCAGAGATCAGGCAATGGGCCAGTTTTGTGCCACCGTCATGAAAACTGTACCCTCACTCTAATAAAGAGGAACTTGATATCATGTAAGAAATGGTTTCCGTGAGCTCTGCTTGCTGTCCCTCCTAGCACTCCTGGTCACGGGTGTGCTCCTTGAAAGTGAAGTGGGCTTCCCTTCTTCAGAGGCCCCATAAAGCTATGATCTTGAATTTGAAGAAATTGGACTCCCATACACAAAGAGTAGCCAGGCTATCACGGCAGAAGGAGGAAGCGTGTGTGTCCTGTAAACAGGGTACAGCAGCCATGGAGGTTTCCCATGAAATGGGGACGACAGCCACTCGGGAATCGCCATGGCGCAAAAACACTGGCCAACGGCAGTGGAAGTTTCCATCGCCAAGATTCCAAACGGCTTCTCCAAGGCCCAACATGTGGCCCTGTCCAGCCCCTACAGGGAGTGAACTTCCCCACCTTCCCTTTGCTCCCTCAATCTCCTCATGCAGGCACAGCATCACCACCTCATGAGAGCCCAGGCCATGTCCACCATACAAGGCAGAAGTGGACGTGGCAGAACCAGCAACTTCCTTCCACCCCTGGGAGAGTCGCGTCCATTCCCCAGGCTCCAGAGTGTAAGCTACAAGGAATGCATGCCGCGGGACTGAGCAGGTGGATAACAGCAGCATCCTAGGAGCAGCCGAACAACGAGAGAGTGGCGGGGGGGGTGGGGGGCGCATGGCTATGGAAGGCCGCCACAGCCTTCCAAAACAGAAGATTCCATGTTGCAAACAAGAGGGGAGTGTGGCTGGAGTGACGAACCCTGGGCACATGCTCTGAATGCCAGGCCAGCTGTGCCAGCATAACCCAACTGTGTGCAGGCCCAAGGTGTCACTCTCCTAGAAGAGCCCTGAAAAAATGACCCTGAAGGGCAGAGAGAGCGCAGGGCAGAGAGGCTGGGTAACAACAGCATCCGAGGAACAGCCGGGCAAAGGGGGGGGGAGGGAGATGGCTAAAGGACTCTCCTAGGGGAATTGTCCTTCCAAATTGACATGCGTCCAAGCCCTCCCTCCCCTGCAGCTGTCCGGCACGTGGGGCTGCCGAGAAGCTTGTCTTGCAGGGCACACTGAAAGCCGTGGCATCTGCCTTTGTCTAGCTGCATGCCCACATACTGTGGCTGCCTGATGGCAATTAGCACCATGCCCTGTGCTAATTCAAGAGGAAGAGCATGTCGCTCCCTGCCAAGAATTACAGCTAATCACGGAAAGCTCTGGGGTAAGCCTGCTTTGCCTTTCATTAGGCTTTTGTTTCTAGAGGCAAAGCTGGTGGTCTCCCTTTTGTTAGAAATCACGGTGGCTTCCCTGGAACATGCCAGCTCCGTCTCTGACTGCCTCCGGCTCCGTGTGACACCTGTGAGTGATAGAGAATCAGCACCCCCTGCTACGTGCACACGCGCTCAGCCGTGGACTCACAGGCTGGCCCAAGAGCAGCAGGGCATTGCTCCACAGCCCAAAGACGAGGCAGGACTGGCAGCGGCACGAAAGGCCAAGGAACAGGGCACTGGGTCTGGGTTCCTCTGGATGCATCCAGACAGCGAGAGCCAGAGTTCTCCGAGCAGCACCTGCTCCCAGGTGAGGGAGAGCACATCACAGATGCACTACGGGAGGCCATGGCCAAGGAAACCACATGTGCTCTCAGGGTGGCCCGGCCTTGCTACCCAGTGGCCTATTGGAAGCACAGACCCTCTCTGGCCCAGGGAGCTCCAAGCAGAAGAGTGGCCACTGGAGGGAGGGAGGGAGGGAGGGAGAGCCTCCCACTGTGCCTTGGTGCAGTAGGGGCTCTCCGGGAAGGGTGGCCGAGGGGCCTCTCCACTTGCAGCAGCTCCCTTTGGCCAGCGGATCTCCCTGTGGAAAGAGCTGGTTGGATGCACACTGTGCAACACAGAGGCTGCCGTCGGCGCAAGAACACCAGGGTGAGGCTTCTGCGGGAGGGTTCTCCGAAGCATGTGGAGGTGTGTGAGGCACCGCACCACACTGGCAATGCAACGATTCCTGTAAAGAGAGACGTGGCTCTCCTGCATCTGCTCGGGGCCCGAGAAGGCTAGTGACCTGCACCAATGTCCAGGTGATCATTGTGGGTGACTGAATCAGGAGACGACAAGGGACGGCACCCTCCAGTTATAACAAGTGGAGATAAATGCAGTTGGTTTGTTTATTTGCATAATGGCCCTTTGGTGTTAATCATCAATGATATAATCCATAATGGATTAATGAACTATCATGCAGCTGGATTTTGAAAAGGGACACCTATTCTGTGCTTCACTCTTGCTTGGCACTCAGGAAGGGGAGCCTTGGAGCAGCGCAGCAGCACTCATGAGTGCTGCGGAAGACACAACCGGGTGGGGGAGGGACGGGGGGGGGGACCAGAGCATGGAGATGCTCCTGAGTAAGGCTGCTGCTGTCCCTCCTCCCCTCTGCAAGAAGACTGGGAGGAGACCCAGTGGGGCGGGCAGTGGAGTGTGCCTCAGCCTCTCAGGTTTGGCTGAATCGTGTCTATTCCCTGACCCAGCAAAAGCAGTTGGTTCTGCAGCCTGATTAAAGGAACTGGGCATTTGATCTGTAATTATTTCTCAATGGCTGTATCTTCTCCTGTGTTATTGCTTTACATGGCTTGCGTTGTACAATATTGAAAATCAATAAAAGTACAAACATGGATTCCCCCCTCCTCTTAAAAGCCAAACGATCTTGTTAGGATTCTGGTGCAGTGCCTTGCAGGGGTCACCTCCTACCACTTCCCCTCCCGCTTCCAGGAGCAGGTCTGGCGCTCCTGGGCAGCGTGGAAACCGCCACGGCACAGCCGTGGCCTTGGCCCCGACAAGCCGCTTGCTCTCCTCCTTGAGCCTGGAATGCCCCCTGAGCCAGGGTGACCTCTTGGGCAGGTGGCAGGGCGGCCATGCCTCTTCCCCCTTCCCCTGCCTCGGCGGCCTCATCTCTTGCGATGCATAAAGTGGTGCCAGAGACACGAAGGTGGTTCAGTACAGAAGGAGACACCGAGTGACATCCTCACCACCAGACACCAGGTAGGAGAGGCCTGACAAGGGCTCCTCTCTGGCTCAGCACATTTGGCCTGAGAAGAGGACCGCGCCACTTTCTAGGAAGAATCCCCACACTTCAAGAATCAAGCCTGGCCTTTGGAAAATTAGTTCCCGGAAGAAGAGCTCAACATGCAGGGATATTCCATACATATTGTTTCGAACCTTGGAAGTGTTTTGCAGTGGCATTTTTTGTTAATCCCAAGATTCTCTGTAATAAAATAAACCAATAAATGGTGCTGATGCTGGAATATGCTGAGGAACACAAGGCAGAGCAGAGGAGCTGGTTTTAAGAAGTGTGGGGAGACCCCTCTTCAAATCCCCACTCAGCCACTCACTCCTTCTTAGCCCAATATATTTCACAAGGTGGTTGTGTGCTCACAGAGGATAAAATGGGGGTCAGGGTGGGGAAAGCTCCTGGCATGTTGCCCTGGGCTCCTTGGAAGAAGGACAGAATAGAAATGTCACCGAGATTAATTGTAAAGCATTGATCCTTTGCAGAGTTCCCTCGCACAGGGATTCTCAGATGTTGCTGACGACAACTCCCATAATCTTCAAGCAAAAGTAATTGCAGCTGGGGATTCTGGGAGTCGTAGTCAACAATCTCTGGGCATCCCTGTTATTTATTATTATTATTTTTTTTTTACATTTTCTATCCCGCTCTTCCTCCAAGGAGCCCAGAGTGGTGTACTACAGACTTAGGTTTCTTTCTCACAACCACCACCCTGTGAAGTAGGTTAGGCTGAGAGAGAAGTGGCTGGCCCAGAGTCACCCAGCAAGTCTCATGGCTGAAGGGGAATTTGAACTCGGGTCTCCCCGGTCCTAGTCCCACACTCTCGCCACTACACCACGCTGCCTCATGAAGGGAGACGGACCCTTTGCCATTTAAACAGTGGTAAAAGGGGTTCCAAACTCCCTCCCCATGCAACCATGCCGCCCCCTTTTCCTTGCCTTTCACAGAGCACAGCAGGCAGCAATTCAACAGACAAAGCGGCCCCCTCCCCAGCTCCCTGCACCTACAAGGCACAGGAGCCCCTGTGCTGCCAGAAGAGCCCCGTGGGGTGCGCCCAGAAACAGGGACTTACTGAAGGGGGGCGGAGGATCCAGGAGGCGGGGGGGGCTAGGCCGGGGGGGGGAGCGGTGCCCCCCCAGAGACCACCTCGCAGCTGGGCAGCCGGGGATGGGCGCCTCCTCCTCCTCGGCTGAGAGGGCTGCTGGCGGGAGGCTCTGGAGGCGCCAGGCAGGCCAAGCCAGGCCCGGCCCCTCTGCTCCGGGAGCTCTTCAGAGGGCCCGGCCCCAAGCAGGCCAGAGCCCTGGGTCACAGGGCCACTCTCACCCGGGCCTGGCTGGGGCCCCACAGGAGGGAGCCCCACAGGAGGGAGCCCCACAGGAGGGAGCCCAGGGCTGGCTCCCCACCCCCACCCCCCAGGGGGGAAATCACCTCAGGAGGAGAGCCTCTCCCCCGCCTCAGAGCACGGAGGCCGGGGCTTAGAGGGCGGGCCGGCCCTGATTGGCTTGCCTGCCTCTGCCCTCCTTGCCATTGGCTCCCTGGGATGCCCGCCTCCCCTCCCTCAGACCACAGCAGCCCCAGAAACGCCCCTTGATGGGGCAGGGCAGGAAGGGGGCCGGGGGGGGGGGGGCGGAGTGGGGCAGCCGCTGCACCCCAGGCGCGCCAGGGGGTCCTGGAAGGAGACGTGCAGGAAGGAAGGAAGATATAGCTATAGATAGATAGATAGATAGATAGATAGAGAGATAGATAGATAGATAGAGAGAGAGAGAGAGAGAGAGAGAGAGAGAGAGGACTGACCAGAGAGAGAGATGGAAGCGAACTTTAACTGCCAGGGAGGGTGGCTGCTGCCAGCCTTTGTTCTGTGCACTCCACAGACACAGACACAGACACAGACACAGACACGAAGAGATGGTCACATGTTCCTCTCCAGGCCCTCCTAACTGCCTATAATTAAAACCCAAACCTAAGTAAAACTTGAAACAGAGCCTTGTTGGGTTCTGGAGTTTTGTTGGTCCCTGTGCTGGGACAGCGTTGATAACCCCACAGACAGGAAGGAGGGCCCACCGCCAACAAGAGGGACGTGAGGACTCCGGTGGGACCCGCCTGCCACCAGCCCCACAGAAGGGGCCTCCGTTCCACTCAGGCTGCCAAACCGGGAGGCCAACTAACGGAAGCCTCCTTCAGTCCACCCACGGCTCAACAAGCGCCCCGAGTTTCCCTGTGAAACATGGTTGGGATCCCTTCAACAGACCAGATGATCATATCTGCAGCGAGAGGTATTTCAGATTTCCTTTTTGTCTAGGATGCAATCGAGTAGCGGACAGGAAGCTCAACAGTCGCTTCATTTTGAGCAACCGACTCCTCTTCGAATGTCTGAGCGGGCCCAAGAGGCCTGGGTTCACGTTTCTGCTCTGCCATGGAGCTCACAGGGTGGTCTTGGGCTTGACGTGATCACTCAGCCTAACCTACCTCACAGGGTTGTTGTGCGGGTAAGAGGTGGGGCAAGGAGTCTTGTATGCTGCCCTGAGCTACTTGGAAGGAAGACAGAGAAGCCTTGGAGAAGCCGCTGCCAGTCTGTGAAGACAATACTGGGCTAGATAGACCAAGGGCCTGACTCCGTATATGGCAGCTTCCTACGTGGGATAAAACTGGAATAGACAGGTTAAATGCAGACCAATATCATCGTCTCGGCGCATGTTGTGTAACGATCACCATGAAGTGTGTGTCACTGCACAACGGCAGGTGGAAGGAAGCCCTTCCGCACTCTGGACATAGACAAGGCTGTGCAGCCAAGGCCTGGTGTGCAGTGCCTCTGCCTCTGCTACTGGAGCAAGAGCTTGTCGGGAAGAGGAGTCCCCCTCACCACGCAGCATCCTTAGGCGAGCGCAGCTCTGGGCACCTGCCCACGTTTGCGTAGATGTCGGCCCTACTGATTTCAGAGCACAAGACTGCAACCTCAGGTTGCGTGGGGGGTGGGGGGGGGCGGGGGGAGGCATTCCTCTTACAGTCTAAACCCCACAGCACCTGAACCTCCCCAGAGCATCCATCATACAGGAATAATCCACACACACACACACACACACACACACACACCCTTTACAGAGTTGTAGTCAAAGTTGCTGAGGCATTCTGAGCACTTACAGGGAAAGCACCAAAGTGACAGAATACTATATTCTGGGATTCAAAAGGTGAATTCATGTATTGTTGTTCATTTCTAGAGCAGCTTTCCAACCGCATGTTTCATGCAACATTCGTATCCCATTTATTTCCATGTTCAGAAATTCCTATTAATTTTTACCACTTAGGAAAGCAAAACCCCAGAAACATGGATAAAATGTCTAGAGGATTTCTGAGAGTGCTTCCTCCTCCTCCCCTTCCTTGCATGGAGGAGGGGGCTGTCCTGCCCTTGCTGGCAGAAACATCAAGAGATAAAAGGGATGAAAATGCCCAGCAAAGCTACCGAGGTGGATGCCCCCAGCCACCCCCCCCCCCACTCCTGGCACCTGAACGGGGGCCAAAAGAGGAGGGGGCTGTGGCTGCTCCATTTCATTTGCTGCATTTTCCATAGGAACACAGGAAGTTGCCATACACTGAGTCAGACCCTTGGTCCATCTCGCTCAGTATTGTCTTCACAGACTGGCAGCGGCTTCTCCCAGGTTGCAGGCAGGAGTCTCTCTCAGCCCTATCTTGGAGATGCTGCCAGGGAGGGAACCTGGGACCTAGATGCTCTTCCCAGAGCGGCAGCTCCATCCCCTGTGGAGGGGAAGATCTTCCAGTGTTCACACTTCTAGTCTCCCATTCATATGCAGCCAGGGCAGACCCTGCTTAGCTAAGGGGACCAGTCATGCTTGGGACCAGAAGCCAGTTCCTGGCAAGAAAAGTTCTCTCGTGCCTGAGCCTCCCTCGTCTCTCCTTTGGGTGCTGCACGGCCTTGCGATATGGGGTGTGTGTGTGTGTGTGTCCCCACACACACCCCTCACAAAGCTCCCATGCCCCACTGCAGCATCATAACTGGACTCCGTTCCAGGCCCTCCCTCGTGTGGCTGGGGGGGGGCAGCTCTTGGCACAAAGAGAGGGGCCCCGAGAGCCGAGACCTTGTGGGCTCCGCAGTCACAGGCCTCTGCATCTTCTGTACAGAGCGCTCCCTTTTCGTATGGATGGTTTGGAATTTCTGATGAAACGGCAGACATGCCAATGCAGCACAAGGAGAGCCAGTCCAGACGCAGCTTCCCAACCTCGGGCGTCCCCTTCTCCAGCAGGATGGCGATGATCTGGGGTGGGGGGAGCCCTCCTTGCCTCTGTTATACTTTTGGTATGATCCGGGATTCCACGGCACATAAAGCAGCAGATGCCTTCATGTCCCCAAAGTATGGGATCAGCCCAGCTCCTTTGGGAAAGAGAAATGCTAGAGATACAGACAGACAGTGGAGCCTTAATCCACTGTCTGGAAGGAGAGAGGGGCCCCCTCAGGCCACTTCCTCTCCCCTCTTTGAAAGGGGATCTCCCAAGGGCCCTGGGGCTGAAGGAGGTCTGGCCAGGTCCCCCTGGGTGATGTCAGTGAGTGCTGCAAAGCGCAAGCCTATGATGCTCACACCTGGGGAGGGGGAGGCTGGAGCCAGGCATCCCCCTTTCATCTGGGGAAAGGGGCTTGCCAGGGCCAGCTCTTGGCCTCAGTGGAGTGCCGGACCAGAGACCCCCTGGCTTCTCAGTGGCCGGAAGGTGATCTCCTGATGCTCTGGGGACACAGGCATACATGGGGGGGGGGAGGGCAAAAGGGAGGCACCTCTCTGCAGGGCTGGCAGACTGCCGGCCCTCCCTCCACCCCTTTGGCCGGGCTGGCCTGGGGCGCACCAGTGCCCAGGGCGGAGCCTTGCGCAGCTTCTCCCCTGCGGCCTCCTCCACCCCCAGTCCGGAGCGGCACAGAGTCTGACCTGGGACTTGGGGGCCTGCCCAGGAAGCCAAATGGATTGGGACATTGGGGGCAGCCCAGTTCAGCCTGATACTGATCTGACAGGCAGCGTGAAACCCTGCCTGCGGGCATTTGTAAAGCTAGAAGAGGAAAGGATCTATTATTAATGGCAGAAAGTGAGGTGAAATCAGGGCAGGGAAACAACATTAGCCATGATTAGTGCACGTTGCCAAAGAGGCCCAGGAGTTGCTTTGGGGTTGCGCTGAAACGGCAGGGAAGGCGCTGCCGGGGAGACCTGCCCGGGCTCTGGCGGTGGCCGGTCTGCTGACGGAAGCCCCTGTGGCCTGGAGGCCGGCAGCATCGTGAGGGTTAGGGTGCACGGAGAAGGGGCCGACTCCCACCGGGGCCATCCGGATGTGTTCTGGATTCTGGGTGTTGCAACCACCATATGGGCCATTTGCTGATGCAGAGAAATGGAAGGCTCGCCTTCGTGAGCAGTGACCTCAGCAAGAGCCTCTGGAGGAACTCCGACATTTGTAAACCGCCCTGAGCCATTCTGGAAGGGTGGTATACAAATCAAATCAAATCAATCAATCAGTCAATCCAATCAATCAATCAATCAATCATCATAATTCCCTCTTTGGTCTCTCTAATGTGCCCAGCTCCCAGCTTCTATCGGCAGCGGCTCCAGAGAGCCAGAAATGCCGCCTCGTGAGGGGTGTCCAGCCGCAGGACAAATTTATTGATCAATACTTTGGGAAGGAGCAGGGTGGGAATCACCCATCTGAATGCACAGCAGCCATTACAAGGCAAGCGGGGAATGAAACCCACAGAAGGCTCCGAAATCTGTCCCTGTCTAAACGTACAGGCTGCGGCCTTAGGCAACTCTGGGAGTCGAAGGAGGGTTGGATGCCAACTTCAACCTCATGGATTTGGGGACGACTCCGGTGGGGCCAGCAGCAAGAGTGTCCCGGCCTTCCAAGCCCAGCGCCTGGAGCCCAGCTCAATCGAGACAGCTTCCTCTCCACCTTCCTGGCCCACACCAGGTGCAGCAGTCCCACCTGGCTGCAAGGCCAGCCCCCATCACTTAGATGTGGCCTCCCCGCTGCCCCGAATGTTCCTCAGGCAGCCGGAGACCAAGGCAGACAAGGACGGCTAGCTGAGCGTCTGCTTTCTCCACCGGCACCTGCCAACTTCCAAGTTAGACCAACAAAGGGCCATTTCTTCCCTGTGCACAACAGGCAACAGCATTGCTCATGACAACTAGATACTATATAAGGATCAGTGGTGGTGGTTGTTTTTAAGCCAAGCCATTCTGAGGGTAATTTTGGTGCCCAAAAGCAAGGAAGTCCTCGAAGGGGGCAAGGGGTTTCCCTTGGTGGCCAGCACTGTACCTGGGAGGGGCCGGGAGGGAGGGGCCCCAGGCGGAGGCCTCCAGCAGCTGATGGAGATGCTCTGGTCCCTCCCCTCAGCCAACTGTGGGTCAAGGGCCCTGACCCAAGCGGGACAGGCCAGCCCTTCCAGAACCTTGGCCTCCCCAGCCGGCGTCACTTGCCCTCCTAAACAGTGACACAGCCTTGCCTTGCCAGCCGGTCACCAACCTTGCTTCTGCTTCTAGCCAGTGGGGGGTAACCGAAACCAGCACACCTCACGATGCCCGACTAACAAAGAGTCTTGCGGGGGGCGCTGCCACGGCCAGCTCTCACCAGTGGCCCCCTTCTCTTGCACATGCAGCCGCCAGGGAGGCCAACCCACAGCAATGCGTGCCCGCAAGGAGTGTGTCTCAAAGGCACCCTTCGTGTCCCAGATGACGGGGGCGATGTGTCCTCGAGCAGCCCTTCAAGCCCCCTGAGCCAGATAAATGAAGGTGCTCTTTTTATTAATGGAAGGGGAATGAGACCAAAGCTAGCCGAAATCCCGCCTGCCTTCTGCTGAGGGCGGGGGCTTTGCTTCCCCCCGCCTCTCGCTCTGCTCTAATCCTGCGCATTGGCTCGCTCAGCCACCTTACAGAAACTTCTCTTAAGAGCCGCCTCTTGAGCTCTGCTCTCAAATTGCCCCCAGAGCCCACTGGAAATTTCTTCAGATGTCTAACAAGCGTCGAACACAACTGAGGTTTAGAGAGACACAGAAATCAATACTGTGGCTTCCACCAGTCACACTGAGGGATTAGTCGTCCCAAGGAAAAGCGCAGGCAGTTGAATAAGAGAATCATGACTCCGAATAACCTAAGAGGTTTATGGAGCCAGAAAGCAGCCTCTGGCCTTGATCACCTCCAGCGGGCCCAAAGAAAGGGCGGCTGTGAAAACATCCACCATGTTTCCACCCCTTCCGCCTCCCGGAGGGCAAGCCCAAGGCCTCTGGAGCGCCACCGACGGCCAGGGACAGAGTGGCCATCTGGCACACCTGTGCGGGGGGGGAGGCACTGAACATTCCGCCCCCTGCCCCGCCTGCCCCCTGCCTTCAGGCCGCTCTTGCGGAGGCTGAGCAGGTGAGGCGCACAGGCCAGGCACCCCCAGCAACCTCTGCCCTGGGCCAGGAGAAGGCTGCCGGGCCTCCGGCAGCCTTTGGGCGAGAGTTCTGCTGGAGCCGTGGCCAGGAGGGCAGGGAGGCCGCAGCACGAGCAGCCGAGCCCGGAAGCCCTGGTGGTGCCATGACTGCCAAGGAGGCCCTCTGTGTCCAGGTGGGGCGTCTCTCTCCCATGGCTGGAGCCTTTCCCTGGAGAGTCTCTGGGCACCTGCAGACGGGAGACGGCCGGCCGGGGTGGCTGCCTTCGCCTTGGCCTCTCTGCAGCCGAGACGGCAGGTCCGAAGAGGGGCTCCGCTGCCCAGAGGCTGCGGCCGCCTCCTCCTGCCTCCCCCTGATCTCAGGCAGGCCACTGCAGCTCCATGGCCAGCATCCCCGTCTGGAGCCTCCCTCGGCATCTGTCAGCGAGAAACCGGCTCTCTGCGAGCTGCCTGCTTCCTGCGCGGCACCACCGCCTGACCCCCTCCGCCAGCCGCCGCCGCCGCCATAAATCTGCCTCACCTGATGGGAGATGGGCTTTTTAGGATGTCTCCGGGTGCTTTGAGGTAGCACTTCGATGAACTCCGTGCCACAATAAATCTCGCTACCTGCAATATGTCTCTGGGAACGTGTCAGCAGCTGTGGTCCTGCCATGCATTTTTATTCTTTTGCCGCCTGGAAGATAGATTCCAGACGCAGCATTTCCCCGCACTTCGTGTCAGGTCTCTTTACCCCTTTGCCCCAGCGGAATGACAGGGGCCACAAATAAAATGAAATAATTTTTTTAAAGCAGCCCAGGAGAAAGGGCCGGAGAGCCGAGGAGGAGTGCCACGTGGGCCTCGCTCCTCGGTGAGGGCCGTGCGGCTCAGGCAGCCAGGGCGACCCGGAGTGCGGGGAGGGTGCCGGGCGGGGCCTCCGGAAGAGGGCCCCGGAGGAAGGGCCAAGGCACAACCTCTGCAGGTGGGGGGCTCTGGCCACAGGGCCGGGAGGCCGGGCCCACTCCCACCACGGCTGAGGGCAGGTGGCCCCCACCCCAGGGTGTGGCGGAGAGGGCAGGGTGCAAAGCGGCTCTGGGCAGGGCCAGGGCCCGGCTGGGAGGTAGCCGGGAGGCCTCCCGCCTCTGCCGCTCTGAGAAAGGCCAGGCGGGGGAGATGCCGTCACCCAGGCAAACACCCAGCCTGCCCACTCGCTGCTTCCCCGTCACGAGTCCTGTGCCTTCTTCCACAAGCAGGAATGCAGCGAGTGAGGGTTTCCCCCACAGGCCAAAGCAGGAGCGGAGGAAAGCTTCAGCCATTGCCAGTTTCCAGTTGATTCCTTCGACAACCAGTAAACAACAATGTAAATGCATCACATGAACGCCATTCATTCCAACAGAGCCAATCCCCTTTCTACCTTCTCTTTGCCCTTGGCATTTCTGCCTGTCATGCAGCTGCTAAGAGCCCCGGAACTTACTGCAGAAACACCGTGGTAGCTCTGGCCCGGGGCTGGTATGGAAACCAGACACCCTCCGAGCTGCGGCCTGGGTGGGCAGATGCCTGAACCCCAGTGGTTGATTCGGCAGAACTAGCTGCCGCCCGCCTCCTAACCCAGCACCCTCCAGTTGGGGGCAGCCCAGGCCTGCAGGGCAAGGCACCCCCCCCCCCGCCCAGCTGGCCTGCCCCCTTGTTTCTCCTGCCCTCCCCTTCACCCCAAGGGCTGCAGGAGCTGAGCAGTCTCTTTTCTGAGGCACCCCCCACCGCCAGGGGCTGGCACAGTGGGGACCTGCCTGGTCTCCACCAGGTCCCCCCACCCCAAAACCCTGTGGCTGACTCGGCAGCAGAGCAAAAGTGGAGGTGATTTACAAGGTCGTTGACAAATGCCTGTATTGATCGGGTATTAAAGTGTCTGGTGATTAATACAGCCTTCGAAGTAATTAGTGCAGAAGATCTCTTATATCTCAGCATGTTTAAATAATGTATCTGCGAACACCCAGGCCCCCTGTCAATCAGGCTGACTCAGGGCAAACACCATCTCACCTGATAACTCATTTGGAAACTGGGCTTCCTGCCGCGCCCGTGGAAGAGCTGTCCAAAGCCCAAAGGGCTCTCTCCTAATTGCCCAGGGTGACCTATATTTGGAGCGCAGAAATTCATCAGGGAACAAGAGGGCGAGGGCGGGTGTGGGGCAAGGCGGGTGCCCCCACTGCGGGGGAGAAGATCAGCAAGCCCCAGGGGAGAGGCCCTGTGCAGGGGCCCTGGGGGGGCTACATGCAAATGGCCCTGCCCTCAGACCAGCCTCCTCCGAGCTCAGGCCCTCCCAAGATTTCTCTCTGGCCGTGCAGAAAGGGGCCTCCTCGGGCAGCTTCCTGTCTCTGGCCCTGGGTGGGCAGTTGCCTTCGTTGCCACGTGAGCCCCACGCTGGTGTGGAAAGCCTCCTGAGAATGCCCAGGGCATTCCGTGAAGGGAGAATTCGTGGCCCATCGACACCCAGGGGAATGAACTGCGCACCTGACACCTCACCCGCAAGCAGAAGGCCCTGGGCTGGATGGCCGAAGGGCTTCCTTGGGGCTTCCCACCTGTCCGTCCACTTCCCTGTGAGCCTGAACCACAGGAGCTGCCCCGCCGGGGCTCAGGCTTGCCACCTGCCTCTGTGGCCATCGGTGGCCCTGCGGGGTCTTCCCGTGCCCCACCCCATCTGCCCAAAGTGAAGCACGTAGAGCAACGTCCACGGCGGGGAAACAGGGCTCCGAGGACTCCTCTTGCTGTCTCTCCAAAAAGCTCAGTTTTCACCTGCCCAGAACAGCACCGCCACATACTGCATTCCAAGTGACATAAAAATGTAAGCATGAGAATACGCAACGTACGATGGAAATGTGACTCCTACACATTCTAAAACAAAGAAAGATGCAGTCAGACCACTGCTCTGCTTGCTGGCAGATCCCTCCTCCCCAAATGTTGTCCTTTTCAAAACCTGTTTAGTGCCTGTTGTTGCAACACCCTGTGGCAATGAGTTCCAGAAATCAGCCAAGGGTGGTGCCAGGAAGCAAGCAGTGATTCTGATGGTGGTCCCTCTTTTAGCTTCCATATGGAAAAGCACGTGTCGGGTGCCTCTTCAGGGCTTTGCCTGGCAGCTGAAAAGAGGGCCAGCCGCCCAGGGTGCACACTGGTTTCTCTTCCCCGGGGACGGGCTCAGGGCCCCCTTTCCTGTCCCCACTTTGGGGTGTATTTATTGGGGCCATTTTACCAGCCATTGGCTCGGCACCCTCCAGTCCAATATTCATCATTTGGTTCTCTGGATACACCGTATTTAATCAACGCAGGAGAGAAAACAGTCTAATTATAGATGCTGGGATGCCATTACACTCTGAAGAAATTAAGCCTCGTCTTAAGCCGTCCAGCGGCGTCTCTGATGAAAACAAGCAGCTTTCATTACCCCTGGGGTTAGGGAGAGGTGAGTGGCCAGAGAGAGCCGGGAGCACCTGGCCGTGTCTCTGACCCCCACGAGCCAGGATTGGGGGGGGGGGCGGGGGGCAGAGGAACACGGCCGCAACCTAATCCCATTGCAGCTTGGAAGTGGATCCTGGGGCGTTCTCCGGAGAGTGAGAGGAATGATCCGGCCACACAGAGCCGCTGAGCCCCCCCCCCCAGCGATCGCTGGCCCTTCCGAAGCCCCGCCCCGGGGGCTGCCACCCAGGACTCTCCCGTTCCCAGCCACTGGTGAGAGGAGCACCACACCCGGGAGACGCCAGCGCCCCGCAGGGCAGGCCCACCGCCCAGACCCAGCTCCTGCTGCCTGCCCGGGCGAGGCCCCCCGCCCCCCCACCTGGCACACACGCCCACTCAGGCCCCTCGCCCAGCTGGAGGGGCTGAAGGAGCACCCGGCTGCCCGCGCTGGGAGTCTCCAGCCCCACGCGGCTTCCCCAGGCCTGGGGCAGCAGCAGACCCGCACCCGAGCAGGGCCCAGCCGGGCCAGCCTTGCCTCCTGTTCCTGGCATCGTTCTTGGGAAGAGGGAGGAGGAGGAGGAGGAGGAGACTCCCGAGGTTTGCCTAAGTCACAGAGAGGAAGGCCAGCTCCTTCCAGACCATCCTGCTGCCAACAATTTAGAAACCTCAAAGCAATTTTTGAAAATGTCAGCGTCTCATTGAGCAGAGGGATAAATAATGAATGACGTGTAATCACTGTCCTGTGCTGGCGGTACAACTTCGCGGTGTCATTAGTAAACTCACGGTATAATATCTTCATGTCACAGTTTAATTATATCTTGTAATTAGTTTCAGCAATGGATTGCACAGAGCCCGCCCCCCTGAGCCAAGGCAAAGGGAAGGGAACTTGCAGGGTCCCGCAGGAGCCCGCACAGGAAGGATGGCGCAGGGGAGGCGCGAAGCGGGCTGGAGGGCAAGGCCCCCGCTGGACTCCTGCTGCCACCTGCACGGGCTGCCACGTGAGCCACGGCCGGCACAAGGAGGAAGCGGCTTCCAACCTGTGCCCTGCATCGGCTCCACGGGAGCTGATGCTGCCTCTTGTGCTTCTCTGTCGGCCACCCACCCATGAGCTGGAGGACGGGGGGCGGGGGGGGTGCCGCTCTGCACCCGCCAGCAGGAGTTGCTGCTTGCTCTGGGCAGGGCGCTGGCCTGGCCCAAGCCTTCATGGGCGCCTCCTCCTGCCCCCAGGTCTCCAGGTGGGCCGAAGAAATGGCCTCTCCCCCCTTCCCCGCTGCTAACGGAGCAAAGAGGCATCTCTCAAAAGCGGTGATTCTCTCGAATGAGCAGGGGGAGAGCAACTGGCCCTGCCCACCCCCAGCACAGCTGCCCTCCCGTGGCGGTGCCTGGGGTCTCTCTCACGTTTCTTTCTAGACTGTGAGCCCTTTGGGGACAGGGAGCCATCTTATTTGTTGATTATTTCTCTGTGTAAAGCGCTTTGGGAACGTTTGTTGAAAAGCGGTCTATAAATAGCTGCTGTTGTCGTTTGAACCGGGCAGGAGCTTTGCCTGCCTGAGGCTGACCTTCTGGCCTTGCAGGCAATGGACAATGTCCCTTTCCACGTTGCATGCTGCTCTTAAGGCCACTGGCTAGAGGCAGCTTCCTCCTGGGCGTGTGTGTGTGTGTTGTGTTGTGTTGTTTTGTTTTGCGCTGTTCTTGGAATCGCTTTGTTTTCATCAGCTTATTTGGGAGTTCCACTGTAAACTGAAGGGCACAGGGCATGCAGCAGGCACATACAAAACTACATGGGCAGGGACCCCCACAGGAGGCCCAGAGGCAGCAGGCATCTCCCCAGAACCTGCCACAAGCGCCAACGCCCACTGGCCGGCCCGCCCCCCTCTTGCCACCCAGGCCGCGGAGATCCCCCAGGGAGGCCCGCTGGAGGCCTCTGCTTGCACTGCTAGCTCCAGCCATGGACTGAGCACCAGTGCTGCAGCAGCCTGTCCCCAGGAGGGGAGGGTGGGGGGTGGGGGGTGTTCCCTCCGGGCTCCCTCCCCACCCGCTGAATGCAGAGAGCCCCAACCAGCACTGCTGCAGCAGCAAAGCTCTGGGAAACACTCAGCCTCTGAAGCAGTCAATGGTGGGGAAGGAAAGAGGGTCCCCGCTGAGTTCTCCACGGGGCTGGCCACGAGGGAGCAGGGTGAGCTTGCTCTTTGCCCGTGAGGGCACAGCCATTCGCCAACAGGCCATCCCCACGCTTGGGCCGTCAGGGCCGGCTTCACGTGATCCGCAGTTCCGGCTGTTACCTGCCCGGGTTCTTCTCTAGCCTGATTAAAGGGGTCGCTGGAGCACTTTGAGCGGGGTCCCCCCACGTCCTGGGCGCCCACAAGCAGCATCCCAGGGCTCGTTAGGCGGAAGCGGAAGCTCTCTTTCCCTGCCGTGTGTGTGTGTGCGGGGGGGGGAGGCCACCTCCTTCTACCCAGAGAGGAAAGGTGGAAGAGCCCCTCAGCCCCCCTCCGGCGCACGCACACACACAGAGTGCCGGGGGGGGGGCTCCCGGGCTCTGCCCAGCACGGAGAGGGATCCTCCTGGCGCCCCCCCCACCAGGGCAGGCAGGGATTCCGGGGTGGGGGGTGGGGGGGAGGCTCGAAGGCCTCCTTGAGCCTCCCCGGAAGGGCCCCCCCCCGCACGCGGCCTCTCTGTTTATGCCGCAGCAGCAGCAGCGCACAGGTTAAAAGCAAAGCTCCTGGAAGAGCAGCTCCTCCTCGCATCCTCCTATTGTGAGCCCTTCAGCAAATTTAACAAAAGAAGGCGGGGGGGGGGGAGCCCGGGCGGGGGGAGGGGGGAGCGTCCACTTCTCCGAGTGGTGTGTTGCAATCTGGCTGGTTGCTATGGAGACGGGATGACTTGTTCACATGGCAACATACCTTAGGCCTGCGATTAACATGATGAGAGTGTAATAGGGTGCGCTCCGGAGGATGCGGGGGGGGGGAGGGATGCTGGCCCCTTGAGCCGGCAAGGAGGGCCCAGCCACGGAGGCCGGGGGGGTGGGGGGGCCCGAGCGGAGGCCCTTCTGGCCGGGCCTGCCTTGGGCCGGGAGCTCCCCACGTGCCCAGAGAGGGCAGGGCAGGGCAGGGGGCAGAGGAGGCCCCGGGGGGGGGTCCTCAGCGGACACAGCTCAGCCCCTGGGCGCCCCAGGCCCTCTCCACAAGGGCGCCCCCGCCCGGCCCCGGTGCCTTGGCCAGCCGCAGAGCCCGGCCAGCCCCACCGCCAGGCCGGCTGCTCCTAGGGGGAGGGAGCCCCCCACTGCATACTAATTGGGGCGCAGGCAGCGGTTCATCAGCCTCTGGGGCAGCTCCAGCCCCTACAAGCACTTATGACATGTAATTGGTGGTGCATAAGCAAGCCGGGCCCCATTAGAAACCCTACAGATCGTCAGAGATAAAAATTAATGACTTCTGCTTTGTGTAATCCTGCACGCATTGGTGAGGAAAGGGGGAGGGGGGAGTCGGATTAATGGGCAAATCTACGTGGACACAAAGGAAGGACAGCTCCCCCGGCCTTGTTTACATGCCGCACAATAAGGAAGCCCACAAGTGACAAGTTACGGGAAAGGCAAGTGCGAATTTTCGGCACGAGTGAGTTGGAAGGCTGCACGCAGTTCATTACCAATGCGGCATTTCCACACTCATTATCCTGAAGCAGGCCCTTCTGGGACCCGCAGTGGCAGAGGGGGCGGCAGCGGCAGCGGCAGCGGTTACACCTCTCCTGCTAGGATGGCAGGTGTGGCGGCCGAGGGTGGGGCCCTCGCATGGCCGGGCGCGGCTGGCTCTCCCTGGGGCTGGGGGTCAGGCTCCCACTGGCCTCAGGCTGGGGCCGGCCAAGCGGCACGGGCAGGGTGGCGGCACAGAGCCTTCCCCTTCCATGGAAGAAGCACAAAACCCAGGAAGGGGGCACGCTCCTCTAGACCCCCACCCCCGCTCTTGCACGGACAGCCCCTTTCTGCCGGCATGGGCATCCTCTGGTGGTGTGGCTTCCACCCCTAACACATCCAGAGGTACAGAGCGGACTGTGGGCGGTGGTGGATCCAGCCTCCGTCTGCTCAGTCAAGGGTTCCTGCTCAGGCAGACTCTGAAGGGGGCTTGAGAGGGCACCAGTGAAGAGAACCGCCACAGATCCTTGGGGGGGGGGGAGGAGAGCTGGTCTGCTGGTGGCCAGCCTGAATGGCCCCCTTGGCTGACCCTTTGGATGGGTGACTATGTGCAAGCACAGTGTAAGGGGAGGGGGCCAGAGCTCAGGGGCAGAGCATCCGCTTGGCCCCAAGACGGGCCCAGGTCAAGATCTCCCGGGAGGGCTGGGAGAGACTCCTGCCTGGACCCTGGGGGAGCCCCGCTGCCATCCAGTGGGGATAACAAGACCGAGCTCGTTGGACCAAGGCTCTGCCTCGGCCGAGGGCAGCTTCCCACATCCAAGAAGACCAAGTCCTTAGTTGGCCAGGCTGGCGTTGTCTTTTTGGACTCTTCTTTGAAGGTTGTACCAGGGCAGTGAGGTGCCAAGGTGCTTCCAGAAGCACTGGGAGCCCAGCGGAAGGGCACGCAAGAGGAGCCACATCCCACACGTCCTTCTATGGGGCCACGGTGGCCGCTTCCTCTTCCCTTGCCAAGCGTGGGGACTCTCCGTGGGGAGGCTGGCGGCTTCTTGAGTCTCTCCAGACATCTTGGGCACACATTGGTAAGACAGGGAGGCGGAGGAGGCCGCGAGGAGGTGCGTCCTGTCGGGCCAAGTGGGTCTTCTGGAGGCGGAGGGATGGCTCTGGGCACGGCAGCCCCCTGGCGTCTAGCTCTGGGCTCCCTCGGCCCAGTCCAGCAACAAAGGCTTGCTTGGGGTGGGGGTGGGGGTTGTGGCTTCCCTGATCTTTCCCAGGCGCGGAGGCCAAGGAGGCAGGTGCTAGGGCTCCCGGAAAGAGAAACTCATTGATATTGGCAGGCAGCTGAGCAGGAAGTCAGAGCTATCAGTTGTGTTTAAGGAGGATTGCCAGTCTCTTCCCGTATTTGCGCAGCCAGCTCTGCTTTCCCGAGGTCTGCTACTTCTGTTAATTCCATCTCTTTTGCAAGAATATTTGCTAAGGGTCAGAACTGACAGAAGAAGCCGTGGCTGCAGCCCCCGGAACCTGATCGAGTTCATTTACAAGGTGGGGGGTGGGAGGGGGCTCCTCCGTGCATCTAGCTAAAAGAGGATTAATTATGCTTTGTAGATTAAGAGGCGGAACCCTCGTAGGCGGCTTCTGATCCCACTGGGCTTTCCACAGTGCTGTCTGTGCGTCCAGCAATCCAAAGTCAGTGAGCGGAAAGCCTTCCTCTCAGGGGCCAGGACCGTCCAGCTGCTGGGATGGGGGCCAGGGTGGGGCGGGACTATGCTGGCCTGGGTGGTTTCCAGACAGTGAGCTTTACACCGCAAAAAGTGGTGTCAATGGCGATGTTTTGTGGTGCCAATTTAAAACCACCGTTGAAATCCGTTGCCTCCTACAACAGGCAAATACCGCTATTTTTTTCCAATGCAGATGCAACGTTATAGGGCTGTAATGCAGCAATAAAACACAAAAGAAGGCGTCAGAAATGAACGGCACCTTGCTGTCAGTGCAGAGACTACGAGGTCAAGAGTCAGGCAGTAAGGAAGGACACTTAAGGGATACATCATGACACCGTGATGATTTCACCATCTGGAAAGCACCCTGCAAAGGCTCAGCAATCCAGGAATGGGGCCACAATGGCTCTTCAACCCTTCCAATGGTCCACCCATGTCAAGCCAGGCTCCCATGCAGCCCAGTGGGGTAGGTGCCCACGCAGGAGCACTGGCACTCTCCATGGCAAACCCCACAGCTACACCCACTTGGGCAGCCACACCCCATAGCTATGCCCACCCCAGTTGCCGCACACCCGGCCCACTTAGATAGATGTAATAATTTGGGTGCTCTTTACAAGAAGTCAAGGATAGTGTCCTAATCCTGGATCATTATGAGGTCATTCACCCAGAAGAGCCGTCCGGATTGTCAGCCACAAAGGGTGGAAGATATCACCAGAAGAACGGTAATAGAGATGCGGGTTTGGGGTGGAATAGAAATATCTTAAATAAATAAAATAAATAATAATAACCACAACTGTAGTCCAGTATTCAGTTATGCAGCAAACCGTTGGACTAGGAAGAGCAGCAGATGACTCCCTTTTAGTAAGCCGAGGGCTTTGTGTCCCTGCTGAGACCCCGGGCGCTTTCCAGATTACATGCTGCAACAGGGATAAAATGCTTCGGCTTGGCAGGATCGTATTGAAAACGAACCCCAGAATCTCAGACTCCTACAACAGGGAAATATAACTATTTTTTTCTGCAAGGACAGAATCCGGAATAAGGCATCAGAAATGTGAGCGGCACCCTGCTGTCAATGCAGGGCCTGCGGTGTCACAACACAGGCCGTACGGACGCACACTTTGCAGATCCGCCGTGACCCTGTGGTAGGAGTTAATCGGGAAAGCGCCCGGGGGTGGGGGTGGGGAAGTTCCAGGACTGCATCCCTGCCCACCCCTGCAGCGCCACACACTGCTCACACCATACTGCTACTACTACTACACCACTGCTTTTCAACAAATGTTGCAAAGCGGTTTGCATAGAAAAACAAATAAATAATGAACAAGAGGATTCCCTGTCCCCAAAGGCTCCCAATCAAACAGGAAACATAAGGCAGACACCAACAGCAGCCACTGGAGGGGTGCTGTGCTGGGGATGGAGAGGGCCAGTCGCTCTCCCCTTGCTAAATAGAAAAGAGCCACCACTTTACTCAGCACCATGCACTCTTGGTTTCTGCTTCTTTGATGGGGCTTCTGGTCTCAGAGCAGCCACCAACTGTCCCCCAGCCCTGCCAGCAAAGGTGGTTCTGCATGGAAAACCTTCTGCAAAGAACTTGCTCCTTGGGGCGGGGCGGGGCCTTGCCACAATCGCAGAGGCGTATCTAGGGAAAATAGCGCCTAGGGCAAGCACTGAAATTGCGCCCCTGTCCAAGCAGGAATGATGGGACTTGTAGTCAACAATACCTGGAAATCCCTGTTAAAAGGAACACTGTACCATCTAGACATGGTTGTTGATCAAAACCTGGAAACATGAGCCATCTCCGTAAAAGACTTAGAACAACAGTCAGGAGTTATGCGAGGATTCCAAGTGTCATTTTCTCTGTCTCGTCTCATGCCTATTTAAAAAACATGACTTTGTCCTAGAGGATCACCTGCCCAAAGAGCCACGAGCAAAATAGGGGAAGAAGAAGGTGGCCGGGGTGCGGGGTGTGGGGGAGCCTATAAACCAGTGAATGATTCCTGCCAGCCTCTCTCTTGTAATGACTGTTGGCTCAGGATGGGGTATATGTGTATTCACCACACCAGTGCTTACTGTGACACCAGGAGGGAGGAGGAGACATTAGTTTGCCACACTAGACAGAGGCATTTGCAACAGGAGCAGACAGCCAAGTTCTGCCAGGGCCAAAACCAGCCCCTGCCAGACTAAGAAATCATTGTCATTTGCCCCTTCCCGTCACAAGCAGTGTGCTGTTCTTTTATTACTGGCTCTAACTCTCAGATATCCCAGTCATGGATGGAAAACTCAGGGTCAATTCACAAGAGACACATTTTCTACATGGAAGTTTCTTCTGTGCAGAAACCCATGTGTGGTGACCGCCAGGGGCACAGCAAGGTTGGAATGGGCCAAGATGAGATTTTAAAATGGGCCCCCAGCCCCTCAAAGTCCAGGGCCTCCGCACCCCCCAGGCCCCCAAGGATTGAAGTCTGATATTTCAAAATAAGTATGCTGCCTGGAAATACATTTCACTGAATACACACATGCACACTGATATACATTGAGTACTATATATTTGTGCTCCTTTTAATGCCTAGAACACACTAGCAACGCTAATTATTACAATGGCCCCCTCGCTGCAGATCAGCAAAGGAGACTTTCAACCATGCAGGGTGAGCCTATGTTTGTTTTCTCAGAATTCTGAACAAATTCAGTCAAGTTTGATTCCAGGAGGTTTTCCACACCAGGCTTTTAAAGCCCTTTAACACACATCTCCTCCTCTGGAATGGAGGTGCTGCATTCACAGGTGGGCCAGATTTACCCTGAAGTCCCTGCAAGTTATTGGAGAGCAGTTCACACACAAGAAAAATAAAATAAAAGCACCACACCTGCTTCACAGTTCTCACTCAGACCTTCTGGGTTGCAAAATAACTTAAACACAAGTGCATTTATAAACAAATGAATGAATAAATAAATATTTGTTCCAGAAGTTTTTGTAACTTTCTGCCATGAAACAAGCCACTTATGGGCCTTTTTAGATAGCTTTTGTTTTTAAAGCCAGCAAATTCTCCAATCTGCTTTAAATTATTTAATTTAAAGAGACTTCTCAGCCCCCCCTCCGCATATCAAAGGCCTATGGCAAGCAGATCTCTATATACCCGAGGTGGGGGTGGGGGACCACCACAAAAAGGAATCCCCAGCCTACCTGGCCAAGGCTGTGCTGCAGGGTCCTGGCCGGGGGTCTCCTGCTGCAGAGAGCGCTGCCTGCCTCCTCCTTCCTGGCCTGCCCAGTTCAGGCTTCAGGGAGGCCTCTCTGGAAGCCCTGCCCGCCCACCCGCCTGCCCATCAGCTGAGAGGCGGGGAGAGGAGAAGAGCTCTGCAGTTTGCTGCTCCCATCCTAGGCCCAGCTGGAGGCAAAGCAAGTGGCTGAGGGGCCCTGGGGCTGGGCAGGTGGGCAGTGGGTGGCAGGGACTGGCGTGGCGCCTCCTCCTCAGTGGCACCTAGGGCAGGTGCCCTGGCTGCCCCCCCCCCCCAGTTCTGTCTATGCTGCCAGCTGCCAGGTCACACAGGTGGCTGCTGCTCCCCTCCAACCCGGCCTGCCGGAGCTGAGAAAGGCTGGCTTCAAGGCACAGCTGCTCATGCTGCAGGGAGTGGCCAGGGCCTCAGAGTCGCTGGGTTTCTCCTGCACAGCCACGAGGCACCTGGTCACATTTCTCTGCCCACCGGCTGGGGACAGAGGAGTCTGCCTTCCCACCCTCCTGTTTCCATGCAGTGTGTGGTGAGTGAAAGCTCTGCGCGGCTTGGGGCTGGGGGGGCCTGGCACATCCAGCCATAGGGACCTGCCAGGGCCCTCCGCTCAGGCCCTGCTCATCCAGTTGGCGGGAACTAGAGACGGGGTCTTTCCAGTTGTGGCCCCTCGGCTTTGGAACGCCCTCCCTGCAGAGCTTGGCCATGCTCCCTCCCTCAGTGTTTTTAAAAAACAATTTAAAACACAGCTTTTAAAAGAGGCTTTTTAATGTTTTATCTGCTGCTTACATCTGGTAGGTTCTTTAGTTTTCACAGTTCTCAGGTTTTCATTATTTATTTGTTTATTTGATAAATTTGCATACTGCTCACTACCCAAGTCTCTAGGTGGTTTACAGCATAAAACAAACCAACTTAAATAAATATAAAAAACCAGATTAAAATGTCCATAAAAACACGAAAACGCTTGGCTGAAGAGATGTGTCTTCTGTTGTTTCCTAAACGCCAACAAGCCAACAGCAATGGAGTCACTCTAATCTCAGCAGGAAGTGATGGTTTAAATCATCACATTTTAGCTTTTTATTAATACCTTTTGATTGTTTTTTAAACTTGTTTTTTAAATGGTAATTTTAAAATGTGGTTTCAGCCTGGTCTTTTAACTCCTCTAAACTTTATTAATCTTGTATTTTACACTGTATCTCCTTTACTAATGCTGTGAGCCACCCTGAGCGGTAGTCCTGGAGGGGCGGGGTGTAAATATTTTAAATAGATAGATAGATAGATATGACGGAGAGTGTCAGGGTCTGCCTCCTCATCAGGAGCAGCTCGTCCTCCCGTGCTGGGCAGGGGGCAGCCACGGAGGCACAGCTGCCTCTGCTTCCCGCCAGCCGCTCAGCATGCCCCCCCTCCCGACCCCCCGTTACTTAGAGCTGTGCTGCTTGCAGGCCGGCCATTGCTCAGGTGGGGCTGTGCAGGTAAGCAATGGCCAGCCTGCAGGGAGCGCAGGGCAGGAGAGAAAGGCGCTAACAGAGCTCTGGGAAGCAGAGGCAGCTGTGCCTCCCCCCCCTCCGGCTTCTTAGGAGCAGCCACTTCTGATCCTCACCAGGGCCAGACTAGAAGGATGAGAAACCCACGATCCCCTTTTCGCCTCTTTGGTTTTCAAAAACCAGCCGCGCACCGAGAGGGACAATTCTAACCCAGACCACAGAATGGAGGAGGGAGTCCTGCTGTTCCCTCCGTGCGGTTTGGCTGCAGGAACCCACCCAGCCCCAGGCCCAGCTGTTCCTTACACGCAGATGCTTTTACCTCCCAGGGCAAAGAGCAATTTGGGGAGGGATTTTCACCTGGAAAATGATGCAGGAGAAAAAGCGAAACCCTCACCCTTCACACCATCATCCTGAACTGGATTGGGGCCCCCACATCTATTCTAAAACATCAGAGCCACAGAAGTGTGTCCTCGCATTTTACATCTCATCCATTTTGGCCTTGAGAGGAGTTCCAGACGAATGAGCCCTGAATCCCAGGAGAGCGGCGGGGGGGGGGGGGCATTCTTTTTCCGCCAGCCAGCCAGCCAGCCAGCTCTTCTCCCCCCCCCCGACCCCCACAGCCTCTGAGTCACTGTCATGTCTCTTCCACCAAGAGGGTCCACCACCCTCCCTCCCTCCCTCCCTCCTGAGTTCCCCAGAACCAACAGAAAGGGCAGACAGTGGGGGGGGGGGTGAGAAGGGGAGGGGCAGGTGCGAACGGAGAGCAAAGGGGCCCCCTTTCCAAGTGGCGATTCTCTTCTGTTGAGCGGGGAGAGCAACTGGCCCTATTCAGCCCCAGCACAGCACCCTTCCAGCGGCTGTTGTTTTTCAGACTGCGAGTCCTTTGGGGACAGGGGACCATTTCATCTCTTTGTTTTTCTGTGCAAACCGCTCTGAAACCTCTGGCAGAAAAGAGGTATAGAAATATGCATGACAGTCGTCAACGTCCTGGGTTCCACGTCAGAATGCTCCCTTCGGAGCGGGCCCATTCTGGGCTGCAGCTGAGTGCGGATTCGACCCAGCAGAGACGCCAGCCGCTCCAGCCCCTTCTGCAGCCCGAAAGGCCACCCTTTCCCAGCGTGGCCTTGGACAAGGCAGGCATCCTGGGAGCCCAGCAGAGCCGCTGGGCGGGGAAGTGATGGTTGCTGGCGGCATTAAGTGTTAACTGTCCAGGAATAGCTAAAAACAGCCTGCTAAATGGTCATCACTAGGTAACCGTCTCCGACAGATAGGAGGGGGGGGCCACACCGCGGAGTAGCTATCTTTAAAGAGAACAAGCAGATCTGAGTAATCCAATTTAGGGGAGATAAGAGTGCCTCGCTGGCAGGCCTGTCCTCTGGCTGGACAAACGCCTCCGCTCAAGTGTCAACCCCAATCCTGGAGAGGTCACCGCACTGGCCCTGCAGCCTAATCGACTCCAGAATTGGCTGAGTGGATTTCCGAACAAACATGCGGGCCCAACTGAATTGATTTCCAGCAGTCCGTCCGCCCGGGTCCCTAACGTAATTATCCGGCAGCGAGTCCATCCGTGGCAGGCCCTGCATGGAAAGCTTCAGGTCAGCCCAAAGGAGAGCAGCGTTTCCTCCTCCCGGCCAGAGCAGCCCCTTCTCTCTCTCTGCGGCTCCCCCCCCCAGCGCAGGGGCCCCCGCCGGCCTCAGAAGACCAAGCCACAGCTCTGCGGGGGGTGGGGTGGGGGGCACAATTTGCAGCCGGGTATGTGACCTGCACTTGGGACCCCACAGAGGCACCCCACCCCCCCGAGGCATGTGCCCAAACACAATGGAAAGCCAGCTGGGTGCTCCCCCCATCCCATGAGGCCCAATGAAGCGGACCAGCAACAGATTGCAGGCAGACCAAAGGACCAGGCCCTTCTTTACATCCTGCCTTCATCTGTGGAATCCTCTGCCACAAGATGTGGTGACGGCGACCAGCCTAAACACTTTTGGACATATGCACGGAGAACACATGATATACTAACGACCACTAGTCGTGATGGAGAAGCCGCTGCCAGTCTGGGTAGACAGTGCTGAGCTGGATGGACCAAGGGCCCGACTCAGTCTATGGCAGCTTCCTGTGTCCCCGTGGTGGGCCCTTGTTGCCTGCAGGTGCTACAGACAGCCCCCTTCTCCTAAGCAGGAGGGCTGACTAGGGGGCCAGGGCAGCCTGCTCCCCCCGTGCTGCTCTTGACTGCGGAGAGGCCCACAGAGGAGGGCAGGGCAGGGCAGGCAGCCCCACCCCACCCCCTTCATGAAGAAGGGCCCTCCTCCTTGTGCAGCCCCCCCCCCAGCCCCTCTGCAGCCCTGGCCACGAGGGGGCCCTCAGCGCCCCAGCAGCTGCACCTGCCTCCTGGCCGCTGAGCCCCATTTCCTCCTGCTGCTCGTCATCTCCCCCCCCCCACCTAAAGCCAGAGCGGGGGGGGGCAGATTCCAGCACCATTTCTCAGGCTCCAATTAGCCAGCTCCAATTCATCACCCCGAATCTCTCCTGGCATCAGAGCTGGGATTCCGTCCTCACGCCTGGCAAATCGGTCTTCATTTAAAATCTTCTCTCTTAGCCCTAAATGGAAATCAATTCTGCAAGTTTAGCAAATAGTTAATTACTCCACAAAGAGGATTGATTGGCCTTTGATCACCAGAAAGCTCTGTAGTGCTATTAGTCTCTTTCATCTGTGATTAAACCACAGAGAGAAAGAAACAAAAACTAAATTAGGCCTCTCTGGTTATCCTACAAATATTTAACGGCGGGATAATCTCCGAGAGGTGTGCGCAGAGGTCTCCATGCCACTGGGAGCCACTTCTGGTTCCACCGGGGACCCAAGTGGCGTCTCTGGGAAGGGCCGGAGGACGTCCGGGAGGAGGCAGGAGGCAGGCGCTGCTCAGGAGGGGACCTTGCAGGGCTCTCTGGCTCCGGCTTCCCTTCCCTTCCCTCTGGGGCTTCTGTGACCTCTGCCATCGCCAGCACCTTCACGGTCACCACCGTGGCGAGGAGTTCTCTGCTGGGTTCAACTGTGAACCAAAGAGCAGCCCTGCGCTGGACCAGGCCCAAGCAAGCCCCTCTAGCCCAGCCTCCCGTTTCCCACAGTAGCCCGCCAGATGCCTCCGGGGAGCCCCCAGGCAAGAGGGGGAGGCCGCCCTCTCTCTAGCTGCATGGCTCCCCGGCAGCTGGTATTCGGAGGCATCCTGCAGGTAGCCTGTAGCCCTAGGTAGCCCTGTCCTCCATGGCTTTCTCCAAGCCCCCTTCAACGCCATCCCAACTGGTGGCCATCCCTACATCCCGTGGCAGAGAATCCCATGATTAATGACACGTGGCTGGAAAAAGGACTTCCTTTTGTTGCTCCTAAATTCCCCGGCCTTCATTTTCGGGGGGGGGGGGCGGATGTCTCTCTGCCCATGCTCTGCTCCATGCATAGTTTTGGACCCCTCTGCGGTGTCTCCCTGTAGTGGCCTCTTTTCCACACACACCAACTCTGCATCCCTTTCCGTGTCCCAGGAACACGCAGCAGCATCCAGCAGTCCAGGTCCAAAGCAGCCAGACCTCTGCCCTGGGACGCTGGGGTGGAAGAGGGCTGTGCGGAGTCTCCCTCCTCCAGCCTGTCCAAGCAGAGGCGTCCTGAGTGATTCGGGGGGCTCTGAGCACTCCAGCAGTTCTGGGGGAGAAGCTTCATAGGAACAGAGGAAGCTGCCCTCTACTGAGTCAGGCCCTTGCTCCACCCAGCTCAGTCTTGTCTTCACAGACTGGCAGCAGCGGCTTCTCCAACCTTGCAGGCAGGAGTCTCTCTCAGCCCTGTCTTGGGAGATGCTGCCAGGGAGGGGACTGGGAACCTTCTGTGCTTCCCAGAGCGGCGGCTCCATCCCGAGGGGAAGATCTGCTCACATACCAAGTCTCCCATTCAAATGCAACCAGGGTGGACCCTGCTTAGCTAAGGGGACAAGTCATGCTGGCTACCAGCAGGCCAGCCCTCCTCTTCCTCGGTGCTCTTCTTGGCGTGCCAGACTCTTCCTCCTGGTGCCAAAGGTGCCAGCAAGGCTCGGACACACTTTGGACTCCCCGAAGGCCCCCCGTCCCGGCCTGAAGGGCAGGCCACGCAGCCCCCAGCAGCCGGCCCCAATTAGCCCAGATGTTCAACTGACTTGTTTTGTGTCTGTGTGGCTCCCCCCACCCCCCCACCCCACCCCGAGTGTCTCATTTGCAGGATGTTCTTGCCTCTCTCTGGTTCTGCAGTTGTGTGTCTTTCTGTGTGACTGTTGAGGCTCAACACCTGCCAAACATTGCCACAGTAAATTGGACATGTCAGCCCCCGTCTGCTGGTGCCAAGGTGTGAATTAGACCGAGCCTCTCGCTGCTGCTCTTCCAGCGGCTGACTCCATTAGTGGGACACCCAGAGAGGAGCAAGGCCTCCCGTCATCATGGAAGAAGGAGCCCTCTGTCCCCACAGATGCCACCAGAGCAGCAGAGACGGGTAGCAAGGGGACGGCGGCGGGGGGGGGGCTGACCCACAGAATAATTGGCTCTCACCCCTACTGGGCCACGCCGTGAGCCACCTCTGGGAGACGGGAGGGGCTGGGAGGCAGGGCTCCGCCAGCAGCAGAGGGGGCTTGGGGTGGGGTGGGGGCTCTATGCTTCTGCCCAGCCTTGGGCAGCGCTTCCTGCCTGATGTTTTCGCCAACCGTTGTCTGCTAATTAAAAAGAATGCCCTGCACTGCGATCAATGCATGTCCATGCTGAATCCAGAATATCAGGCCTGAGCCAATTAGCTGCTCCTGCAGTAGCTGGGCACCAGGATGGATGGACCCCGACCCAGCACACGGATGGCAACTTGCAGGCAAACATTCACCCTTGCCTGGGCTTGGCGGCGGTGCACATCTGGGCACACATCTGGGCGTTTGTGTGCTCCCCCCCCCCCGATATTCATCCCATCCCTTCCTTGATGATCTTCCACTGCCTTTAGGCAGGTTTCTCATTTCTCCCTCTGGTGGCATATTAGTTTGTTATCATGTCATGTTGCTATGTTTGCGTTTTTGGAATTTTTGAAGTTGTCACGTGTGTTTATTCCATGCAGGGCTCTGTTTGGGTGGAGAGATGGAGCAGAACTTCCAAGAGACACAACTAACTCTACGTTTCCTCATGCACAGACAATGGCGCTCAGGACCGCAGCATGTCCCCCGGCACACAGAAGAGAGATTGCCACAGACTGCTCGTCTTTGCCTCCCAAAGAGTAGCCCTGCTTGAGGAGCAGAAATGTCACCACGCCTGACAGAGCCTGCGGCCAAGGGGGCCGTGGTGGAAGCAAGGCTGGGCCCTTGTGAGGAGGCAGGGAGCCTGGTGCGGGGTCACCTTTTTGGCAGGGGAGCATGCCTGACTGGCTACACAGGCCCATTGGACTGCGGCAGAAATGGGATCGTGCCAATCTGTTTGTGGCAACTGACAGGACAGCCCTGCCCGTGGTCCAGCCACCCTGTTCCCTGCCTCCCACTCTCCCTTTGGAGTGAGGTCATGGACCCTCCCCCCACATTCTTCTGGATGCCACGAACAAAGCCACAATGCCAATCCAGGGGTCTGTGTAGCACAGATCCTTGGAGCAGGGCAAGCCGTGGTCTGTGCCGGAATGTGCCACAGAGAGGGAAAGCAGCACCCCAGCGAGCGGGCAGTGCCTGGTTTGGGGGAGCTGCTGACTCAAAGCCTTGACCCTGCCTCTCCTTTTTGCCCTTTGCCACTTCCAAGAGGAGCCACCTTAAGTGCCGCAGCGGGGAAATGCTTGACTCACAAGCAGAAGGTTGCCGGTTCAAATTCCCGCTGGTACTATATCGGGCAGCAGCAATATAGGAAGATACTGAAAGGCATCATCTCATACTGCGCAGGAGATGGCCATGATCAACCTCTCCTGTATTCTACCAAAGAACACCGCAGGGCTCTGTGGGTGCCAGGAGTCAGAACTGACTTGACAGCACACTTTACCTGACTTCCAAGAGCACTTCCACTGCCATGGAGTCAACTATGCCTCACGGTCCCTAAAGAGTGGTTTATTTCAAGCACTTTGGTTCGAACAACTCAGAATCGGTTGGTGTGACCAGCCCTGGTTGGTTTCCAACCACAAAATAATGCCCTCCCACCAATTTACTCAGGACAAACATTAGACTGTGGGGCATTATTTCCTGTCCCCTACATTCAGTTTTATGAAATATGTATTTCTCTGGGAGCTGTACTTTGATTAGCTTCAGTTCTGCAAAGAAACTGAAGGACAACTATTTGAAAACCTCATTTTTCAAATAAACTGAGTAAAGCGGGAGGGGGAAAGGAAACATTGCTTAGAAAGCCCAAGAGCCAGACGGCTGGCGGAAGTGAGCACAGCCCAAGGGAGGAAGAAGCAGGAGAGGGGCGGGGCATAATTTGGGAGGCGGGGAGGGAGGGGCTGGCGGAGCTGCTGGACGGGTCATGTTGGTTTGTTATAGTCGGGCAGCACCTGAAGCTTCCATCTCGGGATCGTTTACAGCAACATGAAACACATTAAAACAGAAATCAAAACCTTAAAACCACAACTCTGGGTGAATAAATGTGTCTTTAAAGACTTTTTAAAAGTTGTCAGAGATGGTAAAAACACCCCAACTCCACATATACGCTGATGGGATCTGAGCTGTCGCTGACTGACCACGAGAGGCATCTTGGAGTCCTGGTGGACAGCTTGTTGAAAGTGTCAACTCAGCGTGCAGCAGCTGTGAAAAAGGCAGATTCCACGCTAGGGATCATTAGGAAGGGGATTCAAAATAAAATGCTAATATTATAATGCCCTTATACAAAACTATGATGTGGCTACACCTGGAGTACTGCGTACAGCTTTGGTCACCGTATCTTAAGAAGGAGATTGTAGAACTGGAAAAGGTGCAGAAGAAGGCAACCAAAATGATTGGGGGCCTGGAGCACCTTCCTTTAATCAGGCTAGGCTACAGCATCTGGGGCTCTTTGCCTTGCAAAAGAGGCGACTAAGGGGAGACATGATCAAGACGTACAAAATTAGGCATGGAGTAGAGAGAGTAGACAGGGAGACATTTTTCTCCTTCTCTCACAACACTAGAACCAGGGGTCACCCCACGAAACTGAAGGTTGGGAAATTTAGGACTGACAAGAGGAAGTGCTTTTTCACCCAGTGCAGAATTAATCTATGGAATTATTTGCCATGGAATCTGCTGATGGCCACCAGCTTGGATGGCCTTAAAAGGGTCTTAGACAAATTCATGGTGGACAGGTCTATCAATGGCTACGAGCCTGGTGGCTGTGGGCCGCCCCCAGCCTCAGAGGCACGAAGCCTCTCAATGCCAGTTGCAGGGGAGCAACAGCAGGAGAGGGGGCCTGCCCCTTTCAGCGCTTGCCTGTGGGCTCCCCAGAGGCATCTGGTGGGCCACTGTGTGAAGCAGGATGCTGGACTCGGTGGGCCTCCTTGGGCCTGATCCAGCAGGGCTGTTCTTATGGGGAGGCTCTTATTTCAGCAGGGAGCGCACTCCCTTGGGGTCAGCAATGGAGAAGGCCCATCCCTGTGTAGCCACCAGACGAGCCAGTGGCAACTGCAGACGAACCTCTCCGGATGATTTCAATGGGCAGTGGGATTCATGCCGAAGAAGACAGTCTTTTAAATACCCTGGGCCTAAGACAGGGATGTAGCTAAGAGAGAGAAGGCCCGTGTTCGCTGCTCTCTCCAGTGGCCTCTCAGATAATGAAGAAAATATGGAGGGGTGGAGCTGGGGGCCCCTCAGGAGCTGGGGGGGTGCCAGGTTCTTTGAACCCATCTGCTCAATTATAGCTACACCCCTGGCCTAAGAGTATATGTTATACTAGCACCTTGCATTTTGCCCAGAAACCTATTGGTTGCCAATGTAGATCTTTTAATATAGAAGTAATATGGTTTCTTTGAGATGACCCAGAGACCAACCTGGCTGCCACATTCTGGACCAACTGCAGTTTCAGGACAACATACAAAGGCAGCCCCACATAGAGCGCACTGCAGTAATCCAGTCTGGAGGTTGCCAGCATATGTACTACTGTTCTGAGGTCCTTTATCTCAAAGAATGGACGTAGCTGGTGTATCAGCCTCAACCTGAGACACCAGGGAGAGGTTTGGGTCCAAAAGCACTCCCAGACTGCGTACCTGTTCCCTCATGATCCCATCCAGAACTGCCAGATCAGAACTGCCTCCTGAGTTCCGACCCCACACCATAAGTACCCCCGTCTGATCTGGATTGACTCTCAGTTTCTTATTCCTCTTCTGGCCCATCACTGCCTCCAAGCAAGCGTTTAGCGAGGTTATGCCTTCTCCTGATAGGAGTTTTCCACACAGGGCCTTTAAAGCCCTTTAGCTCACATCTCCTCCGGAATGGAGGCAGTGCACTTGGGCAGATTTACCCCGAAGTCCCTACGAGCCCTCGGGGAGCACTTCACACAACTCGGGTTACAAAATGCACTTTTTGCATCGGGTTTTGGGGATAACTTTGAGTTCACAGTAAAGCCCTGCAGAGAACTCACGGTGAAGCCTGCTGTGTGGAGAACTCCCGGATGATGCTGGAGAAAGAGATCCGGGTGTCATCCGCATACTGAGAACACCTTGTCCCAACTCTCCTGGTGATCTCTCCCAGAGGTTTCATGCAGATGTTAAAAAGCACAGGAGACCCTATGGGGCGCTGGACCACATGACTCTGCAAATAATAGAGTTATCCTCAATAAGTCATTTAAGCTGCTTCCTCTTATTTTATTTGTTTGTTTGTTTCTTTATTTATTCAACATATTTGTATACTGCCCACTATTGAAATCTCAAGACGGCTTACAGCAATAAAAGTAGAATTAATTAACCAGCTTTACAGTTAAAATGACGGTCTATCCTGGTGCAGGTGACCTTCAGAAGACCCTCCATTAAGAGGAAACTCTGAACATCGTAACTCAGCACTTCTTGGTCTAGTTAAGTTCTGATATTGGGGAATCAAATGGAAAACTGTGGCCTGATCAAAACAAAGCCAACTGGCCACATCATCTCTCTGATTAAAATCCATTTTCCAAAAGCCACATTGTAAAAGGAAGATTAATACGGAAATCAATTAATTGCAGTAACGATGCATTGCGTTCTTTCAGCCCTGGTACGCAGAGATGTGTGCATCTCTATATCGACTGAATGGGGAGAGCAGGAAACATCACACTTGGAAAGCCATTGGCCTCCGGGGTTCTCCCAACCAGGATCTGCCACAGCTGGGGGAGCAGAGGCCGCTGCCTGCCTGCCTGGAGCCACTCAGGGCTGCCGTCCAGGGTCAGCATCAGTGGGCAGCTGCCAGGGTCCTCAGAAGGGCTCCCGGCTGATCCCCGAGACCCCCTCAGTGCCCCGAACGCTTGCATGGGTGTGGTGGAGCAAGTCTCCCAGGCTCTGCCCTGGTGGGAGGGCAGGAAGCTGGAGGCATCCGTCCCTGTGGTCACGCGCCAGTCCAACTGCTAGGTCTGCAGAGGCTGCTCTCCCCCCCCCCCCCCCGCCGGGCCACCCCCCACAGACACAGGAGGAACGGCTGCCCGAGGTCCCCTGGCCAGCCAGCTGGAGGAGGCGACTTCTGGACCGGCACATCACAGCCGAAGGCTGGGGAGAAGCTTCTAGCAAATGGCCTGAGGTTTGTCCTCCTAGGAAACCTGTGAGGCAGGAGCCGAGGGTGGCCTTGCTTGCAGGCTGTTACCTGGGGCTCTGGAGGGGCCTGTGGAAGTCATTGGCAGCTGATTGCTGACCTTCCATTGCCAGCTTTCCTGTAAAAACACGTTATGGAAACGGCCGTTTTGCAAAGGGTCCGATTTCTCCTCTAGCGGAACCCATTTCTATGGACAAAGTGCAAGGCTCCATGGTCTCTGATACTGATGCAAACACAAGCAGAGCCATGCTTAAGGGCTACACACAATCTCTGCACATGTGACTGTGCACCACAATAGACAGACACACATGTGCCGTATCAGAAGTGTACTGATTATAGCCTTGGACCCTTAAGAAAGGATTATTGTATTCCTTCACAGCCTTCTTTCCTGCACAAGAAGTCATTTTCCCGAGCTAAAGGGGAGCCATTTTTAAAAACCGGCTAACTTAGCAAAGAGGCACCTTTTCACGTGGTGATTCTCTTTGTTTAGCAGGGGGAGAGAAACTGGCCCCATCCACCCCCAGCACAGGACCTCCAGTGGCTGTTGCTGGTGTCTCTCTTATGTTTCTTTTTAGATTGTGAGCCCTTTGGGGACAGGGAGCCGTCTTGTTTATTTACTATTTTTCTGTGTAAACTGGCCTGGGCCATTTTTGGAAGGGCAGTTTAGAAACTGAATGAATGAATAAATAAATAAACCTGCTTGTAATAAGCTTTGCTGAGGAGGGGGTGGGTGGGGCTGGTTGGGATTTGAAAAAGTCCCTTTGCTAAGCAGGGGCTGCTCTGGTTTGCATTTGAATGGGAGACCACATGTGAGCACTGTAAGAGATTCCTCTTAGGGGAGGGAGCCACTCTGGGCTGGGAGAGACTCCTGCCTGCAACCTTGGAGAAGCCACTGCCAGGCTGGGTAGACAACACTGAGCGAGAGGGACCCGTGGTCGGACTCGGCAGAAGGCAGCTTCCAGTGTCCCTGTGGTGGCAAAGGCAGGCCTTGAAACGGAGCCCTGGAGGGGCTGCCTTGAGGACCCTGCTGAGGAGCTTCAAGAGGCTCGACAGATCCCCCTTCCTGAAAAACTACCCCGGGCATTTGGCGAGCAGCCTGGCGAAGCATTCTTTCAACGATCCCCACAGCTCCCATGCCTTGCCATTTCAACGTGCCAGCCAAGCCCTCTGTCTCTCCTCCCCAGAAGCAATTCAGAGTGACTGGGAGGTGGGGGGAAGGAAACCTCATTAAGGAACCCCCCAAAAAGAGGGCTCAATGAGGTCTCATTTCATCGTAATGAGCTCCAATTGAACATGATCATTATTTCTGACATTAAAGGCCTGTGAATCGTGTCACACGCCTGGGGGCTATTTTCTTCCTTGCCCTCTAATGCGAGAAATAACAAGCTGCAGTTAAGGGACAGGGAATCTGGGGTGGTGAAATTCCATTAAAATGGGAATTTCACTCTTGACAGAATGGCTGGGCTCTAGTTAAAGTTTGCTGAGTCACGTTGGCCATCCCAGGGGGCTGTTGATCGGGCCCTTCCAGCCTGGATGAGGGAGAAGCTAAGCTGATAGGGGGAGGACCTCCCTGCCCCCCTCCATAAAACATACACCACAATGCCAACATACTTAAGTGATGATTAAGAAAGCTTACAGCAGATTTGATTTGTTGTAAGCCAATTAGCTCTCTTGTTAAGCAATTAATCGGCTGACTAAAGTAAACATGAAGCAGACACCCCACCTGTCTCTGGCAAGGCCAGGTTCCTCCTTTGGCCCTTTGGGGGGGGGTGTGCTTTTCCAACAGGGTCTTCGTGGGACTCTCCAGAGTTCAGGCCCCTTCTGAGGTTCGATCTCCGGCAGAGAGCCGAGCGAAGGCCTCTTGACTCTGGTAAGCACACCTGCCAATTCTCACGCACGGACCCAACCCACACATGGCTCACAACTTCCTTCCTCTCCCCCACTTAAGTCCAGACTGCAAATGTCGTAGCTAAATACGTGTCAGCTGCAGAATAAATGAAGAGCAGAACATTGGCTGTTCTGCTTCCAGCAGGGATGCTCAGGCCACGTTGGAGGGAGGAGCTTCATCCTCCCGGGTGGGAGAGCCGGGACCGGAAATGGGGCAGGAAGAAGAACCTCCAAGCGGAGGGAGACGCCAGCTGGGCACCTGAGCCCCCCCATCCCACCCCCACCCCCCACTCGCTGCTTTGGTGCTGCGATGCCACCAAGATCCTGTTAGTCTCGAAGCAGCAGCAGGAGCCGAACCAACAGCGGCTCATCCCAACGAATCGGATGCGTGTGTGTGTGTGTGTGTGTGTGTGTGTGTGTGTGTGTGTGTGCGTGTGTGCGTGCAGGGAGGTCCAAGGAGGCACAGCGGCCTCTGCTTCCCGGCAGCAGCTTGGGTGGTTCCTCTCTCCCCCAGGAACATCAGAACAGCCCTGCTGGATCAGGGCCCCCGAGGAAGCCCATCTACAGGCTGGGCGTGAGCTGGGAGTCACGTGCAGGGAGCCCAGGTGGAAGGAAAAGGCACCGTCGGAAGGCCCCAGCCCGTGAGCTGCGAGGGTCCAAGGCTGGGCCGGGGCTGCTGGGCGGAGGATCAGGCCCCAGCGCGCCAGCGTGCTATGCTGGGTCTTGGCGGCAGGAGCCGAGAGAGAAGCCAGCAGCCCTGGGCACCCGCCCTCGCCATCGCCACGGCCCTCTTTGCATATGCAAAACAACTTGTGGCCAATTCCCTCCAGGCATGCTAAGTGGCATCCATATGGGCAGCATGTGGTTCCTGCCACGCTGGGTACTAATCTCCCTCGGCTGGAGAGTGTTTTGTGATCATTATCTCATTAATCCCCACAACAGCCCTGCCAGGCAAGTAGGTCAGCTCTCTCATGCCCACTTTGCGGGGCAGGGCGGGGGGGGGGGGGGAGGCCGCGAGGGACCCATCACTCATGCCAGGCAGATCAGCCCACGGATGGATGAGCGGGGCTCGCAGCACAGCCCTCCCCCAGCCGCTGCTGGAGCGCCTCCTCCAGGTCTCCAGGGATGCACCGCTGGGCCCCAGACAGGCCATCTTGGAAGCAGCTGCCCTGCTGAGCCGGAGCCTTGGTCCCCCGAGCTCAGCACTGCCTGCACTGGCTGGCAGTGGCTCTCCGGTGGCTCTCTTTCGCAGCCCTACTGGGGATGCTGCCAGCCAGGGACAGAACCCAGGACGGATCCGTCTCTGCCGCTGAGCACTGGCCCTCTCTGCTCCGGCACAGCCGGGTCACAGGGCCCTGCCTCTTCCATGCACAGCCCCCTTTCCACAGGCAATGGTGCCCGTGCCTGTGTGCGTGGACCTCAAAGGCTGTGTGTGTGTGTGTGTCTGATTCCAGGGGCATGCAGGATGCGGAGAGAGCTTTTCCGGGGGGGGGGGGCTTGATCTCCTCCCATCTAATTGGTCTGTGCTTGTGAGGAGTGAGCAGGCAGAAAAGGCTGGGAACAGCGGAGGAGGAGGAGGAGGAGGAGGCGGAGGCTGCAGCTCCTGCGGCCTGATGAGCTGGAGAGAGGAAGGGCGAGGAACCCGGCTCAGGCTGGTCCCGGAGGGGTTCATTAAGCGACTGGCCGCCCACTCCAGCCTGTCCTCTCTGACCGGGAGACGTGAAGAGGAAGGAGGCCAGCCCTGCCGTCTGCAGCGGCATCCAGTCGGAGGCTCCCAGCAGCCGCCAGGGGGCACACGGGGCACCTGCCTCGGGGTGTGTGTGTGTGACTGCGCTCTCTTCCTGGAGGGCTGCCTCCCCCCCCCGGGGCCTCAGCCCCACTGCAGGGAAAGGGGGCGGCCCTGCCAGGAGCGAGGGGTAGCCCCGACGCGGGGAGGACAAGCCCTCAGGGGCTGGCTCCTCCTGCAGCAAGGAGGGCCCAGTCCAGCCGGGCAGGCAGGCGGCCTCTTGCTTCCCGGGCAGAGCAAGCCCCCTTTACAAGCAGCCGAGCTGCAGCAATGGCCCGTTGGCGTGCAGAAGCCAGGGGCCGCTGCTGGGCTTGGCTGCCTGTGAAATGGGCTCGGCGGAGCCTTCGCCTCGGTCCCGGTCATGGCAGCCAGAACCTGGCCGTGCTGCAGAGGATGCAGCAGCTGCCTCTCTCCCTAGGCCCGCCTGGTAGCAGCAGCCGCGGGAGGCAGCTCTTTCCCTGGCTAGGACAGTGAGGGCAGCTGGTGTCATGCCCCGTCTCAGCCAGCCGCCCCTGAGTGGTGCTGGGAGCCCTCTGCGGTCCTCCTCCTCCTCCTCCTCCTCCTCCTCCTCCTCCTCCTCCTCCTCCAAAGCCGCTGCACACAAACACTCCAGTCCTTAATCTGGAAACGGAGCCCAAAGGACATTTCCAGTAGGCACTTGATGAACATAATCCCTGGGCTAGAGTCCTCGCTAATCCCACTGTGGGAAAGGCGGACTCTTCATCCAGTCGGGGGATTAGGCGGGCGGGAAGGAAACCCTTTCCCGGGGCACAATCCGGCCTGCGTGTGTTCTGGGCCCCCCTGTGAGCCTCCAGGGGTGGCCCGGCTGACTGCCCAGGCACCGGGCCCCCCCCCCCCGGCCTCATGCACCGCGGAGTGGCACACTCTGCCCCCGGCCCCTCTGCTGCTGCCTCTGGCTTCTACCCGCCTCAGGCCGCCCCCCGCCCCCCCAGTTCTCCCCCAGAGATCTCCGAGCTGACAGGATTCCCTTGGGGCAGACCCGACGGGCTTCCTGCCATTGGGGCCAGTCGGTGGGGCCGGATCCGACAGGCCTTGCAAGCATGCCTGGCCCTCCTCCCACAGTCTCCACTCCCTGTGCAAGTGGTGGGAGGCCCCCATCGCCCGGCTCCCCCCCCCCCGGACAGTTGAAGAAGCTTCTCCCGTCTTGCCTGCAGCCGCCTCTCTGCCAGGCTACACCTATTTAGCTCCTTTAATCTTTCCTCATGCATCAGTCCCTTCGGCCTCTTAAGCCCTTCTGTTGTTTGCCTCTAATCTCCCTCCTGTTTATCAATATCTCTCCAAGACTTGGGGGGCTCCGGGGCTGTGGGGCGGGAGGGCGCCTTGACCCAGGCCCTGCCCGGGGCCCATTCCAGATGATGCGCTGCTGCTGTTCAGCAGGAAAATGCTTCGGTTTGGCAGGAACGTTCTGAAAACGTAAATAGCTTGTGCAACCTTCCTTCAACGGGAAAAACCCCGCCTTTTTGTTGTTGTTGGCAATGCACATGCAATGTTGTAAGACTAAAGCGCGAGGATAAAATCCGAAATATGGCATTGGAAAAGTGAACGGCACCTTGCTGAGAGCACAGGGACTGCAATGTCAAAACACAGGCAGTACGGATGCTCACTTGGCAGACAGTAGTGACCCTGTTGTAGCAGGTAATCTGGAAAGTGCCCAGGTCCCTGTTTTCTGTTACATAAGAACTTAAGAACCTAAGAACAGCCCTGCTGGATCAGGCCCAAGGAAGCCCATCTAGTCCAGCATCCTGTTTCACACAGTGGCCCACCAAATGCCGCTGGAAGCCACAGGCACGAGTTGAGGGCCTGCCCCCTCTCTTCTGCTGTTGCTCCCCTGCAACTGATACTCAGAGGCATCCTGCCTCTGAGGCTGGAGGTGGCCTATAGCCCCTCCGACTAGTAGCCCTTGATAGACCTCTCCTCCCTGAAGTTATCCAAATCTCTCTTAAAGCCATCCAGGTTGTTGGCTGTCACCACATCTTGTGGCAGAGAAGTTGATTTGCTGGTCCTAAATTACCTGGCAATCAATTTCATGGGATGACCTGACCCCTAGTTTTGGTGTTATGGGAGAGGGAGAAGAATTTCTCTCTATCCACTTTCTCCACATCATGCATGATTTTATAGACTTTGATTATGTCTCCCCGCAGTCATCTTTTTTCTAAACTAAATAGCCCCAGGTGTAGCCTTCCTTGCCTCCTAAGGAAGGTGCTCCAGGCCCCTGGCCATCTTGGTTGCCCTCTTCTGCACCTTTCCCAGTTCTACAATGTCCTTCTTTAGGTATGGTGACCAGAACTGTATGCAGTACTCCAGGTGTGGCTGCACCATAGTTTTGTGTAAGGGCATTATAATATTAGCAGTTTTATTTTCAATCCCCTTCCTAATGATCCCTAGCATGGAATTGGCCCTTTTCACAGCTGCTGCACATTGAGTTGACACATTCAATGAACTGTCCACCACGACCCCAAGATCCCTCTCCTGGTCAGTCACCGACAGCAAAGCTCCCCATCAGTGTATATGTGAATTTGGGGTTTTTTGTCCCAATGTGCATCACTTTACACTTGCCAACACTGAACTGCATTTGCCATTTTGTCGCCCACTCCCCCAGTTTGGAGAGATCCCTTTGGAGCTCCTCACAAGTTGTTTTGGATTTCACTACCCGAAAGAGTTTGGTGTCATTTGCAAATTTGGGCACCACGCTGCTTACTCCAACTTCCAGATCATGTATGAATAAATTAAAAAGCACTGGTCCCAGTACAGATCCCTGGCGGACCCCACTTCTTGCTTCCCTCCACTCTGTTTCCTGTCCTTCAACCAGTTAGCAACCCACACATGTACTTGTTTCCTTATCCCATGACTGCTAAGTTTTCCCAAGAGTCTTTGATGAGGAATTTGTCGAAAGCTTTTGGGAAGTCCAGGTATACTATGTCAACTGGATCACCTTGATCCACACACTTGTTGACACTCTCAAAGAACTCCAAAAGCTTTGTGGGCAAGATTTACCTTCGCAGAAGCCATGTTGATTTTTTGATTTTTTAGCGTGAGTTCTTGTGCAAGGGTGCAACCCGCAATGGTGCACTCTTGTCCAAGAATGCAACTTATTTGTGTCTGGAATTTGATATGTAAAGCCAATTTTTATTCTTTAAAAAAGTATATCTAATGTATTTCCGCTCTGTTTCATTTCCGCTTTTGTTTCTGGCTTTTGATCCTGTTGGTCTCACGCCCCACATGTTTGGTGCTTCTGCTTGTGCAAAGGAGAAAGTTGTTGCACCTTTGCACAAAAGCACCAAGAAATGGAAAAAGGAAAGCAAAGGAAAAAAGAGTGTGTCGCATCTGCCGTTCCCTACCGCCTCTGGGACCCTATTGGCTGGAAATGCAGGAGGGGTGTGTGAATGCGATCTAGGTGGCATATGGACACCTCCTGCCTGGAAAATCCACTGCAGTGACAGGCAATACAGCTGGCCCAAACCCTGTCATGTTGCATAGAAAACTGCATCAAAGCCGCTGTGCTCGCAGTTTCAAACCACTGCCTAATTCCGCCATACTTTGCAACACTTTAACCGTTGCAAATCCCGTAGTCGGGAAAACGCCCAGGAGAAAGGCTCCTTTGCCCATGGAGTACCCACACATGCACACTCCTCTCAGGGATGGCTGCTCCCTAAATACAACAGGCTGCCATAACTGGACACACACACACACACACACCGCCGAGGTGTTAACAAAAATGCAGCAACCCTACCCTACATGCAAGCAAGTCCCGACCATTTCAGGTAAGGTGCAAGTAGAACATTTGTACCCGGGGATGTTGCAAACCTCCCTGGCCCTTGCACACACAATTAAAGAATTATTTGAGAGAGAGAGAGAGAGACCAGGCGGGGGATGGGTTAAGCTGTCTTTAATCTTTAATTCATACTGAAGGACGTGCTTTGCACATGGCAGCATGGAAAGGGGGCTCCGCCAGCCCTTCCCTTTCAACGCGGCCACAGCCTGGGGGGCCGCACAAATGGCCTGCCTTTGCCCTCTCTGTTGCTTTTCATGGCAAAAAGGCCGATCGCTTCTATCCACCCCACCGAGCCTCTTCTGTCAGCCCCAGAGGGCTCGCGAGAACAAAATGCAGCCGCGTAAAAGGGCCCCCCCCTCCTGAAGGCGGCGGGGAGAGGGGGAGGGGGAGAGCTCCCTCACTGGAGGGGGGCTGCAGGGGGCAGAAGTGCAGGCCTTAAAAGCCGGTAAGTGCTGCTGATCTTTCTGCATGGATGGCAGAATTTGGCTGAGGCCAAAAGCAGGCTTGCTCTTCCCAAGCTCCCACAGGCTCTCTCACTGCATTAAGGGATGGAAGCCGAGGAAGGAGGCGTCTCGAGAAGCCCAGGCGAGGGGAAAGGACCCTCTGCAGGATTCAAGCAAGGGGCACACGCCTCTGTGTGTGTGTGTGTGTGTGTGTGTGTGTGTGTGTGTGAGGGGGGGGGAATGACTGGAGCGACAAGCGGGATCCAGGCAGGAGGCGCAGCTGCCCCTCTCCAGGCCCGGGAGCATCTCAGCCCAGCAGAGACAGAAGGGCCTCCTGCGGAGGACTGCCCCACGGACTCTCGAGTCGGGCCAGGAGGCGCTGAGCTGGCCAGGGCCAGATCCTCCCACAGCGGCAGTGCCGGGCATCAGAGGCAAGCCAGCCAGAGCAGCTTGAGGGGAGCAGGCAAGGAGGGCCAGTCAGTGGAGCAGGCAAGCAATGGACGCGGGCACGCCTTGCCCGAATGAGAACTGTGCTTTCTTAAGGCACAGGCCCTGCCCAACAAATGCCTTCCTTGCTCGCCTTACTGTCAGCTTGCATTTGTTTTGCCAAATGCATCAGGAGCAGGAAACCAGCCAAGGAGGCAGCAGGACCCTCAGACAGACAGCAGAGGTGTGAAAAGAGGCTTGCAAGCAGAGGAGGCAGGCAGATGGCAGAGAAGCCAAGAGAGATATTTGCATCGGCCTTGATTCTGGAAGATGTTTGGCGGAATAAGCATCTGAGGGGGGATGTCAAGCAGAGGTGGCAAGAGATGGAGTTTGCAAGCTCACTGGCAAAGTGCAAATTAGCAGGTCACTGGGGCCAGATGGCACTCACTCAAGAGCTCTTTAAAAACTCCAGTGTGAAATTGCTGGTCTCTTAACAAAAATTTGTTATGTTAATATTTTATTCACATATTAATAACTATTATATTAACAAAAAGCCTTCTTGCCAGAGGAACAGGTCAAGGTAACACCAGGGGGAATCCAGAACATTGCAAGCCAGTGAGCTTTTCTGAGTAAACTGGTGGGAAATAATATTAAAGACAAACTCATAAAGCACATAGAAGAGCTAAGCTTGCTGGGAAGAGTGAGCAGAGCTTCTACGAAGGGGAGTCCTGTGTCAAGCATCTTTGGGGGCTGAACAAGAATGAGGAGAGATCCGACAGACACGGCAGACTTAGGCTTCCAAAAGGCTCTTGACCCTCGTCAAAGGCTCCTGAATACATTTAGCAACCATGAGAGAAGGGGACGTGTCCTCGTATGGTCTGACTACTGGCTCAAGGACGGGAAGCCGAGCTGGGCGCTTTCCAGATTACAAGCTGCAATGGGGTAAAATGCTTCGGCTTGGCAGGATCGTATTGAAAACGACCCCCAGAATCTTCAACGGGAAAATACAGCTACATTTTTGTGACGCACATGCAACGTTGTAGCACTCAAACGCAGAGATAAAATCCGAAAGAAGGCACCGGAGATGTGAATGGCACCTTGCTCTCAGCGCAGGGATTGCGGTGTCACAACACGGGAAGCACGGAAGCAGCAGATCCATAGTGACCCTGCTGCAGGGTTTAATCTGGAAAGCGCCCAGGAATCAATTCTCCCAGCGAGGGGGGGAGGAATCCGCAGTCACATCACCCGCTGAAGGATCTATATGGGGCTAGGGCATTTTGACTTGTTCATACGTGATCTGGAATGGGGAGTGAGCAGTGGGGTGGCCACAATTTGCAAATTACAAGAAGTTGGAGGTCTGAAGGGGCAGTGGCCGATCAGGAAAGAGGCCTTGAGGTCAGGGTGGACGCCTCACTGACCCGTCAACTCTCTGTGTTTCTCAGCAGCAGTGAAAAAGGCCAATTCAAACTTAGGCAAGGAACTGGAAACAAAACTGCCAGGATCATGATGCCGTCATATAAATGCCAGAGTAAAAAAAAACCCTCCGTTTAAGAGAGCAGCGTAAGACATATCCACTCATGCACCAAAAGGCATGAACACAACATGTCAAGGCGGCTACCACGACTCCTTGCCACATACACAGTAAAAAAAGGTCCCACGGATCCTCCTCACTTACACCGACTGCAGCCTCCACAGTGCACTCGTGAACCCTCACATCTCAAGGCAAAATGTCCACACCGCTCCAACTCAGCTCTGCTTCATCAGATCTCCCCCCTGCACACACACACACACACACACACACACACACACACACACACACACAGACCCGCCAAAATTGAGCCAGATGATGCCCCACCCCGTCGGTGCTCCACAGCCAGATGCCATCCAGACAGGAGGATCCATCTTGGCATTGGGCTGAAATAAACGTCATGTTCAGGCACTGGAATGAGGGCATGTTGAGAATGCCACCGCTCTTGAATTCTGGACCTCCTCCGGGGGGCCCCCTGGTGCACTGGGGGGAGATTGGGTGAAATTCTGTTCATCCCAGGCAGAAGGTGCTTCCTGACACCTATAAGTTGCTACAAAACATGCTGGTGGCAACTGGAGACGGACCTCTCCGGAAGACCTCAGCGTACGCTGGGGATCATAAAAAAGAAGGCGCTCTCTAAGGTAACCTGGACCGAAGCTGTTCAAGGCTTTAAGGGGAATAACTAGTACTTGGTATTTTCCCCAGGAACAATTTGGCAGCCATGCAACTGCTTGAGAACAGGCATGATATGGTCTCTCTGCGTTACCCCAGAGACCAGCCTGGCTACCACATTTTGGACGAGCGGAAGTTTCTGAACTACGTACGAAGGCAGCCCCATGCAGAGTGCATTGCAGTAGTCAAGCCTGGAAGTTACCAGCTGATGCACCACTGTTTTGAGATTGTTCTCTTCAAGGAATAGATGCGGCTGTCTTATCAGCTGAAGTTGATGGAAAGCACTCCTGGCCATAAGATCTAGCTCATCCCTCATTGTGTTTGTTTTGCACTGGAACCAACCTCAACCCAACAGAGAAGTCGTGGTACTGTGGGAGCACTGCTTGACATTTCCATCAATGGAGGTCTGCACGTACGGTCGTCATCACAGAGAACCTCTCAGCGGTCGGCAGCCACGATGGGTGTGGTTGACACGCCCTCAACTTCCACTGGCTAGAGAGTCGTCCCCCCCCCCCCGCTGGTCCGAGTTGCAAAAGCATCCCACACGTACATCTGCAGAAAGGACAATCATCTCCCCCCCACGTACAGTCCCTCATCTCCCCCCCACGTACGGTCGTCATCACAGAGAACCTCTCAGAGGTCGGCAGCCACGATGGTTGTCTTTTTAAAGCCCCATGTACACATTCCCACGGTCTGCTTGTGTCTAGTGGCACGTGATTAGCAAGGCCTGGCCCAAGGCCTCCTGCCTGCGCGATCCAGGCCTGGTGCTGTTTGGATCAGATCCCAGTGGGGGTGGGGGGCAGGGGGGCGGGCGGCAGCTTCTCATGCCTCCGCCTCGAGTGGGGCAGTGCTCTGCACAGGCATCCGCGAGATGTGCCTGTCGTCGTGATATGCTTGGAAAAGTCAGCGTGAAACATTCCGTGCCAATAAAAATCAACAGAGGGAAGAAGAGAAGAAGTTCTCGGCAAGCAACCCTAAATAAATTACCATCTTGGTAATTCTGTAATAAATCCCCCAGTTGGGTTATAACGATTTAGCGTTTGCTGATTTGGCACAAAGACAAATGTCTGGAGTTGCTTAATGGCCGAAGTGTAGCCCATTCACCTCTTTGACCCGGCTTCAGCCTCTGCTTGCAGGGATCTGCTTGGTGAGTGGCAGAAGAAGAGCTGAGTTCTTAGCAGGAGCAGCTCCAGAGTCGGGCGGGGAGTGGGGGAGAAACCTGGGGGTGGGGGGTGCTTCTCTGTCCCACCTCTTGCCAGCATCCTGCCTGCCTGGCTTTACCAGGGCTTTGGGCTTCCACGCCAGAAGGCGATGCTCTCCAGCGGCGAGTGCGCCGATAATCACTGTGCGCCTTCCTGGACAGACATCAGAAGGCTTCCTCGAGCTTCCTGAGGCCCCTGGGCAAGCGGTGAAGAAGTCCATTCCTCAGAAGACCCACAAGGGATGGGTCCAGAAGTCTTGGCCCTGATCTCGCCTTCAGAGATGCAGCAGGACCACTCGTCAGCCCAAGCGGTTGGCCCCAGCAAGTCACACCTTTGCCCCTATTCCAGGGCAGGAGGGGTGCATCTCATGTCAAGAGCTCGGCTCGCGAAAATGCCTCGAAGGAACAAAGGATGTGCACTGAATGGGCATCAAGAAGCAGCCGGGCCGGCTCAGTCCCTCCTGGCTCCGTTTCCTGCCTGCTCGTTTATGGAGCCTTTTCATGCGGTGAAGGCAAGAGAGCTCCCGCCTCAGTGGCCCTCCTGAGCAGAAGAGCAGGAGCCATGCGGGAGGCAGAGCAGCACGAGGTCAGCCGGAGCGGGGCAAGGAGGACCGGGAGAAGGGGAGCCCGGTGGAGGCTCCCAGAAGAAGGCAAGCAGCCGGACACAATGCCGGCCAGCACCCGGCTGCAGGCCGGAGCCTCCCGCAAAGGCAAGGAGACACCTCTTGCTGCGCTGAAGCCGAGCGGGATGGCTTGCAACCACCTTCCTTCACGCCCTGAGCATCCCATGCAGAGGATGCAGGATGTGGCTCTCACAGGGCCAGGCAGAGCCTCAGCAGGTCCTCCTCGCAGGCAGGGGCCAGGGAAGAGCAGCCCAAGAAGGTTCTCTCCGGGCTGCCGAAATGCTGCCGCCGCCGCCACCTCCCCTGCAGCTCAGAAGCAGGCCTTCTTCCCTCCTCGTGCAAAGCCGTGCTCAAGCCGCAGCAGGCGAGACAAGGCAGCAACCCGCCATGGGCTCTGTGGGGGCCAGTTTTCCGTGATTAATGAATCAATAGGGATGCTGCTGCTGCTAAGCACCGAGTGCTCATTCCTGGTCGGAAGCGATTCCCAGAAGGTGCGAAGCTTCTCTTATCCGACCCTTCTTTGGGCAGAAGGAAATCTTCTACTTCAAAGAGAGGAAATGAACTTAGTCGCTTCCCATGATACAGGTTAGGAGACCACAAAAGGCTCAATTTGCAATTAGATGAACTCTCTGGGTTGAAGTTGGGCAATTAGATGGCAGGAATCCTTGTTCAGTGGATGCAGCTCCTCCAGGTGCCGACAGGAACACGAGTGTCTGGCACAGGCTGCACACGTTCTCTGTGGGATGCTGTGTGTGTGTGTGTGTGTGTGTGTGTGTGTGTGTGTGTGTGTGTGCAGACAGGAGGACCACGCTCTCCCCACATCTTGCCAGATGCATGGGGCGGGGCTGGGGGGCGCTCCCCCGGCCGCTGGGCTTCAGCCGCCTTTGCTCCTGGCTCTGCAGGTGTCCTGCTCCTCAGCCATCACGGAAGGGGAGGGCAGCAACCCGCCAAGGAGAGCATCACAGAAAAGACCTAAATGGGAGGTCAAGAAAGCTGGTCACATGGAGGCAGGCGGAGGGCAGGTTCCCTTTGTCATGCAGCCGCTGGGATCAAGGCCGCCAAGCGGCCACCCAGCCTTGTGGGGGCCAGGAGGCCAACAACGTCTTCAGCGGCCTGGGGGTGCAGCCTCCATATGCCTGCAGCCTCCCCCCCACCCCCCCGCCGGCCTCGGCGAGGTCAGGGCAGCACACACTGGCCTTGAACTCTCCGTCTGTTTCTCTCCTTTCTTTCTCCCGGCCGTATTAATTACAGCTCCCCTCCGCCCGCCGGGGCCAAACGCAGCTTTCTTCCCTGCAGCCCCACGGCACCAAGGAGAGCAAGCGAGCCGCGTCTTCTGGCCACCTCTTTGCTGCTGGCGGTGGCGGCAGAAGCAGCAGGAGACCCCCCGGGGTGCTCTTCTCCGTGCCCTGAAGGGACCCGGGTGGGCAGAATCCCGGTGGGGTCAGCAGGCAGCCCAAGGCCTGGAGAGCTTGTCTCTGTGTGTGGACCGTGGACCGTGGGCGTCCCCATGCAAGCCCAGCTGAGGCTGGGCACTCCTGCTTCCCAGAGGGGGCAGCACCAGCCCCTCCCTCTGCTGACACAGGCAGGCTCCGCAAAAGGCACCCAGCAGACAGCCACGCGTGGCCAACGGGTCCTGGAGGCTGCTATGGCTGCTGCTGCTTCTGCTAGCACCCCGGGAGTGTGGCTCTCTCTGGATCTCCGCACGGCCTGCTCAGCCCTCCAGAAGCAGCCCAGGATGCAAGCCGGGGGGGGGGCGGGTCTCTGATTTGCCTTCTAGCGGCGCGGCCCTCAGTATAAAGGCGCCCAGCATGGCTCTTTACTGAGCGGAAGGGACAGGCGGAGGACCCCTTCCCGGGTGGGCTTGCCAGCCCAAGGGCCTTGGACGGGCTCATGCGGGGCTCCCCCTCCCTCGCGGTCGGGTTCTCGGCAGAGTCGGTGGGTGGAGGCAGGACCTTGGAGAGCAATGCCGGAGGGAGGGGCGGGTGTGAGGGCGATATGGGGCAGGCCGGGGGTAGAGAGAGGCGCCCCCCACCCAAGGGTCCAGCCCCCAGGGCCAGGCAGCCGTGCAAGAGGAGAGGCCTGCTGAGGAGGGCTCCCGCAAGCCGCACCGCCCACCAGCCAGGTCTCCTGGGGATGGCCCCAGCGCCCACCATGGGGGCCCAGAGCCCAGCCGCGGCAGGGGGGACCTCGGGGCGGACGGGGGCTGCTGGTGCTCCAAACACACACACTCCCTGGAGGGGCGGCGGGCCAGAGAAGCTCCTTCCGCCCTCCTTCTCCCAGCTTTATAAAAATAGAAAGAACATATGTTCCCATTAGGCGTTTGCTGGAGGAGTGCTGGGGGGTTTGTGCACAGAGGCCTCATTCGAACACCGTTTGCATCCTGCAGGTAGAGAAACTGCCACTCTCGGAGGGGGGGGGCCTTGCAGGAGCATACAGAGGGAGGCAGAGCCCCCCCCGCTGAACCCCCCCCGCCCTCTCCCGAGGATGCTCTCCAAGCCAGATTGTGCTGCATCTCTCCACTCACCCACCCGGCCCAGCAAGCAGGGCCCCACGTGGACGTGGCTGGCTTCAGAGAGGCTCTTAATTAAACTCTTGCTTGCCAAGAGTGGTTGGCGGCTGCGCAGCGGATCCCCTCCAGGGCACGTTGCAGGCAGACACGGCCCCCCTCCCTCGAGGACGCCCTTTGCCAGTCCCAACTGCCGGGGGGGGGGCAGCCACTTGGTGCCTTTCACCGCTTCCCCAGTTGGTCACAGGCCTGGATGCTTCACACACACACACACACACACACACACACACACTCAGAGCCTCCTGCACTTGGCTGCCTTTTGATCCACTCCAGCTGCAAAGCCCCGGATGGGGGCGGGGGGCAAGGCTGATCCCCTCAGTGTCCAAGCCAGACGGGGCAAGAAGGCAGTGCTGCTGTCGAGGTCCCGTTGGCCGGGGGGGCCGGGGGGGGGCGCGTGTTCTCCTACAGGTGTCTCCGTTATCGACAGGCCAATTTGCATTACAGGACGTGAAAGGCCAGGCGGGTCCCCAGTGCCTTGGATCTGACCTGACCTCTGCAACCCTGTCAGGCTCTGTGGCCAGCAGTTATCAGTTGTCAATAGTGGGCGAAAAACGGTCCCCGTTCCCGCCCGATCGGCGGCTATTAGTACGAGAGGCCGATAGATCAGTCTATGATCCGCCCCGGATTTTCTGGATTAGCCCCCTGAGAGCCTGCCTGGGATGCTGACTGACGTTCCGCTGCTCCAAGGCAGCCGCCGCCTTCGCCTTCTCTGTCGATGTGGCTCACTCCCTGCCTCCAAGGCCTGCCGGGTGGCAAACACGCTTCCGCCCCCCCCGCCCGCCCCCATTTTGCCTTCAGAGCGCAGCGGGCCCCCCGTGTCTGCCACGGCTCGGGAGGGCTTGGGCCGAGGCCTCAGCCCTAGCCGGAGACTCCAGCCACTCCGGGACGCTGAGCCGACGAGAGGAGGACTGGCCGGAGAGGAAGAGCTGCAGAGCTCACCTGCCTGGCGAATGGCAGCTCGTGCAGGGGGCGGCGGGGGGGGGGGGAGAAGAGGGGCCCATGCTGCGGGGAAGCAGCAGCGAGGCCTTTGGTCCCGCCCCGCCCCCCCCATTAGGACGAGCCGTCACTGGGAGGGGCTGGCTTCCTGCTCCCTCTGAAGCAAGGGGCCTGACTCGTGCACCCCGGGCATGGATCAGGGCCGGAGCGTGCCTTGGCAAAGCGTGCAGAGGAGCGAGTGTGGAGGCCCTGGGAAAAGGCGTCCTTCGAACGGGCCGCCACGTCTCCAGCCCTTCTGGGCCAGAGCTCCTCTGGGACGCGACTGCCTCCTTCCACACCGGCAGTGCTGGCATTTGTGCTGGGGGCGGAAGCAGGATTGTGCCCGCTGGAATCTGGGCGGAGGCCAGGAAACGACTGGTATGGGGAGCTGCCCCCCCCCCCGTAAGCGAGCACAATGGGCCTGAGGTGCTGCTCACTGAGCTGGTCAGAAGAAGTCGCTGGGAGGGAGAGCGAGAGAGAGGCTGCAGCCAGGAAGACACAATGCAGGTGGATGCATTCAGAAAAGAATTAATGAGTAGGTGTCTTTGACGGCTGTGATAATTACCAATTTTCTGTATTTATGAAAATGTCATAAATATTGAAGTGTGGTACTATTATCTCTATAGATACTGATTTAGCATGAATATGGAAATTTGTTAATTATCACTAAAGCTGTTCATTAAATTCTGAAAGTTAAGGGGGGGGAACCCTAGCAAATAAGTATGTCATTTACTCATTACGTTGCTCCAAACCCCAGATTTCCATATTGACCCCTGTTTTGTTTGTTCCTTTTGTGATGCCAGTGCAGGGAATTCACACTCTCCACAAGGAAAAGCCTCTTCCTCCGGAGGCAGGATTGTGCATCGCACACAGCTGCTCTGACCCACCGAAGGCCACCAACACCCAAAGCAACACGTGCCGTCACTCTTCTGCCAATTGACATAATATGCAAATTAGACGCCTGGATTCGGAAAGCCAGGATCTGGCAACCCTAATCCAGGGCCATGATTGGACTGCAGTGACCAGAATGGCAACCTGGAGCAGGAGGGAGGCAGGGAGGGACGCCCACCTGCCGGAGCCCACAGACGCCATTCCAAGGCAAAGGACTGGATTTCCAGCCCTCCCGGCTGGACTTCTGCCTCCACGAGACAAGGAAGTGCTTGACCGGAAAGCCCAGCCAGAGCTGGGAGCTCCTGTCACCCCGTGGCATGGGGGCTGTTCCCGCCTAGCCCCCACCCTGGCACAGACTCAAACACGGGGTGTCCTGGGAGACTCTCAAGCCAACGCCAGGAGGAAGATGGTGCTGGAGCCGAAGACGTGCACAGCTCGCTCTCAGCCGGGACTGCTCTGGATGCCGGAAACCGTGTCCACGTGGCGGGTGTCCAGGAAGCAGCCGGAGCACTTCCTGGGGCTCGGCCTCCTGGCAAAATTCCTGACGCTCCACACCGCTCCGATCCACACATCCAGCCACCCAGAAAATAGCAGGCAACTATACAATTAGGCCGATACCCGAGCCTCCCCGTGGCTGTTAATTTCTGTTGGCAATCGTGCCGCCGACTGGGAAGAGCCCTCTCCGCATCCACGGCCTGATCGTCTCCCTCCGGCGGGGAGAGCCAGCCCTCCTCCCAAGCCCGGGAGGCACAGCCGCCTCCTCTTCTTCTTCTGCTCCTGTCTCCCCCACCCTGCCCGGCCCCGAAGGCATCGACGGGAGCCACTCTGCCTGCAGCCGGGCCATTCGGCAGGTAGAACCACGCAGCTCTACCTGATGAATGGCCAGCCTGCAGGCTGCACACGGGGCAGGAGAGAGGAGAGCAAACGGAGCCCACTCTGGGAAGGAGGGGCGCTGGGTCTCTCTGGCTTCCCCACCAGCCACTCCGGCCTCCCCTGCCTCATTTCTGGAGCCCCCCCCTCGAGACAGCCCCTGGATGGACCCAGCAGCAGGGCTGAGAGGGGGAGTGTGCTGGGGAGGAGAGTGGCCGTCAGGAGGGCCCCACCGCCCGGCTTGGCAAGAAACTGGCCTTCAGACTGGCACACCGCGGGGTCAGAAGGGGTCAGAGCCTTGGCCCGTCCAGCTCAGGACCGTCCACTCTGCCGGCAGCCACTCGCCAAGGTTAGAGGCGGGGGTCTCTCCCAGCCCCGCCAGGAGATGCTGCCAGCAGGGCCTGCAGTGGGGACGGGGACACCGCCTCCCCACACGCCACGGGGCTCCCTCTCCCCGGTCAGCTGCCTGGGCCTAGCATACAGCACCCTTCCTGGCGAGGAGGCAGCAGGCAGGCAGCCCAGCTGGGCCTGACCGGGCCTAGGGGTGGGCCAAAGCGAGCGCCAGGGACGCCTCCGCTGCAGATATCCGGACGATGGCTCACCTCCTCACTGAGATCCAGATCGCGGTCCCCTCTTAAGCCAGTGCAGCCCTTCCACTTCCGTAGGGAACGAGAAAGGGGCCGTGATCTGGAAACCCCTTGACGTGGTGGCTGGGCACATGCCCCGCTTGCGGTAGAGCCTGGGGGCCTGCAGGTCCACCCAGTAGCCGCCCCCAGCCCTTGCCCTTCCCTGCACAAACGCAGGGGGTGGGGCAAGAAGAGCAGCAAGGACACGCTCCCACCTGCACGCGCAGGCGGGCTGGTCTTCGTGGCGATCCTCGGCAGCCCACGGGGGGCCACCACTGGCCTGCGCCAGAGCAAGAGGCGCTGCCGAGCCACAGGGCTGAGAGGCAACGTGCTCCCGGCCCATCTGGATCCCCGCAGCCTGCCCCCCCCCACCAGCCCCATCTGCCGCCGTCCTCCACTTCTGGATTCTTAATGGGATCAGCTTCCCAACTCTTGCCTCTCGCAGACATTTTAATCCTCCGCGTTCTCTCACTGGGCTGCGGAATCGCCAGCTCTTGCTACGCACAAGTCGGGAGATTAGCAGCTCCTGCCATTAGCAAATTGGAACCCCCCCCAAGAGGCTCCCGCTTCCTTCCACAGGGGTCCGGAGCCCCCTTTCTGCAGGGCCAGGCGGCCCCTGACCAGCCACCTTCCTTCTGGTTGGATGCTAAAGGTGCTCGTGGAGTTCGGGAGGGTCCAGAGAAGCCTCCTGCCGCCAGACGGGCCGCTTGGCAAGGGAGAGGCGCCCCGGGCTGGGCGAGCAGGATCCGCACCCGCAGGGGGGTGATCCTCACAGCCGCTTTCTTCGGCAGCCTTGCCTTTCAGCACCTTGGGGGTCTGGAGAGCAGAGCCACGTTGGGAAACTGCCACCGCTCAGTGGCGGCTTCTGGGTCCCAGGTCCAGCCCCTGGCATCTCCCATTCACACGGCAGGAGGCCTCTGCCGAGGGTGGCTGCTGCCAGGGCTGGACGAGCGGGTCCAACGGCCTGACGCGGGAAAGGACACTCCCTGGGCCCACTTCTAGGGCAAGCGAAGCCAGCCAAAGGCGCCCCACGTGCTGTTCTCCTCCACCTGGGAGAGCAAGCATGGGTTGCCCCCTTCGCTAAGCAGGGTGAGGGGGAGACTCCATGTGTGAGCACTGTAAGCGATTCCCCTGAGGAGCTGGAGCCGCAGGTCAGTGGAGGAGCCCCGGCCGGCTTGCATGCAGAAGGTCCCAAGTTTGCTCCCTGGCAGCATCTCCAGGGAGGGCTGCTGGGAAAGTCTCCCTCCTGAAACCCCGGAAAGCCACTGCCGGTCAGAGTAGACCCTACGGAGCTAGACGGACCCAGGTCTGAGGCTGCTTCTGAGAGCGTCTCCGCCTGTGGCGGGCTACTGCAGCAGAGTGCGGAACGGGCAGCAATCTGGGCTTTTCCAGGGCGCCCACTGGCATCCCCCCCCTGCAGCCTCTTCAAGCAGCCTCAGACCGCACAAGCAGTGAGGAGGAGGAGGAGGAGGAGGAGGAGGAGGAGGATCACATTTCCATCCCGCTTTGCCAGTGGACAGCAGAACTGGATGCAATTAGGAGCCACTGAGGAGGCAAAGTGTGGATGCCTGTGAGGGCACTTGGGCATTTCCCAAGCCCTCCTTGGCGAGAGACCCTGGGCAGGCGGGCGGGCGGGAGGCCTCTCCACTGGCCGGCCGGACGCAGCACGCACCTTGTGGGGGCCCCGAGAGCAAAGGTAGCCGGCAGAGGAGGCAGATTACAAAATTCAGTCACATTTGAGAATTTTCTGCTACAATAATTCACTTTATGTAGAATTAATGTGGCTGATTGAACGTTTGTGCTGCAATTTACTTATAATTAACATTTTATGGTGAACAGATTTCACCACCGCCTTCATGCTGGGAACTCCAAGCCATAGGTCAAAAACAGAGATGAAACAGATAAGCACAAAATATTCTCACTGAAATATTAATGAGATTTTAATTTACTGCTTTAAAAATACATCTTTCATCAACGTCTGTATATCAAATCATTATTTCAATTTCTCCCCACAAATCACATTAAAACTATAATGAACTTTTCTGGCCCTTGGAAAGCACTGAGGGAGAAGCGTCTGTTGTTTTGAGGGGACATTCCGGGGGACGGATGATCGCGAACACGCCTGCCTGCCCCCTCCCGGCACGCCCACCCACCACTCTCTCCCGCTGACCACAAGCGCTGCCCCCCCCCGCCCCCCACCGACAACTGCTGGAAGCCCCTGCTGGCTGCTCCCAGGACGGGACGCCTCTCTGCAGGAGCAAACCCCCGCGGAGCAGCGAGCCTGCAGTCACGGCCCCCCTGCGCAGGAGTCACGGCGGCCCCCCTGTGTCCAGTGGGGTTTGCTTCCTGTCCACCAGCTTTGGGCTGCAGTCCCAGCTCACTTTCTCACCAGAGTCCTGACACAACCTTTGCTTCCCCTGCACTGTTTAGCCCGGGGTGTGTGTGTGTGGTTTCGGTGGCTCTGATGCCTCTGCGACAATTAAGAGGAGCCAGCTGGGCTGGGCAGATTTGGGGCGGTCTCCATCAGGGATAGCTGCACAAAGTCAGGATGAACAGTCCAGATGAACCCTTAACCCAGTGTCACTAAGGATTTGCGAAGTGTGCGTCCGCACTTTCTGTGTTGTGACACCGCAGTCCCTACGCTGCTAGCAGGGTGCCATTCACCTTTCCGGTGCCTTGTTACGGATTTGATAGCTGCGTTTTAGTGCTATAACGTTCTATGTCCGTTGCAAAAAAGCAGCTGTATTTTCACGTTGTTGGGACATTTTCCCGTTGCAGTTTCTGGGGACCGTTTTCAATCCGATCCTGCCAATTTGAAGCATTTTACCACAAGGGCCCAGCTGAAACAAGTGGGAATCGCACCAGGATGTGTCTCTCCAGCTGGGCTCCATCCATTCCCGCGGGGTGTGCCTAGGAGACATTCCCAACAGGCTGCATCGGATGCTGCCGTCCCAGCTGCAGAGACATCGCCATGTTTGGGGCTTTTTAAATCTCCCGGAGGTGACATATGTGCCCCTGGGATCAGGAAGGGATCAGCTGCCTGCACCCAAAGCACCCGAGTTGCTTCAGGGATGGAGGCGCCTGCTTTCTGGTGCCCCACCCCCGCTATCACAGAAGTGTAAAAGAGTGGGGGGGGCTGCCCTCCCCAGGACTGATGGGGGTTTCAGGCGGAAGCCCCCAAGGCCCCCCGAGTGTCCCGGCCCAAGAAGCAGCTGCCACAGGTGCGCCTCGTGCAAATGCAGACAGGCTCCCCGACAAGGCGAGGCTCAGCCTCCCCATCGCAGACACCCGCGTGAAGCAGTGAGAACACCTATCAGCTGGGGGGGGGGGCAAAGAGGCGTCTCTGCCCTGCTGGGGAGAAGAAGGCCTTTGAGATGGCCACGCTGGGGGAGGCAGGCGGGCAGCCAAAGCAACACACCCCACACAGCCTCCCAGCCCCACGGCGCAGCCAGGGTCAGTTCTATATCTTTAAGCATCCAGAAAGATCCCACTAGATCCTATGACAAACCCCCGGGCTGCCTGCGTTCAGAAGGACCCCGATTTGGTTCCCAGGTTTCCTCCTCCATAGTAGAACGCCATGAAATATCCTTGGGAATTAATACTAATTTTTAAGCAGCACCAAAGAATTAAAGCAAAAATAAAAGGAAGGCAGGCGGGAGGGGGGGAGGGGGGAGAGAGAGAAAGAGAGAGAGTGAGGTTAAGCTCAAAGGCAGAGAGAGCGAAATGGACCAGATTATACAAAATTAAAAAGCAAATACGAGCAGACAATTTGTGCCGAGTGATTGCAAGCAATTACAAGCAGGCTTTTCTGGAGGGAAAATGGGTGGGTGGGGGGGTGCATTTCAGCTTAAAAGGAGACTTTATTCATTCGTGATCAGCTTCTCCTTCTATTCTCTCGTTTATTCTTAGATCTCTCTCTCTCTCTCTCTCTCTCTCTCTCTCTCTCTCTCTCTCTCTCTCTCTCTCGTTTTAAAGGCAGCCCTTCAGATGTTACACATCCAGCCCTTCGACTCCCACCTTTGGGCAGTGAGGGTGGAATCGAGCTTCCAATTGGCTCTTTCTGCAACCCTGAAAAACCAATTTGCTCATAAAGAATTTTTCGAAGGGGGGGGGCGCACAACAAGAGCAGGGCCCTCCTCTCTTGCAGGCGGAGGAGTGCTTCAATTTTACTGTAATTGTCAGAAGGAGAAGGGTGGCTTTGATCTCCGGGATCATCATTATCTTTCAAATGTCTGCACATTAATGGAGCAGCTGCACTCTGGTGGGAGGGGCGCGGAGGGGGTGCCACAGGCTGGCCCCTGGCTCCCCCCCCCGCTTCACTCTCCCTCTCCCCTCCTCCTCCCCAAAGTCTCCTCTTACAGATGGACAACCAGCCCCCCCCCGCCGCTGCCCCTGCAGTTGGCCTGGTGGAGCTCTCCATTAGGGGCCCCTCGGCCGGGGCTGCAGGGGGCCCTTCAGACGCGTTTGAGGGGCAGTTCACGGCAAGAGCTCTGGGTGCTAAGATCCACCCCCCCACACACACACACACAGAGGCATGGGATTCAATGCTGCAAGAATCCCTACCACCACATCTCTCAGATTTCCATTCTTTATTAATAAAGGGTTTGTTTCTTATTGAATTTATATACTGCCTTTCATTAAAATAATCTCAAAGCGGTTGACAATATAATTAGAACCACGCACAGTTAAAACAAAGCATGCTTGGCATTACTGGCGCGTGAGCATCCCGGACGTCCTTGTTAGGCCACGATTTGGCCCCTGGGCTCCAAGGCAGCATCCCGCTCTTCACTGGACCGCACGGTCTGCATGGCGCCTGCCGCCGATGGTCCTTGTGAGAGGCGAGGAGGCGTGCAAGACCCCCAGCCAAAAGAAACCCTCCCCCCCGCCCACCCCTGACACATCCCTGGGGAGGTCAGCGAGCGGGCCCTCCTACCTGCTCTCCCCACTGTAACTGCACCCCACCACCTCACCCCCATGGTCAGTGCAGCCCCACAGAGAGCGAAGTTGCCTGCCACAGCCCCCTCCCTCCTGGCCATTTGATTTATGTCCCATTTGTACAAGTGGAAAAAATGAGATTTCTGATTTCAATGCCATTTCGGCAATGAGGTGATTAAAGGAGAGGGGGAGGGCCCCGCGTCTGTCCGACTGTATCGGGTATTGATCCCGGCGCTATTTTCCTTTGCAATAACCATTAGCCCAGGATTATTTGCAAACCTCGAATGTGAACCTGGAGCCGTAATTTACATTTCTGCTTTCCCGATATGCTTTAACCAACCAATAACAACAACAAAGGCTTTGGGCCTCTCAATCTATTCACATGGTCAATAAAATCAGCCACTGATAGGAATACGGACATGTGTGACGCTGCAGAGGATCATGTGGAGGGGGGCGGAACAGGTAAAGCTGTGGATCGTCTGAATCTGATGCAAGTCAAATGTTGGGGGAAAGTCTCAGAGAATCACTTCAGTCAGAGGGTCTTTGCAGGTGGCAGGGAAGTGTGGGTGTGCATTGCTTTTGCACAAGCTACAAGCTCGATCTGACTCCTTGTACTCCCGCTTGCTGCAAGTTCCCATGCTGCTTCCTAGCAGGATCTTGCTCTCTGCACACACACACACACACACACACACACACACACACACACACACCACCCCCAAGCAGGGACGTTGCACCGTTTTCACAGCGCCACCTGCTGGCCAGCTTTGGCATTGCGAGAAGAGCCTGCCCTCCTCCTCTGCCACAGAAGCAGAGGTGACAAATGGCAGCTCTTCTCAGAACTCATGAGCTGGCAGGCAAGCAGGCAGAGCGGCACACCCGGCGGGAGGGTACAGAGGGTAAAGTCATGGTAGGAAGCAGCACAGAAACTTGCCACAGCAGGAGTATGAGGAGTCAGCTCGGGCTTGGAGCCTGTGCAAAAGCAGCACACGCCCCTGCAAAGGCCCTCTGGCGGACTTCCCCCCAAGACATATCCCTCCCGCTATCAAGCCAGGCCGATCTCCCGGATCACTTCCCAGAGTCGTTGGGAGAGAGGGGCTGCTTCCTGGAGGCTCCATAGGCTGACTGTGGCCCAGCAGCCTGGACAGCAACCCAGAGGGTGCCGCCTCCTCCCCTCATGGCCTTGTGGGGGTCAGCTGTGGGCTCTCCGCTGTGCCTGGGCAGACTGGCCCTGGAGGCCAGCGCTGGAGCAGAGGCGGCTCTTTTCTGCCAAGGGGTGAAGAGCAAGGCTCCTTTGTGGGGCGGAGGCAGTCATGCACAGTCCACATGTTCTTGGGACCCTGATTTGCCGGCCACTGGAAAAGGCCTTCACGAGCCACACAGAGGCAATTGCTACACAGAGAGCAGAGAAGGGCTTCCAAACGGACCCAAGAAAGGGAAGATCAAGAAGGGGCAGGGGCTGAAAAGAGGACGGGCATGCTCCCCCCCCAGCCCCGCCACCCCTGGGACCAGTTCTCAACCACTGGGGCAAGGAAGTGGGGGCCTCTTTCTGGGGCACCCAGAACAGAAGGAGCTGTAGGAAGGTGGGGGGGGGAAGCAAGGGGGAGCCCAGCTGAGCTAATGACCCTTAATTGCCAGGAGAGGGGCGGGGGGGGGCAGGGCACAGGCAGCTGCTTTGCATTCTTGGTATGTCCTGGATGCAAATCTCTCCCAAGGGCTGACACAGTTTCTCCATTGTGGATCCGGAGGGTGACGAAATTAGCCTTTGGCAGCCACGGTAATGGGGAGGTGCTGTTCCCATTAGGAGTCCTGCAAATTAGGAAGAGAAGTGGACGGAGCGGCTTTGTCGCCCAGAACAATCGCCAGAAGCAAAGAGCAGGCAGGCGGGCGGCTGCCACGGGTCCCCTTCCCTCTCCCCCCGGGAAGAAATGGCTGGATCATGCTGCTCTTCCCGCCACTTTGTTTAGGAGCAGGAAAACAGCCAGCACTCCCCGGGCCCACGGACGTGGCCGTATCGAGGCAAGGCCACCTTTGGGAGACGGAAGCGAGGCAAACTGTGAAGACAGGAAAGCACGGATCGTGGCGGGGGGGGCAGCGGTGGATTGCCCAAGCATAGCAAACACAGAGCCAGCTGACCCACCTGGACAGGCAGTCCTCAACTCCCCGCCCCCCCCCCCATGGCGGAGACTTGGGCCCATGGCAGGCCGGAGGGATGCACTGACGAGCGTCTGGAGGGGACTGGAAATAAAACTGCGGATATTGCCGTGCCACATCGGGAGTACTAGAGACGGTTCTGGTCCCCGTATCTTAAGAAGGAGATGTGGAACTGGGAAAGGTGCAGAAGAAGGGGGCAGCCCAGAGGATCAGGGGCCTGGAGCACCTTCCCCTGGAGGCAAGGCTCCAACCCCTGGGATTTTTAGTTTGGAAAAGAGGCGACTACGGGGAGACACGACCGAGGTGTACAAAATGATGCATGGCGTGGAGAGGGTGGAAATGAATGCTGGGAAATTCAGGACCGACAAGAGGAAGTACTTTTCCCCACAGCGCATAATTAATCTATGGAATTCCCTGCCACGGGATGTGGTCATGGCCACAAGCTTGGATGGCTTTAAAAGGAGCTTAGACAGCCGCTTCACACACACACCCCTTGCAGGGGAGGGGGAAAGGGAGGCAGGAATGCCACCTTCCTTTCGGGGGGGCCCTCAGACCCATTGTGGCGAGGGGCTTCGTGAGTCAGCTTGTCCTCTTTGCCCACTGCAGTTTCCAGCCAGCTCACGCCCCGCCCCCACCGACCCACCAGGTAATGTGAGGGGGGAGGCTGTTGCACACATGCCCTGCCCCCCCAGCCCCTGCGTTGGGCCACGGTAGAGCTGACAAGCCCTCCCCTCTGGCCCCAGCCCAGGAATGCCGAGCTGCTTGCACAGATGGCTGCGATCCCCGACCGATCCACGTTTCTGGCAGGCTGGAGGGCCGGCTCATCCAGACAACCCCGAGGCTTGACCCTTCCATCTTGAAAACCAAGGGCCGCCAGCGACCCCCCCCCCCGCCGCCCCGGCTCCCCTCACCCAGGGCCTCTTCATGGAGATGGCAGCGGCGGCAGCGGCAGCCGCCGCCACTTCCTGAGCTGGGCCCAGTTGGCAGGCCAACGAAGTGTACTTAAACTTTGCGTCTGATCAAGTTATGTGTATTGGATCTGAAACCAGCGAGTCAATCCGTGCAAGTCCCTAAGTGGCGATTTGTGGTAATGTCTACATCAATACGAAGAGAGCGGTTTGCTTGCTGGTTTACGTAAAGCAAATGTCTCCAGGGTGGGGGGGGGGAGAGGTGGCTGCTGCTTCCAAGGAGGGCTCTCTTGGGCAATGGTGGTGGTGGGGTGTGTGTGTGTGTGTGTGTTTAGGCAGAGCACACCGGCTCAGGCAGGGTCAGGGGTGGGGGGAGGCTGTTTGCTGCACAGACTTCCAGCCTAGGGAACACCCTTCTCCCTTGGCCCCTTCCTCCTCCTCCTCTTCCTCGGGGACCTGAAGGGTTAGGGTTAGGGTCAAGGTTACCCTAACCCTAACCCTAACCTGGAGGGCAGGCTGGCATGCCCAGACTGCTAAGCAGCCACGCCTGCACCCTTCTCTTGAAACTGTCTCGGAGATCCCAGCCCTCTGAGCGAGGTCCCCGTCCCCCCCAGGAGAGCTCCTGGGGCACAGATGCAGCCCGGCACCTCGGCTGGGACAGGAAGAGGAGAGAGAGGAGGGTTTCCTCCAAGCCCCCGCTGTGCAGGGCGCTTTCCAGAGTACCCGCTGCAACAGGCCCATGACGTGTCCTCCAAGGGTGCTTCTGTACTGCCCGTGTTTCGGCATCGTGGTCCCCGCGCAGTCAGCAAGGTGCCGTTCACATTCCCGATGCCGCCTTCAGGGTTTTATGGCAGCGTCACCGTCTTAAAACGTTGCATGTGCGTTGCAAGCGGTATTTTCCTGTGGTAGGCTTTCTTTACGTCTTGAATGCGATCTGCCCACCCGGGGCATGGTACCGCTGCTGCAGCGGGTAATCTGGAACGCGCCCAGGAGAAGCCTGGAGCCTTCACGCCCGCTCAGAAGCCTCGGGGGCACTTCTGCCTGGAAACAAAATGCTGGGCCACGCGGTCCGACCCAACAGGGCAGCCCATACCTTCTGGAAGGTTTTCCTGTGGGAGTCACCCCCAAACAAGCAAAGCAGCGAAAGAGCAGGGAGGATCCTGGAGAGGTCGGGGCGCTGGAGTCAGCCATCCCTTAGGTCCATCCAGCGGTCTGCTCAGGCTAGCAGCAGCACTCCAGGGTCTCCGACAGAGAAGGTCTCTCCCAGCCCAGCCCTGAGATGCTGCCAGGGACTGGACCGGCCGGCCGGCTGCAGCAGCACCCGCAGGAGCCTCTTCCTGCCCCCACCAGGGACGGCTCCTGGGCTCTGGGGGCCTCGTGGCTTCCTTCTCGTGGAGCACTGGCTCCTGCCCCCCTGGGCCTCGGAAGCCCGGGAGTGGAGACGTCTTGTGGGCGGAGAGGCAGCCGCAGGAAGGAAGCCCCCGCAGAGATGCCCCTGGGCTCCACAGCTGGCAAAGGGACTTCGCTGGGTGGAGGGGGGGGGTTCCTCGCGTGGCCTCCTTAGCATGGCGTGCTGCCTGCCGCCACCCCCCGCCACCTTCAGCCGCCATGACAGTGACCCTCCTCCTGACTCGGTTTCATTCAGGCTTTGTCTGGCAGTTGCACATCCCCTCCCGCTGGGACGGTGCTGCCGGCATTTGGAACACACTTTATGGAAACCTTCCCGAAAGATGCTGCTGCTCAGAAAGGGAGCAAGCGATTCGTTTCGCATTGGCAGACTATCGCTGGCGGAGCATCCCGGGCTGATTTATGGCCCCCTGTCCGTTGAGAGGCACAGCACCCCATTCGGGAGTTGCGGCTGAGCTGGGCCTGGGATGGCTGGGCCCTGCTGCCTCTAGCCCCCGGGGCCCCCCAAGGCTGCTGCTACCCCGCCACAAGAGGACCCGCTCTCTTCTCCCGGGGTGGCTACGTTTGCTCAGGGTCCCACCCCCCACCCCCCGGGACTTCGCAGACCATGCCTGGAACTCGGCCTTGGAAGCAGCCCCCCCCCCCATCCCCTCGCTGGTTTTCACACTTGCAACATCTCCAAAGAATTCTCTTGGCCTCCAGTTGGCTGGTCGGATCCGTGTGTGGGTCTTTCATTTTGTATTGTTAGATTTATATACCGCCTTTCATTAAAAAACAATCCCAAGGCAGGATGGTTCTGGAGCTTTCTGGAACAATTCCCCTGTCACAGTGACGACAACGACGACGATGGTTGATTTTATATACCACCTGACCCCAAAGGCTCCAGGCGGTTCACAGCAGTTCACGGCGGTTGCTTCACAGTTGTTGGGGAAGCAAACTAAACTTGGAGAAACTGCTCAGAAATCTTCCGTGCTGCCTATTTCAACCATATGCCTTTAGCTCTAGGTTCGGAAAGGGAGATGCTTCCTCTGCCCGCCATCTTGGATTCTCCTTCTCCGCCCCTAGACATGTTCAGCAGCATCAGTGGGCCCTATAGGGAGCGGCCGGTTGTTTCCTCTTGGGACATGGGTCCCACGAGTGGGTTTTGTTCCTGCTCAGGGAACACCATGAAGCCCTTTGGCAAGATGTGCTGGTGGAAATGCCGCCTGTGGGTTCCAGAGATGCCTATGTGCAGAGCTCATGGTCTGGCCCTCGGCTTCAGGCTCCCTCCAGACCTCTGGAAAGAAATGCCGCAGGAAACAGCAAGGCATGCAGGGGAGAAACCGAGGCGGGAGCGCGAGCTGGGTCAGAGCTCAGCCGTTGTCCTGCTCACAAGTCACCCAGGAAGGAATGCCGCTGATGGCTTGCGACTCACTCCGGAGGGGTCTGGCTGGGGAAGGGCGTTCCCTCTCAGCCCCCAAGCCCCAGGGCGGACTGCCGCCATGCAAGTTGGCTGCTGCTGGGAGGGAGAAGAGCCCCCTGAAGGGTTTGTGCCTGGCTCTGGAGAGCAGCCCGGGCGGGGCGGGGCGGGGCGGGGCGGGGCGGGGGCTAGACAAACTGGAAAGGCCTTTTCTGTTTTCAAAGGCTTATGTTCTACAGGAAGAAAAAGCAGAACTCTGAAAAAAGCAGGATCTAAAAGGAACCAGGAGTGGAAATGACACATCATCGGGTCAGGCAAAATGCACGTGAGGAACACGCATGTCTCATGTCAAGCCTAAATGTGCCATTAAGGAGAAACATTTAGCTAGCTGCCGTCTCTCTCTCCCCCTCCCTCTCTGATGCCCCCCTGAGCGCCTGCGATTTATAGCTATCCGTCAATAATCAAGCCAATAGTGTGGATGAAACTGACGATCAGAGCAAGCACCTGAATGACGCAGAATTGGAGTCACTTTCACAGGATCCATTAAAGTAAATAATTCTACTGAAGACTCCATGACAGCACTTATTAGAGACACCTCAGAGCAAGACTCAAACTGTGAACAGAATGGAAATCCTCAACGAGCTCTCAAAATCAATTAAGAAAAGTTTGGAACAGCCTCCTCAGATTGGGCAGAGACGCACCTTTCTGCATTCAAAACAAGGACCAGAGCATCAGAACAGCCCTGCTGGATCAGGCCCAGGGAAGCCCATCCAGTCCAGCCTCCGGTCTCACTCAGTAGCCCACCAGATGCCACCGGGAAGCCCACAGGCAGGAGATGAAGGCCTGTCTCCTCTCCTCTGACGGCTACTCCCCTGCAACTGGTCTTGAGAGGCATCCTGCTTCTGAGGCTGGAGGTGGCCTATAGCCCTCAGTCTAGCAACCACTGATAGACCTGTCTATCCATCCAGGCCGCTGACTGTCACCACATCTTGTGGCAGAGAATTCCATAGGTTGATTTTATGTGCTGTGTGAAAAAGTACTTCCTTTTGTTGGTCCAAAATTTCTTGGCAATCAGTTTTATGGGATGATGCCTGGTTCTAGTGTTATGTCAGAGGGAGAATTTTTTCTCTCTATCCACTTTCTCCACACCATGCATGATTTTGTAGATCTCTATAATTTCTCCCTTCAGCCATCCTTTTTCTAAACTAAAAGCACCAGGACCTTTACTGTGAGTTTACTGGGAGGCTTTACTGTGAACTCAAAGTTGTCCCAAAAAAACAACACAGACAGGAGATTTTTTTAACCCCAGATATAAACTGGGCTACACTCTCACGTGCTGTGAAAAACCCGAATTGGCTCCCCAATAACTTGTAGGGACTTCGGGGTAAATCTAGCCGATAAATGAACAGACCGCCTCCATTCAAGAGGAGATGCGAGTTAAAGGGCTTTAAAAGCCCTGTGTGAAAAACATCCAGGTGTTGCAGCCTTGCCTCATAAGGAAGGTGCTCTAGGCCCCCGATCATCTTGGTTGCCCTCTTCTGAGCCTTCTCCAGTACAGAAATGTCCCTTTTGAGATGTGGTGACCAGAACTGTACACAGTACTCCAAATGTGCCCACACCATAGTTTTGTATAAGGGCATTACCATATCAGCAGTTTTATTTATAGCTATCTGTCAATAATCAACCCCTGCTTAACCCCTGCTCACTGGGCAAAGAGGCACCTTTTCACGTGGTGATTCTCTTTATTTAGCAGGGGGAGAGTAACTGGCCCCATCCACCCCCAGCACAGGACCTCCAGTGACTGTTGCTGGTGTCTCTCTTATGTTTCTTTTTAGATTGTGAGCCCTTTGGGGACAGGGAACCATCTTTCTTTCTTACTTACTTACTTATTTCTCTGTGTAAACCGCCCTGAGCCATTTTTGGAAGGGTGGTATAGAAACCGAGTAATAATAATGATGGTGGTGGTGGTGGTGATGCAAAAATATTGTGGGAATTCCAACTACAAACAGACAAACATCTGCCACACAATACGCCAGATATAACTGTAGCCGAGAAGAAGAAAAACAAGTTAAAATAATCAACATAGCAATACCAGGGGATAGCAGAATAGAAGAAAAAGAAATAGAAAAAATCACCAAATACAAAGTTCTACAAATTGAAATTGAAAGGCTGTGGCAGAAGACCAAAATAATCCCAGTAGTAATTGGCGCCCTAGGTGCAATCCCAAAACAACTTGAAGAGCAACCCAACACCATAGGGGCCACAGAAATTACCATCAGCCAATTACAAAAAGCAACTTTACTGGGAACAGCCTATATTCTGCGACGATATCTATAATAATAACAGCAACAACATTGATAATAAAATTCAGCCATCTCATGTCCTTGGGAAGGACTCGATGTTTGGATAAAACAAACCAGTCAATAACACTTGTTTGACTGTGTAAACAACAACATAATAATATTTTCAATCCCCTTCCTAATGATCCCAAGCATGGAATTGGCCTTTTTCAACAGCTGCCACATATTGAGTCAACACTTTCAACAAGCTGTCCACCATGACCCCAAGATCCCTCTCCTGGTCAGTCACTGACAGCAAAGCTCCCCATCAGTGTATATGTGAAGTTGGGGTTTTTTGTCCCACTGTGCATCACTTTACACTTGCCAACACTGAACTGCATTTGCCATTTTGTCACCCACTCACCCAGTTTGGAGAGATCCTTTTGGAGCTCCTCACAATCTGTTTTGGATTTCACTACCCGAAAGAGTTTGGTATCATCTGCCAATGTGGCCACCTTGCTGCTTACCCCTACTTCTAGACCATTTATGAATAAATTAAAAAGCACCGGTCCCAGTACAGATCCCTGGGGGACCCTACTTCTTGCTTCCCTCCATTGTGAAAACTCTCCATTGATTCCTACCCTCTTGTTTCCTTTCCTTTAACCAGTTAGCAATCCACAGATGAACCTATCTCATCATCATCATCATCATCATTTTACATTTTATATCCCGCTCTTCCTCCAAGGAGCCCAGAGCACTTTACTACATAATTAGGTTTCTCCTCACAACAACAACCCTGTGAAGTAGGTTAGGCTGAGAGAGAGTGACTGGCCCAGAGTCACCCAGCAAGTCTCATGGCTGAATGGGGATTTGAACTCGGGACTCCCTGGTCCTAGTCCAGCACTCTAACCATTACACCACGCTGGCTCTGCTTATCCCATGACTGCTACGTTTTCTCAGGCGTCTTTGATGAGGAACTTTTTCGAAAGCTTTTTGAAGTCCAGGTAGACGATGTCAACGGGGTTACCTTGATCCACACACCTGCTGGGGCCACTTCAAGTCTGGCAGGATGGAGCTGTGTGGGGAACCGTCCTTCTCCATGGGGAATGGTAAGGAGGGCTCCTTAGAGGTGCACACAGACTCTTCTAACGTAGCATCTCACAAGATACTCATGCAGTGTCAGGAAAACGGAGCCATTTTTGGAAGGCCGGTATATAAATTAAATAAATAACGAACAAATAACAAACGAAACCACTTTGCTACTTATAGCACACACCTCCAACAGTAACGGAGCTCCAGGCCTGGTTTGCAGGAGGCATGTAGGGCTGCCCTGGCCTGGGAACGTGGCCCTGTGGAGGCCACGGAGAAGTGCCCAGCCTTGAGCCTCCCTGCCTGGCCATGGACTGGGTCTCTCCCTCCCGGACGTCCTCTTCCAGTCTCTCCTTCTGCAGGAAGCTCCTGGTTCTGCTCCAGTCTGGCCTTATTCCTGCCTCAGGCTCCTGCCTGAGCCACTGCCCCCGCCCCCTGCAGGGTCCCCTCCACCTGGGGGCTTATGCCGGGCCTGAAATGCCTGAGACGTGCTGGGGAGACGGGCAAGCCCGCCTCGCGAGAGCCTTTCCTCCGCACTCTGGCAACGCCAAGCCATCGCCCCGGGCCCAGCGAGCCTCCCTGGCAAAGAACAGTGAGCCCGGTCCTGAGGAAAGCTCCTCGGAGACCCTGCCAGTGGCCTCTCTGTGGCCTCCTGCCGGCCCGGACCTGGAGCCCCTGGCAACATCGGAGCATCTCCCCACGCAGGAGAAAGGAACTCCCTCTAGGGCACAGGCTGCCCGGAGACCAGCCTTCCTGGGCTCCTCTCTGCAAAGCACCCACATCCTGAGAGGGCCCAGAAGCGAAGCCGATCAACAAACGAGCCGAATGAAGGCAGGTGGAGGGCAGGTTTCGGAGAACCAGGGTCCCCCAAACACACACACACACACCCCACACACACCCCACTGCTGCTTTGCCCATCACGGGGGAAGCATCTCTTTCGCTCCAGCAGGAAGGATGGTGGGAGGAGGCAGCAGGCCAGGGGCTCCCCGAAGGCCTCCTGGAATCTGCAGCAACTCCCTGAAGGCGGGCAAAGCCCCCTCCTCTCCCTCCCCCTCGCGTGAAGTCCACTTGGGCCTGAGGAGGAGCAGCCAGGTCTCCCCCCCCCCCACCTGCCCCCAGAGCGCTGCCAACAGGGAGTTCCTCCTCCCCTGCTCCAAACAGGGCTCTCCAAGGCGAAAGGCGGAACCAAAGCACAAGAGGGGGGTTCTCCAAGGGAGAGGAGGGAGAGGAGCAACGGCAGCGGGCGGAACGGGCGGCTGGGGCCCAGGGCGGCAAGGGGAGGCGCTTGACCCACCTGGAGAGCAAGAGAGGCCTCCGGGACCATCTTGGCCCATCAGGCGAGGGCTGCGGCAGGCAGGGAAATCCAGAGGGGCGCATTGGGCTGGAGAGGGAGGCTCGTCCACCTTACAGCGAAGCCGCTCGGGAAGCGCTCCGAACCTTCCCACGTTTCGCCTTGTCACACGGTGGAGATTGGCTGCTGGATTGCTGGTGGGGCGGGAGAGCCAGGCTGGACAACGGTGGGCTGGTGGGGAGAAGCAGCTGTGTGTGTGTGGGGGGGGCGGCAGGGAGGAAGGGCCAGGATTTTCTTTCCTATCTTCTTCCTTCCTTCCTTCCTTCCTTTTGAACGGTGTATACGGAATGGAGGAAACAGTTGATACCTTGAGGGTCATGTGAGGGAGCCCCTGGCAAAGATATATGCGAGACAACAGAAACAGAGGGAGGGAGGGAGAGTGGGAGGGGGGGAGGCAAAACCGTTCTATTATTCGGGACATTGGTGATGCACACAGAGGCAGTTGGAAGATTAAATTAAGTATTATATCTGCTGACCCAATTGCCATGGTTACCGGACAGCGGAAAATATTAATCAAGCCAAGTCTTTTCTGCTGAACATACTGGTGGAGAAGTGCGGGGGGCGGGGGGGGGGAGAATGCCAAATATAAATATCCATGCCTATCTAGGTGTTGCGCCATCACACAAATGCAGACCGCCGCTGAGGCAGCCACCTGATCTTGTCAAGATAAAATTAACATTTTAAAAGATGATTATTTTTCCGAGCAGAAGAGCTGCTGTCACCACAGAGTGCGTGGCTTGGAGGGCAGCAAGGATGCAGCAGCAGCAGCAGCAGCAGCAACACGGCCCTTTCCCTCCGGCGGCTTCTAAAACCAGCCCCAGCACCTCTGCAACCCTGAACGCTGACAGTGGGCAGATTGCAAAGCTGGAGGCATCTCCGAGGCCCCCTCCGAGGCCCGCGCCGGAGACTTCGCAGGGGAGGGCAGCGCGCAAGAAGCTGAAGGTGGCACAGGCCAACCAGGAGCACGGCTGGGGGAGGCCCCTCCATGATGCGGCCAGCCCCTCCGGGCAGGAGGGCACCCCTGCAAGCCCCCCTGAACACCCTCACAGGGTGGAGGCGGAGCCAGCACCCACACTCCCCCACAAGGCAGTGGGACCTCGTGGCAGCCTCACCTCTGCTGTGCCACTCCCACACTCCGTCCAGATGAGCCTCCCTCCCAGAAGAGTCAACCCAGGTCCCTCCATGCTACGTCCAGGTGAAGATCCGTCAGCTGTAATAATGACTCACTGAAGTCAGGGAGAGTTCAGCCGCCAGCTCAGCAGAGTCCGGACTGCACCCAGCTGCAGCCGCGTTACAGAGGAGCCACCTGATGGAGAACCTTTCAAAATGGGAGCGGGGAGGTTGAACTGGCCAGATGGGCTTGGTGGAAGGGAGGCACCGTTTTGTTGCAGCAGAGACTGGCCAGCAGGTGGCGCTGTAGCCTTAACCCAAGGGGAACAGAAGCTTGTTCCTGATTGGCTGACTCGTATCATTTAGCTTCCTGGGTCACTAGAAAGAGGCCAGGCAGCTTCCCAAGAGCTGCCATCTTTTCCACATGTTCTGCTTCCTCCAAAATCATGCCCTCTCTTCTGGGGTGGAACCTTCCAGCTTATGCAATGGGCCACTGCTGCACCCGCACTCAAGTATTCAAGTATTTAATGCAATGCTACATTAGCAAGCAACGCTTTCCCCCATGGCCAAGATTCTTCTGGAATTCTGCTCATAAGTAAGTTTCGTTCAGCAAAAGTCCATGGCAACTTCAAGTAAAAGTTTATTGCTACAATAAAAACGGGGCTTGACCAGTTGGGAACCCGGGTTATTGCTTTCTATTCATCTCAGCTGGGGATTCGTGAGTAATTGCCCTAGGCAGAGCCTCTCTGAATTGCTCCTTGTCAGTTTCTTTTCCTATGGGGGAGGGAAGCTTAAGTTACAAGCTTCTTTCTTTCTTTCTTTCTTTCTTTCTTTCTTTCTTTCTTTCTTTCTTTCTTTCTTTCATAGAAAAACAGCACTCTTTCACTATTTAAAAAAATAAGCATAGGAAAGCAGTCATGAAAGACTCCCTCTATGGGAACAGAAATTAACACGGTGCAATTCACTGAGTGGCTATTCAAGGAGCAATTATTCATTAATCCTCCAGCTGGGATCAATAGGAAGCAATAAAATGAGCAGAGCCTGCAAGGAGGAAGTGTTTAATTTAGATGTGTAAGAGCCCAGAAAAACCTTACAGGAGCTTTGTCTGTCCACACTGGACAGACTGGTGCTGCAATTGCATTTTACTGTCCAAAACATGGCCACAAATCAGGCCTGAAGAGCACAGAACGGCAATGCAAAACACACAAGAATGCAATGACTTGACAGCAATGTCATCTGAATGCTTTGTAAAAAGCGAGTACACAAAGGTTAACACTTCCAGAGGAAAGGACCTGTGTGGTGTGGATGCAGCCCGTGACTGAGGGACAGGTCTGCAAGACCAGGCTGACTCTGCAGGCAGGACCCCCTGCAAGATCCACCCAAACAAGCATTCTGCCCCCCAAGAGCCACCCGGCAGATGCCTCTGGAAAGCTCCCGAGCAGGGGTGGGAAGCAACTTTTAAAGATGGCTCTTCTTGTGGGCTTTTCTTTTCTACAGTCTCTGATCAGTTGCATTCAAGCCGATGCGATTCCAGATGGAGGAGAATTTCTGCCACCTTCCGTGTTTTTAACAGCAGCTGCCGCCACACAGCAACCACTGCAAATATAGTTGTGACTCGTGTGTGGACATAACGTTTTTGTCCCAAAGCACACTTAATAACCAAAAACAAACAGACCAGAAAGAGAGCCACGGTTGTCCTTTTAAAATATCTTCAACAAATACCCACCAGTGGAAATGTGCAAAATGCAACTCACTTGGCTTCGTCAAAAGTAAATGCGGCCCCAATAGGTTGTTAAGAGGTTAGGGGTCTCACACAACGGGCGGGTGTGACAACACGGACCTCTGATTTATTGTCAAAAGGCCCTTCTCGGGAACATCTCCAGAACTAGGAGAACAAAGGGAAGGAAGCCAAAGATGGCTGAAAAACAGACTGTGGGGCCATAATGCCAATCTGCTGTCCAAAGAGCAAGTTCTCTCTGTCAATTCAGCACTGGAAGTCAGTGGGCATCCTCCGGTGCAGTGCTACTCACACTCCCGCCCATCATGCACCTCATGGCTACTGATGCGGAGGTAACCCATTCCGGTTGGGAAGGAGAGAGCGCTAGCACTGTGCGGACACGCTACTTCTGCATGGCAAATCGCGCCCCCCCCCCATTTCTTCCCTGACTCAAGGGAAACACCGGCTGCTTGTCAGCTCAGGAGACGGGGCCTCTCCCACTGGCCGGCCCTTTGTTGACCGCTAGCTCTCCTAGCGCCCAAATGGCCGCCACGCACTGGAGGGAGTGCGGGGCTCTGGGCCGGCCCTTTGACCGCTCCTGGCTGTGCCGCCTCCTGCTCTGGCCTCTACAGCGCCCTCCTTTCCCCCCAAGCCTGAGACGGGCCTTGAATCCACGGGCCCCTGGCTGGCCATTCCCTGCTTGTCTGCTCGGGTCCCAATCCTGCCCAGGCTCCCCGCCTCAGAGCAGGCGTGTCTGCTCACGCTCAGAGGCCTCCTCCCCACAGACCCTCCAGCCTCAGCCCAACACAGGCCACCGATCCGCCGTCCGTCCGGTCCGTGATCCTTTGCTGGCTGGAAAATGATTATCCCCACAATGGCTCAGGGCAGCTGTGTCATATAAATTGTCAGCAATGACCATAAGCACTCAGAGAAACAATTTAATTCTTCACTCCCGCCACCGTGGGCTGATATATTCTTTCAAGGTCATTACCCAAGGCTAGGAGGGTCGCATGATAAACGAGTGACGGGCCCCGGAGGGAGAGTCTGCCTGAGCGGGCCGCACATTCATTAGACAGACGCACTCGTGAGCAGGAGGGGCGGGGCTCGGAGGGGCGGGGCTGGAGCCCCCAGGCCCTGCCCCCCCTGCAGCTGACCTCCCCCTCCCCCTGGCTGGACCAGAGCTTCCCTTTGAAGAGGACCCGTTGCTGGGGGGAAGCTGTCCAGTGGCCAGGACACGCCCTGTGCCCCCCCAGCCCCGCCCTGGGTCTGCTAGGACTCTTGCTTGCCCCCCACTCTGCTGCTGGGTGGTGCCCAGAGGGGCTCCTCGTGTTTCAGGACGCAAGAAGCAGAGTCTGCCCAAGGCCTACGGGGGAGGGCTGCCAGGGGGTCTTTCCGAAAGGTCCTTTCCTCCGAGGAGGCCACCAAAGCCAAGTCCTCTCTCAGCTCCTCAGAGGGGCCAGGCTGAAGCCACATTGGCTGGCCCTTCCCAGGCAGAGGAGCACGAGCACCATGCCCTCCGGGAACACGCGCCGTGGGGCTGCCTCATCTGTCCACATTCCTCATGTGCTGACCTGCTAAGGAGGCATCTGAAGCCACAGGCAGCGTTGCCAGCACTGAGCATCACCTCTAATGCCCCACACCCACCCGTGGGGCCGGTTTGCACATCTGGGTGCCGGCCATGCAGAGGGGAATAACCCAGGGATGAGAAACCCATCCATGTTTGTCCACGTGTGAACCGGCTCACTGAGGCTCAGAGGAGCACTGCCTAGCTCCTGTTGTGAGGAGAAACTTAAGCATGGAGTACACCGCTCGGGGCTCCTCGGAGGAAGAGCGGGATATAAAATGTTAATAATAATAATAATAATAATAATAATAATAATAATAGCGTGGAAGGAGCCATCGGCCCCTTGAACCTAGCGTGCTCAATGCCGCTGTGGGGGGGGGGAAGGTGTCTGGAGAGCAGTGCTTTCCCGGTGCCCCCAGTTCGGGGTGCTCTTGCCGACAGGCAGGAAGTCTGATGACAGATGCACCGACCCGGGTGGGGAAAGCTCCATGTTGGCGCTGAAGAGCCAGCCAGCTGTGTTTGGCTGGGGGAGAAAGGGACCACCAGCACCACCAGCACCCCGAGGCGCGTGATCAACAGGACGAGCAAAGGGGGCTGGGAGGGGGCCGGATCCCTGGCTCTGCTGGCCACTTCCAGGGCAGCTCCTCCCTCCTGGATGGATCTGGGATCCAGCCCTGCATGCTCCTTCACTTGCCTTGCCTGGGCCCCGGCACCCGCCTGCAAACCCTTGGCCGGCCGGCCCCATCCAAGGCACCAGGGCCGGCAGCCGGGGAAGGCCATATTTGGCGTGTGCCTGTGTGGGCGCCTCGAAGAGGACGGCACTCTCGCTTCATGCCGCAAAACCGGCATTGCTGGGAAGAGAAAGAAAGCCCCAGAGCCCTGGCCCTCTCCCCCCACATCTGCGCCCCCCCCCCGGTCTGCCTTCATTTCTTCATAGAGCCTCCAGTCTTATGGGGCTGTTTATCACCTAAGGCAACGTCCGTCCTCCCCCACCTGCTTCCCCCTCCGTTAAATCTGTAAACCACGAGGCAGCAGCGTGGAAGCAGCGCTTGGGGTCAACATATCAAAAGCAGGAGCCGTCTCCAGTTTCCTCCATAACAGGGGCCATCAAAGGAGGCCGCGGCCGAGGCAGCATCTCTGACCTGAGGTGATGCTGGGAGGGGGAGCCCGGCCTGCTGCTTGCCCCCAGCCATGTGGAGGGGGGCGGGAGCAGCTGCAACCCCGGCAGGTCTCCCTAGCAGGAGGGGCAGCTTGGACGAGGTGGCGCCCCCGAGAGAGAGAGGCCGCAAGGAGGGCCTTGGAAACTCTGCCTCCCGCACCGGCCACGGAAGGCCACCTGCCTCACCCCACAGGGGGAAACCCAGCACCCTCTTCCAAGGCCAGCGTGCCCTCAAGCCCCGCCTGGACAAGAAGCAGGACGAGGTGGCTTCCGGCCAGCCAGGCCTTTGGGGGCCAGAGCACCTCCGCCCCTCTTGGCCAGCGCAGGCCGCAGAAAGGCAGGTGGCCCGTCGCCCGCCCCAGTTCCAGGGCGGAGCCAGCATGCCCTGTGCGTCCCCAGGAATCCCGGCAACTCCCCCCCACACACACACACACACTCTGGCCCGCCCTGCCACCTGGTGACCCAGCACACCTTGAAAACAGGGCAATCCTAGCGAGTGGCCGCTGACTGCCTTTATTTCAGACCTTCGTCTCTCACCTTGCAGCCTTAAGATCGTTTCAGGTTAGAACCATCCAGTGCTGGCCTTTTATATGGGATGCTTGGAAAACAGGACGTGTGGCATCGCCTGAGTTCTCTGCGGCCAGTGGGGGAGGGCAAGCACTTCCGCCCTCCCTTGCCACCACGGTGGGCCGTTGGGCAGCCAGGCGCCCCGAGCACCCACCAGCCGCTCTGGCGCGCCGACACTCCTCCTCTCTTCCTGCTGGGCAAGTCTCGCCTCAGACGAGTCCTTGGAAGGCCACTGCGAGGGGCCAGAAGCTCCCGTCGCCCCCAGCGCAGCCACACGGATTGGCTCGGTCTGGGCCTTGTGTTATGTGGGTCGTCGTCACTTCCACAGCGACCACAGATGTGGGCCCCGCAAAACACATGCGCCTCACATATAGGCCTCGTGTGAGGAGCAGCATGGCCCCCATTTCACTGGCCCATCAAAGGTGCACCAACATGCATCATGCCAAGACACAAGATGGCGGCTCAGCAGCCCGGCAGGGACCATTTTCAGACGCCAGCAACGCTCGCTTCTCTCAGACGACAGGCAGAGGCTGCCATCTTGAACGATGCCTTCTCCATGGCTCCCCCCCCCCGAATCAGCACCCCACAGACCAGCCTTCCCTCCCCCAATAAAGGGGAAGGTCCCAGCCTCCCTCCCTCCGCCTCCAGGCAGATATGGCAGCCTCCGAGGACTTCAGCCGGCAGCGCGCAACTCACGAGGGGTGGCTGAATCCGCCCCACCTCACATCCGAACTGCCTGTATATTTATAGGCACCCTCGTCTTGCCTCTCCAGGTCCACACACTCGTGCCTGCGGACAGAGAGGCAGGAGAGCGCCCCCCGTTTCTGTGGCTATGCCTGCTTGTCTCCCCGATGAAAATACACAGCACAGTTACTGCAGCTACACATGTAAATATCGCGCTAATCCCATTTGTTTGGCAGACCATAGAAAGGCTAAGAAATGAAAAATGCACTCACACGCCCTCTGACACCCTGGCCAAGTACATGCGCGGGAGCTGGCTCCGGACTCCCTCTCCTCCCTCTTGGCTGCTAAGAAGACACTTAGATGGCTCTCACAGTCTGCCTGTGTGAGCCACATACATGAGTGGGAATATGCCTGCTCCGGTTTCGCTGCTGCTGCTGCTGCTGCTGCTGCCGCCGCTGCCGCCTCTCCCTCTGCCTCCCCCCCCCCACCCGCCGCCAGCCAGCCCATCTCTCTTGTTCCCATGTTCAGTGGTTATTTTAGCTTAATGTGATGACATCACGCGGCTCTCTTCATTAGGCAGAGCCCTTGCTGTGCGCGCGGCTTCCCTGATCACTTCCAAACAGTGGGATTTAGGGAGCTCGGAGCTTTAATGCCGATCCGTCTCAGGCGGGACGCTCGGCTTCGGGGCAGGCAGCAGGTCGCTCTCGCTGCTCAAGGTGTGCGCCGGAACGCCGTTGGGCCAGGGAGGGCGACAGCTCCGGCGTGGCCATCTGTGTGTGTGTGTGTGTGTGTGTGCTGGGGTGGGGTGGGAGGAAGAGACGGGGGGGCCTTGATGAAGCCTGTTCATTTGTGTACAGCAGACCGGACTGGCGGCACCCCCCTCCCGACACACACACACACACACACACACACACCTGCTCCTACGCCTTGAATTGGAGGGGTTTGTGCCACCTCTGAATGAGGCGGTGCTCAGCGGGCCCTCCGAGGGGGCAGTGGGGGGTGGGGGGGCAGCTCATTTTTCCGCATCACAGCCATGAAAAGAGACATAGGAGAGCGGACTGACTTGGGTGCTACCGGAATTTCCATTTTTTTAAAAATCGGTCGCTGGTCTTTTATTCCCCCGAGAGACCGTTCTCTTTGGCCCCTGACTTCTGGGGGCTCCAAGCCGTTTCGCTGTGCCAAGCCAGTGTGTTTCATCCCAAACGGGGAGCAATGAAAGAGCAGTGAACAAAAAGCCGCCGGTGTGTGGTGGAGGAGGAGGAAAGGAGGCCACCAAGCCCGCCTCCCGTGGCCGCTGTAGTGTGGCTCGTGGGCCCCACGACTCGAAAGGGCCATTCTGGGGAGAGGAGGACCCTCCAAAGGTTGCTTTCAGTCAGACATGCACCCACTGCTGCTGCTGCTACTGCAGAGGACCAAGGCAGGCGTCCCTTCCGAACCAAGGCAGGGTAAACACCTGCAGAGCACAAAGCACCCCCCACCCTGCCGCCCTCTGCTGGGACTAGCCAGGGAAGCCCCCCGCATCCCAAGGTCTTGCTTCCAGGACAGCTCCCTCTTCCGCACACAGGCCTTCCATCTGCTGACGCTGCCCTCCTCCCCCCCCCGCCACACCTCTCCCCAAAGTGCCTTTGCCTTTGGCCCTCCCGTCCCCCCCTGCCTGGGCCAGAGCAGCCGCCACGCGTGGGGCCTGGCCCCAGTCGGCACAGGGAGGGCCCTCGCTCAGCACTGCTCGGCAGCCGCTGTCTTCCTAGCAGGCAACGGAGCCCTCCAGATGCAGCTGGGTGGGGGCGGCGGCGGCGGCAGCAGCAGCAGCAGCCTCTGCGTCAGGTGAAGAAGGCCCGGCTGCCGCCTCCCGGCTGGCTCGGCAGTCTGGACTTGAACCCTGCCCTCTCACCTCGGGGTCCCCTCTTTCTCCTCCTCGCGCTCCCTCTCTCATCCCAGCTCGGCCCCCACCCCCTTTCCTTCTGGCTCCTCGATCAAGCAGTGATGTACTCAGGCTGGCTGTGAATAAATGGAAGTGACCCCCACCCTCCCACCCCCACTTCTGCTACTGCTGGAGAGAGAGAGAGAGAGAAGGAACGAGAGGGAAGAAAGTGAGAGAGAGAGAGAGAGAGAGAGAGAGAGATTGCCAGGATGGCCCTGACTTCCTCCCAGGTAATTAAAGGGTCTCTTCTCAAGGTTGCGTGGGCAAAAGACAATTGGGCCTAATGAAGCATTGATCGGCCAGCACGCCAAGGTAGGAAGGAGCTCCTGACTCTCATTTGTTCCCAGGTACCCGAATCCGTTCACTGCCGTAAAGCACAGAGCCGGGACTTGTTCTGTTGTGCTGTCATTGCCTATGGCTGGCTTTAGAGGGAAAAGATGGGGATTTGCTTTAAATTTATTTCAATTCTGCAATGGCGCTGAGGTATATTATATGTCAGGCTGGGTACGATTATTAATCAGGGGGAAATTATATTTGCGTGTGTGTGTGTGTGTATTCTTCGCCCCCTCCCCTCCCCTTCCCCCCCTCTCCTCCTTTTTCTGCTTCTTCCGAATATTGCGTCCTTCATTATTCACATTAAGACCCCCACCAATCAGCTCTTCGGATGCTGAATGCGTGAGGTCAGTTATGGAGATGCAGGAAATTACTGCGGATTGGTGGGGACATTTTTGTCAATTTGTAAGCAAAAACCGGCATGATTGCGAGGTTTTCATCACTGTCGATTTGTGCCGTTCAAGGTATCTCAAAACAAAACCCTCTGAGGCACTGATGCGGGTGGGGGGAAGCAAAATATCGAAGCCGAAATCTTTAAGCGCTAATATTAATGTTCCGGCAATCAGGGGAGGCCGCGTGTTGTTGTCCATAGGAGACCCATCCAATTCTTCAGAGCAAAAAGCCCCAAACCTGCCTCTGGTGCCATGTTGAGCCTCCTCCTGAACGGGTTCCGGAGCTGATGTGAGGACGGACAATGGTCTGCCTGCATCCCCCCAGCGGCCGGCCCTTCTCCACTCGCCTCTGCTTGCCTCTCTGATGCTTCAATGATTTCACTCACCAAATGACGGGGTGATCACACAAGGGCGAAGGAGATGCAAGCTGGGTCTGGCCAATTTGGGTGAAGGCTGGCGGGGAGGAGGCAGGCAGGGAAGCCGCTCCCGGCTGCGGAGCCTGATCGGCAGAGTGTGGGCTCCTCGCGCCCGGTCTTCCCAGAGGCCCTGTGAGGAGCTTGACAATGGTGCCTCCCCTCAGAGCACCAAGCACAAAGGGATTTGCTCTCCTGCCGGCTGCATTGTGAAGCCCTCCTCGGAGGCTAGCCAGGGTCACTTTTTACCCTGATTAAGAAGAAAAGCGGGGAGAGAAATTGACCCTTCCCGTCTTCTTTTCTTTGGAGAGAGCCGTGCCGGGCGACGCGGCTGTCTCTTGGACCCGTTGCTGCCACTCACTGCTCTTTCCTTTCGGCTTCGGCGGCTCCTTCGGGGGTGACTTCAGCAGCCCTTGGGGGGATGGCTGCATTCCTGGTGCCACTTTGGGCAACTCTCCGACATCCCGCAAAAGGAGGGGAATTATTCAGAGGGGGGGAGATGGATGGGCAAGGCAGAGCGGCGGAAAAGCCCCGGTCACGGGAGGCGTCTCCGTGTGGGCACCTCACTGGGCGACACGCTTCCTTCCCATCCAGAGGCTGCTCGAGGCAGCTGGCAGGCTTTGGCAGAGGGCCGCAAGGGGCCCAGAGCAGTGCCCTGCGGTGTGCCCTCTCGGGCATCTCTCGCCGGGCGGGCAGCGAGGCTGTGCAAGCCGGGCGGCTCTCCGCTCCTGGAACGGGTGGAGACAAAGGGGCCACTTCCGAAGTCACCTTCGCCCGGCTTTTCAAAAGCGCATCCCCCGAAACACAAAGCGTCAGCAGGAAATGGCAATTTTATGAATCCTAATCAATCAAAGGGCTTATTAACTCAATGTGAAGCCAGATTAAAATCTTTAATTATAAATCGTGCTAAAAGGAAAAACAAAATGTACTTATGGTACATTGAAAATTCCGGATATTAACATCGTTGTTATTATCTCTGGCAATATTAAATCCCCCCTCCCCCCACCCTCTGCAAAAGGGCCCCTTCGCCTCTTTCCAAAGAAGAGGGCCGTGGTGGCGCAGACCCTCGCTCTCCTTTTCTTTCCTGCGTCCCCCTCCTCCCTCCCTCCCTCCCAGGGCTTATTAAAATGTATTCTTTTCTATTGCACACCAGGCAGTTTGCAAGGATGCTGGGTCTGGGGGTGGGGGCATATTCAGGAAACCCCATTACAGCCGCACAGTGAGAGGCAGGGGGGGGCTGCTTTATGAAGGGAGGAGAGTTGGAGATACGGGGTTTGGGGCAAGGGGGGGGCTCTGCTAATGAAATGGGCCTGCATGTCTCTGCATGGGGGTGTGATTGGCAGCGCTGCAGATTGGTAGCCACAGGAAGAGCTGCACAGGGCGAGGAGGAAGGCAAGGAGGTGCTCCCCCCCCCCATCAGGCAGACATTTGGGAAATGACCACAACAAATTTAATCACAGTTGGAGGGGGGTAGGGAGGGCAGCGCGAGGGTCCCCATGTTTTATTTATTTGTTCAAAGTCACGGCCATCCCATTGTGCGTCCCTCGAGGCCCTGTCTGTCCTGGTGCTCTTCCCTCCCCAGCCCCCAACTGCCTTCTGCACACACACACACACACCCTCACGGCCCTTGTTAAGGCAAGAAGCCACACACACACACACACAGAGCCACTTTTCTTTTCTATTCTGTTCTCTCCCCCCCCCCCAATGCAGCCCAACAAAGGCCAAAGGGCTGGCCAGAGAGAGGGAAATTGGGGCTTTTCATATTCAAATCATAAAAGCCAAACGCTTCCCACATTGTGATGCTAAGAGCCCCGTTTGCTAGGCTGCTGCTTTGACAGCTCCTTGCCTTGATCCCTCGTCTTCATCTCCTCTCTTTTCCCAGCACCACCTTTTTGCAAACCTCTCCTTGCCATCCTGGGGGAGGCACTCGGAGGGCTACAGGGCCGAGCTCCTTCCTCCCAAGGCCCATCCTGCACCCCTCCTCTGGCCTGGACTGCCGCCGACTCCCCCATCTGCTATGGGTCCTGCCCCCAAGAGCAGGCCCCCCAGGAAGGCGGGAAGAAATGGGTCTGGGGAGGGCTCCGTGGCCTGGGAGTTTTTCACACCCAGCTTTTAGTTCGCATCTCCTCCGGAATGGAGGGTCTGCGTTCACATATCGGCCACATTTACCCCAACGTCCCTGCGAGCCTTCGGGGAGCACTTCACACACAATCCGGGTGTTTCATCCCGTGTTAAGAGTGTAGCCTGATTTCGATCTGGAGTTTTTTTTTAAAAAAACCACTTTTTGCTTCGGGTTTGGGGGGCAACTTTGAACTCACAGTAAAGCCTTGCAGAAAACCCACAGTAAGCCTGTCGTCTGGGAAAGCTCCTGCAGGCAGCTGTTTCTGTCCAGGATGCGCCACAGTGCATCTTTGGTTTGAGACGCTCTGAACCAGCCAAGTGCTAGTTCCAAAATGCTTGCAAAATCGATGGGGAGCCACATGTGAGAATCTAGCGTGCATGCACATGCGCACGCGCGCGCGCGCGCACACACACACCCAGGGTCTCTCTGACCACCTCCTGTCCTGCTCTTCATCTGGTCCTCAGCAAGGGTGGGCTCTCTCCTGCAGAGGCCATGAGCCTCTCGGCATTTGGACCCCTCAGCATTTCTGGACAGGGTGCCTTGACCCAGAGGGCCAGAACAAGCCCCTGCTCCTCCCTGGCACAGGCCCGGAAATTGTGGTCAGGAAAAAGAGCCGCCCGGTGGCCCTGCATCCCCTCCGCTCCATGAGAAGCAAACCACCGACACATCCAAAGAATTCCTGCGTGTTCCTTCTTAAGAGGAATCATTTCACATTCACAAGAGGAAGTGCAGCTCGCCACATACGGAGTGTCTCCCCCCCCCGCCCCCCGCGCGCCCGCAGAGGAACCACACACACTCTGCAACATCCCCCCCCCATTCAGCCCCTTCTCCTCCAGTCTTAATTGTCCCCTCACTGCATCAGTCCTTTTGAAGAAAATTGTGCAGGGGCCTTGCTAGGAAGGAGTGAGGGGGGGGGGGGGCAAGGCTCATGGCCCCGGAAGGAGGGTCCTCGCAGCCGCCTTTCAGTCGAGGCCTTTTGTGCTTTGGGCTCTTATTTCTTTGCTTTTCAATTTGCTAAGCTTGACTTTTGGCACTTTGCAAGGAGCTCAGCCTTTTCAAGAGCATCATAAAGTGCATTTTAAAATGTGACGTATTTGCAGTGTATTTGTGTAAAGCACACAATCTGTTTAATTGAGTCCCAAATAATTTCCCCATCTAAATATTTCCTAAACATCTTTAGGAAAATTATATTATCAAATATTTTGAAACAGAATAATGCCCAAACAAAACAGTGCATTACAGGCTGCAAACAAAATAAAAACAATTTATACAAACAGTAAATCGTTTATGTGTATGTGTGCAGATGCAATAACTAATTCATATAAGCCATCTCCATGACAAAATATTTGCTAAAACACCAATTTATATAAAAACCAAAATTAAATGTGTGGCCCATTTTCTCTGCATCTTTCCTCCCATGATTATTCTCTGAAACGAGGGCGCTGGCTTTAGAAACAGGCTGACCTCTGCCAGCATGCTGAAAATCATGGGAAGAGTTTGCTGAATTCTGAATTTTCCTTAGCTCTGCTTCAGAATATATTTTTCCAAAAGCAAAAGCACTTCCCAAGAGGGATTCAATGTCCATATTAATTTTACCCAAAACATTGCCTTGGAGCACAAGAAGTAAAATGTTCAATTGTCAAACTCATCAGCAAACAAACAAAACAAAGCCCAAACAAAACCTTCTTTTGCAAGACTATTTTTCAGGAGAACATCAATATTCCTATGGGTGGTTTTATATGGTTAATAGGAGTCAGGAAGTAATGGAATAATGACCAGTAAACTTGCAGGTGCTGGCTAGAGGGGTACATTTTACTGCTCTCCATAAGAAAAGAGCTGCTTTGATGGGGGGCGGGGGGGGGGATGAAGGTGCACGTGTTGAAACATGATTTCTCGAAGAAGACAAAAAAGGAAACAAAAGGGGTGAATTAAGTTGTGTGTTTTACAAAGGATTTAAAAGGCACCCTAAAAGGCTGAAAAAATATATTTTTTAAAAATTGTGCTTCCTGTTTCAATGGCTCCTTAAAGCAACCCCTTTACTGCTTGATACTGCCTCCCCCACTCAGCATCCACATCCAGCAGCATTTAATGGGGATGCAAAGTGCAGCAAAATGAGTGTGGCCGAACAGTTTAATCTGGATTAATCTTGCAGGACATTTGCTCCTGAAAACTCATATTTTCTGTATGCAAAAGCCGATTGGATTTGCCTGCCCGTCTCCTCCGTGGGTCGCAAGTCTGCAGGTGGAGACTGGCCCATTTATCTTTATCATTTCCAAGCTCCTTGGACAGAAGGAGGGGGTGGGGTGGGGTGGGGTGGGGAGGGGAGGGGGAGGCGATTGTTCCGTTTGTTGTCGGAGGGCATTGATCAGCCCTTCTTCTGTCTGCTGGTCACAGAGGTGAGGGCAGGCCCCCGAGGAGCACTCTGGCCTCAGCCGTGTCAGGAGGCAGCCCCACGGAGTCATGACCCACACGAGGGCTCATTGAGGAGGCCGGCGGCTGGCGGCCGAGCCAGGCGTCCTTTGGAGACCCCCTCAGTAACACTTAAACAAGTCCACTCTGTTAATGTCAGGTCGCCAGGGAAGCATCAGGGCCTCTCTGCTGACCATTAGACCCTTTGATGGAGTGGACAATCGACTTCCCGGGACAGCTTGGCCAGTGGCCTTGAACGTGGCCGCAGGGCAGGGCTGTGGCGCCCCACCACCCAGGACAGCTGCCTGCCTAGGGAGCGGACTGGCTGGGGCCGAGAGGGCCAGCAGAAGGGCAGCGGCTAGCAGCAGACCGGCCCCAGCAAAGCACCACCCAGCCACATTTCAGAGGCCGGCTGGGCCACTTCCAAAGGCTTCTGCCTGCCGCTCGCTCGCTCGCTCGCTCGCGCGCGTGCTCTCTCTGCAGTTCCTGCCTTCTCAGAGCCATCCCTACCATGCCGGCATTTGGGAATCTCTTGGCAGCTGCTGCATGAGAGAAGTGGGATTCTCTTCGGGGCCTCTCATTGTTGCGGTGGGCAAAAACAATCCTAGGAAAGCAGCAGGTTGCGGGGGGGGGGGCGTTTCCGAGGCAGTGTCTGAGAGTGGATTAATTATGATGTTGAAATACTCATTGTTACAATTACTAAAGCAAATGTTTATAGCAATCAGTACAGCACAGCAAACACAGAGGTTAGCAGTATTTCCCTAATTAGTTAAAAAAAAATTTTTTTTAAGGCAAAGCAGCAGCAGCGACGACCTGATCCTTTTGGTGTCTCGGACCACCTATGTCTGGCATCTGAATAGCGGCACAAATGCCACCTAAACGGCCTGTGCCACAAGCACTCACTGAGTTTGCTTTTCCCGTTTTCCACAAGCAAAAGAGGGTGTCGCATTTCTCAAATAACAAGGAAGCTTTTGTCCCAGTTTAAACTCTTTGGAGAATTCAGAGGAGGGACTGCATCAAGCCAGGAAAGGACACACCGCCACAGAGAACAACCCAGGAACGCTCAATGGCTTGCAAAGTCCTTCTGGACTCCAACATTTCCCCCCGAAGATAATGAGCATACTGAGTGATAACGAATATTCAAATAATTGGTGGAAACAGACACTAGCAAATGGTCAAAGGATTCGGTAAAAATCCTGGGAAGGGGAAGCTGCTCTTTCTTGGAAACGCGCTGTTGATAAACAGCAGTAGAAGAGTTGTTGGTTTTAGCCGAAGATGTGACACAGCAGAAGGAAGTTTTAGTGTAATTCAGATTATTTAAACACAATATTTGTTTCCAGTCAAAACTGAGCAGGTTTTTAAAGTGGAGGACTAGGAGTGCCTTCGCCGAGGATAAGAGCTGTCAACTCTGCTTGAAGCGCTTGCTGAATATTGCTCGCTCCCAGCATTTCCCCGCATTGCAATGGCAATTGCCCGGCTTCACATCTTTTTAGCGGCACCTGAAGGTGGATGCTGATTCCCAGAGGATCCGGGGGGCGGGGGGGGGGGGGCTGGCGACCCTACTGACGGTCGGCTTCCTAGCCCTTTCTGCCGCCTTCGGATCCAGGCAGGTCTGAAACTAGCCGCCTCCACGGTGCGACCACAGAACCATTTCCCGCTTTGCGCGCGGAATGGCAGAAGGGCACCTGCGCTTGCCCAGTCACACCCCTTTCCCTCCCTCCCCTCCAGCAGCGGCCGGGCTGCCCGACGGGGCTGCGCCAGAGGCGCCTTCCGCAGCCTCCCGAGCAGGCGCCAAGCAGGGCCCTCCTCCCCGCCCCCTGCAAGTTTGGACTTGTCCTTTCCCCCTTTCCCGTCCGAGGCAGACGAGGACCCGGAGCGAGGCCCCCTCGGGCCTCTCAAGCTGGCCGCCGAAGGGCGCATTCAGCGCGGGCAAGCCCGCCGCCGAGTCAAGGCAGCGCCGTTACTCGCGCAGCGCGGGAGCCTTGCGCGCACTTGGCGGATCCCGGAGCCCAGAGCAAGCGCGCGCCACCCAGGAAGGCACGAGGCGCGTCAGTTCTCCGCCCGAGGGCAGCTTTCCGACACCCCCGAGATCCGCCCCTTAAAAGGGGCGAGGAGCCCCTTGGCAAGGCCACCGTTCTCCTTCTCCCGAGCCCGGCAGTCAGGAGGCATCTCTGGGGAGCTGCCCCCAACCCCGGCGCGGGAAAAGCAGCCGAGGCGGCAGAAGCGGGACTTCACCGGCAGCCCTTGGCCCGGGCGGGGGGGGGGGGGCTGCTGCTGCCTCTCCCCAGCACAGCGCGGGGCCCCGCTTCCCCACTGGCCAGGAATGGAGGCGGAGGAGAGACTGCTCTCCTCCTAGGCAGGCAGGCATCTCTGCTCCCCCCCCCGCCCCGCGACACAGCGGCCCAGGCACAGTGCCACAAGAGCTGCTGGATTGGGGCCAGTGCTGCTGCTGCTGCTGCTGCTTCAGGGCCAGGGGAAAGAAGGGGTTCCCCCCCATTCCCTGGCCAGGGGAGGCCCCACTGGTAACGCTGCTGCTTCCCGCGCGGAAGGATGCAAGAAACCTTCCACACGCACACACACCCCTTTCTTTTCTCTTTTTGGCCATTTTGCAAGGGCCACTTATTCAGATTTCGCAGCAGAGGTCTTCAGCCAGGAAGCTGGTGAAGCCTCCGGGATGGCAGGATCGCTTCCACCTCCCTTGTCCTGTAATGCTAATGACTGCAACAATAGGCAGAGGAAACACGCCCCCGCCGCCCCCCCCCCCCGCACGCGCCCCCGTGCATTGTTCTCCCTCTGGGCTAATGCAAAAAGTCCATTGTGCTTTGCGCGCGCGCGATCTTTTTCAAAGGGAACAGCTGAGTGGGAAGTTGCCACACGAAAAGGGGTGGGCGGGGAGGGGGGAGCAAAAGCAAAAGCAGACCTCGAGGGTGGGTGGGAGGGCCCCCCTTGTCCTGGTAGAGCCCTCCCTTTGCCAGGCAAAAGCCTGCCGCCTCAGTGACCTGCGGGCTGGGGAAGGGAGAGGGCAGCAGCAGAGAAGGACAGACACCTCATCTCCACATTTAAGCATCCCCAACAGAAACAAAAGTCGCTCTCACTGTACTGCCATTTTTCACCGAAAGTTGCAAACTGAAATGATACCCTGGAATAAGAAGCCAGAATGATTCATTCACAGCCAATAATGCACTTTTCCCCCCTCTTAAAGAAAAGCTATAAAATATATATTGCCAAGTCTTCTGACTTGCCTCATTTGAAATGTCCCTAGATGTCCTCGCCTGGTCTGCCCATCTAAATATATCCATCTGCACCCAGCATCCCTCTCCCTGCCTGGCTCTGAGGGACCCTCCCAGGGGCCACAAAGCTGGCCCCAGGCAAAGCCCCCCACCCTGCTGACCTTGAGGAACGGCAGGAGGGCAGGGATGAAGCCCAGCCCTGTGGACTGTGCCAGAGAACGGTCCACAGTGGATGCTGGCTAATTTCTGGAAGGAGGACCTGAGATGTATTGCCATGTCTTGAAACGGGGCATTCTCTGTTTGCTTTGGTTGCTGGTTACATTTTTCTTGACCCCGAAGGAATGCTCTTGGAGTGCTCTGATATCACTGGAAACAGAGGGAAATTGTGAAGCCAATACCACGAAAACTCACTTTCTAATCGGAGGGAACAGTAGCAGAGAATCCTTTCTGCAGCCATTGGAGCCATACGCCTGGGCTCGGCGACCGTAACATCGGTCTCAAGAGGCAGCCACAAGCTGGAGGGGGCAAAATGAAGGCCCCCATCCGAGCCAGGAATCAGCAGGAAAGCCGCCTCATCGGCAGGGAGGAGGAAAGCCCCAGCCCCACCGGGCCGTATGGCTGCCAAGAAGGCTCCACCTTGGGGAAAGGGACCCAGGCCCTCCCAGCCGCCCCACCCCAACCCATCAAGGAACCGACTCCAAGAGGCATTTCTGCAGCCCCGCTTGCTGCATCCAACACCAGGATGGAGCCAGCAACCCCCCCCCCCCCGCCCGCTTCTTCCTTGACACATGCAGAACTGCTCAGCAGCAAAGCTTCCTAAGGTTGGCTTCCAGGAGGAGGCTCAGAATAAGGCTAACTGAGAAGCAACGCCTTGGACACGGGTTAGGGGAGGGATCCTCAAAGGGATGGGCTCAGTCCAAACTTTCCTGGACGCAGTTTGCTGATCAAGCTAGCCTGGAAGTTCTCGACCCCTTGCAGAATTCTGGCCTGCAAGCCCACGAGGAGGAGGTCACCCCCATCGGGTCTTGGCTTCCTCCTTAAATCTCCAGCGATACCAAGACAGGTGGGGCAAGCGGCTGTCAGGCTATTGCGAAGAGAGACGGACCCGGCCATGCAGGCATGAGGTGTGCACAGATCCACAAGATGCGCCTGCCTTCAAACGGGTGTGCCCTTAACCCCCTCTCTGCCAGAAAACAGTCCCAAAGGACTGTGTGGTTCAGAGCAAGCAGCCACCAGAAGGCTTGAGCGTATCCCCCCCCCCCCGCCTGCAACCGCCCCGCCAATAATGCAAGGCCAGAGATGGGGCAAAAGAGACGCCCCTGGGATGCTCGCACGTCAAGGCGCCCCTAACAGGCTGATCCAGAAAGCCCCCTTTTCTATGGGGGAGGTGAGCCCAAGCCCTCTAGGCCTGCTTCAGAGTCCATCCTCTAAGGCAAGGGATGGCCTTGGCTGCATGGATTCTGGGAAGGAGCCCCGAGCCCCTTTCCTGCTCAGCAACTCCTTATCGGTGAGGGTGGGGAGGGCACAGCACAGGCCACCTTGCGTGTGGAATGCCTCTTCTAGGACAGAAGGAGCTCATCTCTGTCCTCCAGGATAAGGGGGGCGGGCAGGCGTTGGGGTCCAAAAGGGAGCAGAAACGCCTGGGGAAAGGGGCGGTGGTTGCTGGCTGTGTCATCTACACAGAAGCAGCTGAAGGGAGAGAAAATGCAGGCAGGCAAGAGGGAGTTAAGTAAATATTTTCTTTCTTTTCTTTGTCGATATGTTTAGTTCTCTTCCTGCCAAGACTCATTTCACTCTGCTATCTTGCGAGAGACACATATGGCGCAATGAAATTGCCATCCAAGAAAGCATGTCCCGGCCTGTTGAGACATCATCAAATAAGATTAAAGCAAAGCAAAAATAAAAAGATAGAACGATTTTTTCCTCCCCCCACCCACCTTTTTTTTGTACAGAGAACATCTGATGAAAGTCAGCGAGGTACTTGAATGCTTCTAAAGGTTTAGTGACCGTTTCTTTCCTTTGCCTGGTTAAGGAAAAGGCCGGGCCTCACCTATTATTATTATTATTATTATTATTATTATTATTATTATTATTATTATTATTTCTTGTTTACACAGTCAGACAGGTGTTATTGAATGGTTTGTTTTATCCAGACATCGAGTCCTTCCCAAGGACCTGGGATGGCTGGATTTTATCATCAATACTGTTAGTTATTATAGATATCGTGGCAGAATATAGGCTGTTCCCAGTAAAGCTGCTTTTTGTAATTGGCTGATGGTGATTTCTGTGGCCCTGATGGTGTTGAGGTGCTCTTCAAGGTCTTTTGGGATTGCACCTAGGGTGCCAATTGCCACCGGGATTATTTTGGTCTTCTTCTGCTGCAGCCTTTCAATTTCAGTTTGTAGATCTTTGTATTTTGTGATTTTTTCTATTTCTTTTTCTTCTATTCTGCTATCCCCTGGTATTGCTATGTCAATTATTTTCACTTGTTTTTCTTTCTTCTCGACTACAGTTATATCTGGTGTATTGTGTGGCAGATGTTTGTCTGTTTGTAGTCAGAAGTCCCATAATATTTTTACATCTTCATTTTCTACCACTTTTTCAATTTTATGGTCCCACCAATTTTTGGCTACAGATAGCTTGTATTTTTTGCAGATGTTCCAGTGTATCATCCCTGCTACCTTGTCCTGCCTTTGTTTGTAGTCAGTCTGTGCGATCTTTTTACAACAGCTGATTAGGTGGTCCACGGTTTCATCTGCTTCTTTACAAAGGCGGCACTTGCTGTTTGTGGTTGATTTTTCGACTTTTGCTCTTATTGCATTTGTTCTTAGTGCCTGTTCTTGAGCAGCCAGTATTAAACCCTCTGTTTCTTTCTTCAAGTTGCCATTCTTAAGCCATTGCCAGGTCTTGGTGATGTCTGATTTTCCACTTATATCGTGCAAATATTGACCGTGCAGGGGCTTATTTTTCCATTTTTCTGCTCGGTTCTTGACTTGTTCTTTCTTGTAGGCCTGCTTTCTTTCATTGGTGTTGAATAGTTTCACGTTATTGACCAGTTTAAGTGCATCTTCTTCACTGTCCTTGATATATTCTTCAAGGCCTCTTTTCTCCTCCTCTACTGTTTGATGGACTTGCAGCATTCCTCTTCCACCTGAGCTGCGAGGGAGGTATAGCCTATCGACATCACTGTGGGGGTGCAGAGCATGATTGATGGTCATGATTTTCCTGGTCTTACGATCCAGCGTCTCTAGCTCTGCCTGAGTCCAGTCTATTATTCCTGCAGTGTATCTGATAACAGGTATAGCCCAGGTGTTTATGGTTTGTATGGTGTTCCCGCCATTGAGTTTGGACTTGAGGATTTTTCTAACTCTCCTGATGTATTCACTTCCAATTTTTCTTTTAACTTCAGTGTGTGTGATGTTATCAGCCTGGAGAATGCCCAAGTATTTGTAATGTTCTTTCTCTTCCAGGTTCTTGATCTTGCTTCCATTGGGCAGTTCTATTCCTTCTGTTTTTCTTATTTTCCCTCTGTTCATTATTAATGCAGCACACTTGTCTAGTCCAAACTCCATTGCTATATCGCTACTGAATATACGGACAGTGTTTAGCAGTGATTCGATTTCTGACTGGGACTTTCCATACAACTTCAGATCGTCCATGTACAGTAGATGGTTGATTTTACTTGATGTTTTAGATGTTTGGTATCCGAGGCCTGTTTTGTTTAGTATTTGTGAAAGTGGGGTCATGGCGATTACAAACAACAGAGGGGATAGTGAGTCCCCTTGGAAAATGCCTCTTCTAATGCTAACCTGTCCAAGTGTCTCGCCACTGATTGTTAACTGTGTACTCCACATGCTCATTGCTTTTTAAATAAATATCTGAATGTTTTTGCTGACACCAGTTGTTTCTAAACATTTTAGTATCCATGTGTGAGGCAATGAATCGAAGGCTTTCTTGTAGTCAATCCATGCAACACTTAGATTTGTTTTTCTTCTCTTGCAGTTTTCTAAAATCATTTTGTCAATCAGCAGCTGGTCTTCTGTGCCTCTGGTGTTCAGGCAATTTCCTTTCTGTTCAACTGGGAGCTGTTTGTTAGTTAATAAGTGTTGCATCACTTCATCTGTTATTATTCCAGTTAATAATCTGAACATGGTTGGCAGGCAGGTTATCGGTCTATAATTACTTGGAACTGCATCTTTTTCTGGGTCTTTCATGATGAGATGAGTTTCCCCAGTTGTTAGCCATTCATGATGAGATGAGTTTTCCCAGTTGTTAGCCATTCATGATGAGATGAGTTTTCCCAGTTGTTAGCCATATTATTATTATTATTATTATTATTATTATTATTATTATTATTTGTTTACACAGTCAGACAGGTGCTATTGAGTGGTTTGTTTTATCCAGACATCGAGTCCTTCCCAAGGACCTGGGATGCCAGAATTTTATTGTCAGTTGTTATAGATATCGTCGCAGAATATAGGCTGTTCCCAGTAAAGCTGCTTTTTGTAATTGGCTGATGGTGATTTCTGTGGCCCCTGTGGTGTTGAGGTGCTCTTCAAGTTGTTTTGGAACTGCACCCAGGGCGCCAATTACTACTGGGATTATTTTGGTCTTCTTCTGCCACAGCCTTTCAATTTCAATTTGTAGATCTTTGTATTTGGTGATTTTTTCCCATTTTGTTTTCTTCTATTCTGTTATCCCCTTGTATTGCTATATTATTATTATTATTATTATTATTATTATTATTATTATTATTATTATTTTATTCAATTTCGATACCGCCCTTCCTAATATGGCTCAGGGAAATTATGACACAGAGAAATTCTCGCCTGTCCTCTAAGGTTTTTTTTCAAAAGGGGGCTTAATATTGCTTTCCATTCTCTGCTGATAAAAAGCACTTAAATGCACTCCAAGCAGCCCTGAGCCCCCCTCTTCTTTCTTTCCTTCTCCTCTTCTCTCTCGCCACCACCGATTCTGCTAGTCTTCACTGGGAAGGGTTTGGCTTCCATCTCTCCTCTCGAAAGGGGAATCTCGCGTCCTCCTAGGAGCAGCTATGTTGGAATGTATCATTACAGCGAGGAGGGCGTTGAGAAAAGCCGCCTATTTCTCAGCTAGACCAAGGAGCCACTTATTCTGGCCCTGGTGACCCCCTCGATTTTCTTCCTTGAGGGTGGGGCCCCCCCTATATTTAGGTCAACTTTCCCACCATTCTCAGACATCAGAAGGAACAAAAACCTCTATGAATCCAGGGCAGAAGCTTCATTTCCTGTGGGGAAGTGCTTCTCCTGGGTCTCACTCACTTTCCCCGTCACTGAAGCATCCCCTTCCCTGGCTGGCCGTCTCTATTTTAAGTGGGTTGGCCTTCTTGAAAGTATTAGTTCCTTGCATTCCGATTCCGATTCCTTCTCTTGCATTCCTGTCCTTATTGATATGACTCTGTAAGGCCACTGGATCATTTGAAAGAAGAGGAGAGTGAAACCAGCTGCCGGAAATAAATCCGATGCGCACCACGACTAAAAGAGGGAGTGTGGATCCCTTCTGTGGATCCATTCTGGAGACGGCCGGTGAGAGCCACTCCACCTGAAGAAGGGGGCGCGAGAAGGTTCTGGAGTGCTGCCGCCTACTCCAGCGCAGCCGCCGCCGCCGCAGGATCGTGCCTTAATTGGGCGTCAGGAAAGCAACAAGGCATCTCTGGGAGAGATTATCACGCCCCTTAATCAGCCATCCTTGGCTTTCATAACGACCTCAGCAGCTCAAAAACAAATCGCAGGGAGCTTAAAGCCAAGCTCTCCAATAGCCTGGAGCAAGAATTAGGAGGGGCAGGAATCAAAAGGAAGACAAGCCCGAGGAAGACATGCCCCCCACATCATGTGCGTGTGCGCGCGCGCACGCTCTCTCTCTCAACCACACACACACACACACAAGACAGGGGCTAATGTGAAATTGCTGCCATCTTAAACTCCCTCCCTTTGGAGGATGCTCAGATTGGGATCCCAAAGAGAAGGGCTCTTGAGGGCCTTCCAAGCGGCCCCTTCCCCTGCCTGCTGCTTTGCCTCCCCCCCCATCACTCTCCAGGCCGGACAGCCCCAAGGAAGGGGGCCCATGGGGTGGCTGTTCTCCCAGAGAAAGCCACCTCCCCTGCGGAGCAGGGAGAGGCGGCTTCATTCCAAGCCCACCCACCAGTGCCCCCCTTGGGGGGTGGGGGGCTGCTGGTGTCCAGCAGGTGCTTCTGCTTCTGGAGCCGGAGGTGACGGCAAAGGTGTGCCCACGTGTGCCAGGGAGCATCCTGTGTGCGTGCCGCGGGGCCCCTCCTATGAATTCCGGAGCCTGGTAATGATCGAGGGGGAACTGTCATTTGAGCATCGAGTTAATTTCAGTCCTGGTGTCAAATATGATTGGTGGAAGAGAACATGTTTCTCATTTCACGGGAAGTACAGAAGGACGTTCTTGTTGTTTCAGCATTTCAGAGTTAATATCTTCAACTTCTTCCGGAAGAGTCTTCAGTTATTTCAGTTTCAAATTGAGTCGAAAAGCAAAAAGGCGGTGGGGGTGGGGGTGGGATGAGGGAGCCTTTCAGGGATGGGAGACTGCTTGTGGCCGGGTGTGTGTGTGTGTGTGTGGAATTGGGGCTTCTGCAGACATTTAAAATGGCTTGTGTCTTTTACTGCATGAGTGGATCAATCTCCCATCTACCTGCAGGCTCCATACAGAACTAGGGCCTTTATACAGGCCTGTATGTGCTCACTCACTCGCTCTCTCTGTATGTAACATTTTGGCTGGGCCCAATCCTGCTGGGTCAGGTTTGCACCCAGATACAAGTTTGGGGAGCTCTTCTCATGCACGGCCTGGATGAGGCTGCAGGTGAGACCCACAGGGAGTAGGCCTGATCCGGGGGGGGGGGGGGAGTGCTGCCTAGCCTGGCTTTTTAGCCCAGTCGTTAGCAGAGGCTAAGTACTCCCTCCCCCCCAACCCCACCCCCCCGGGGCTTGCTGCTTGTGTGCAAACTCAGGCTGCTCCCAGCCCGGCCCCACACAGAGACGGGCGCCCATCGAATGGGGAATTCCCACCCCCATGCACTGCGCGTCGTCCCAGCTCACTGGACACAGACCTTGCGGGAGCACCACGGACAGCCCACCCACCCAAATTCTGCCAATTGACTGGGGGGGAAGGTGAGTGAACGGAAGGCTTCCCCTGCCCCCCAGCCTCTGTGTCTGGAAAAAGTGAGAAACTGCCTCCCCTCCAACCCCAGGGTGTGGGGACCCCTGGAGTCCGGTGTACAATTCTGCTCGCCACATCTAAAGAAGGACACTGCAGGCCTGGAGAAGGTGCAGAGGAGGGCAGCCCAGATGACCAGGGGCCTGGAGCACCTTCCTGAGGAGGCAAGGCTGCAACACCTGCTGGGGCTGTTTAGTTTGGAAAAGTACGGGGCGGGGGGGACGACGACATGATGACAGAGGTGTATAAAATCATGCCTGGAGTGGAGAGAGAGGACAGAGAGGAATTCTTCTCCCTCTCCCATAACACGAGCACCAGGGGTCACCCCATGAAACTGATTGCCTGGCAATTTAGGACTAACAAACAGAAGAACTTTTTCACAAACGCATCATCCACTTGTGGAGTTCTCTGCCAAAATTTGTGCTAACAGCCAACAACCTGGATGGCTTTAAGAGGGATTTGGATAACTTCAGGGAGGAGAGGTCTATCAAGGGCTACTAGTCGGAGGGCCATAGGCCACGACCTCCAGCCTCTGGGGCAGGATGCCTCTGAGTACCAGCTGCGGGACTAGATGGGCTTCCTTGGGCCTGATCCAGCAGGTCTGTCCTTATGTTTGTAGTTTGGCGTCCCAAGAGGGCTGCTTTCCCCCAGGGCATGCAGCAGGCACCAATGGTCCTAGGAAGAACCCACTAATTTCAGAGCGGATCAGGGTGTTTCTCGCCCCACAGCGATGCCGCCTCCCAAGGGAACTGTGTCAGGCCAGGATTCCACTGAAGGGGCACTTAAGAAGCAGCTTGCTGGACAAGAGGGGGCACAGCCCGCCACGCTAATCCCCAGGGTACAGGCGGTGGCAGAAAGAGAGAGCAGCCAGTGCCCAGGGAAGGCCACCCGCCTCATACTGGGCGGCCCACTTCTCCATCCTTCACCTTTTACGGGCAGTGACGAATACCCCCCTCCCCCTGGCCATTATGTCATGCTGACTGGCTGATATTTATTTTCGGTTATATTGCCCACTGCCGAAAGAAAGAAAGAAAGAGAAGAAAGAAAGAAAGAAAGAAAGAAAGAAAGAAAGAAAGAAAGAAAGAAAGAAAGAAAAAAGGAAGGAAGGAAGGAAGGAAGGAAGGAAGGAAGGAAGGAAGGAAGGACTCCCCTTACAAGCTGGGGACTGCCGACTTGGAGGGGCTTCCTCTCTCCCTCTGGTTTTCCCTCCAGATGAGCTTCTACCTGACAGGAGGTCTCTGTGGCACCTCACCTTCAGGCCCAGAGGTCGCGAAAGTATAGAAGCCCCAGACAAAGCTGTAGGGCCAAGCGTGACAAGGGGGGTTCCACCTTGGGCGGGCCTGGCCTCCTTTATTGTCACAGAAAAGCAGCTGTGTGAGTCCCGAGTTCAAGTCCTGTCCAGCATCTCCCCTTGATCACAGAGTTGCATTTAAGTAGGCATTGTGGGGCAGGCAACTCCTTACTTTGCTCCTCAGAGAATGGCATCCATTTAATGCATAACGTTTGAAGTGGTTTGTGCTCCATCCCGATTTGTATTGTGAACAATCCAGAATGTTCATTTGCATAACAAATGCCTGACCTCTACTCTGAATTCTGCCCGAACAGCGAGGTGATTAACATAAACTGCACAGGAGGTTTTGAGAGAGGTTTAACATGCTCTGAGCTACAGGCGGCCATAGCTGTCCAGGAGAAAAGGCCCGGAAGTTTCCATGGAGCGGCTGGCATCTGGCTCCCATTAGCCGACACACGGGAGCATCCACACGCTTGTCAGCTGAATCCCACATCAAAGTCCAACCGGCCAGGGAGGGGACGGCCCAACTGCACCTCTGCTATACAAGGCAAATATTATCTGTTCTCATTTCCAGGGCACCACGTTATTAAAAGCTGGATGTAATCTAAGAAATTAAAAGGGCTTATTTCATTTGACATTTCATCTCGGAACGTCCCCGGGGAAAGGAAAACCCCACACAATCCTGATCGCACTTGTCAAGCCTGGTCTTTCCCCGGGTGAATATGATCGTGTCTTGCCCGTCTGCCTGCCGGCCAGTTGCGCACACAGAAGTGCCCGTCTGCACCCTTCCCGCTGCTCCCCCCGCACCCCCCCGCCCCGCTTTCTCGTCAGGAAATGCAGGCGGCCTCCCCCCATGACTGCTAAGTTCCCTCAAGAGCCCGTGGGGGGTGGGCTCTTTGGTGCCCAGCTGGTGCCCGGCACCCGTCCGCAACAGGTGTCTCCCTGGAAGACTCCTGGGCTGCCCAGGGGAGGCCTGCCCGGGAGAGGTCGCTGGAGGAGCCCAGCACGGGCTGGCAGCCCAAGCCCGACTTGGGAGGCAAGATCAGCCGGTCTCTACGTTGGACCCGCCACCCCGCCGGCGCTTTGCCTCCGGGCACCTCCTCCTCCTCCGCGCCAGCCGCGCCGGGGAGAAGGGCTGGCCTGGCATCCCGGGGCATGTCAAGAGTGCCAGCCGCCCGCCCCTTCTGCGTCCTCCCTCCCGGGCCCCCAGCCGCCGCCGCCTGTTCCTGGGGCCGCCGGACTTCCATGCCTGCGCAGGCGGGGCCTTTGCACCCTGCCTGCAGCCCAGCGAGGCCTCTGACCTGGCCCGCCCGGAGGCGCGCCGGCTTTCTCCTCGGAAAGGGTTAACGGTGCTCTTGCCTTTCTGCCCCGCCCGGCCCGGCTAATGCATTCTCGTGATAGATGGTTGTCTCTGATTTGCAAATTTCATTTTAAGTTAAATATACATTGATTTCGCATCCTTTTACAGCACAACTATTCTTTTTATCATGCAAAATAAGCGTGTTTCTTGGTCAACTGACATTTTGTGAAAATGGACTGGAGGTAGCTATTTATGAATAATTAAGGCTAAAATGTTTTTCAGACCCCCTCAATGCCTTTTGATTTTAAAACATTTATATCATGTCAAAAAGGACTTCTTGTACCCAAAAGTAAGCTCTCCATTAAAATAATGCAGAAATGACATCTCTAATTTCAACAGAAACTCTGACTTCACTAAATCCTGGAGTCCCTGTTGCAAAGGGAGGGTTTTCTCTCTCTCTCTCTCGCTCTCTCTCTTTCTTTCCTGAATGGTGAGAGTCATTTTCTGTCTTGGCCACTCTGGTGTTAAAAGACTTCATTTGAAATATTTACAATGCGACAAAGGATCCCAACGAAGAATTATTTTAAAAGTACTTCGGCTGGTTAAACCCTTTCCGCTTTTTTCAATTAATGGAGAAATTTAAATTGACAGAAATTGCCATTAGTTTTAAGTGGTTTGGCTTTATATATAAAGAAACAATCTTTTAAAAGAAACAAAATTGGAAGAACATGTTGCAAGCCATTAAGATATTTTAATATTACCAGTCTAAATAGCAAAGCTCCATATTATGCCTAATTCAAGTGGGGTATTTTCTAACCAAAAAACAAAAAAGGCCAGAACAGAATCTAAAAGTTTGGTGATTTTAATTAAGGACCTTCCAAATGGAAACAGAACTATTCATTTTTCCTTCTTGAATGCATTTGTACACATATTTTGTTTTTCTCTATAGAAATGTCTGTAGAGAAACTCTTTCCCTATAATTTTGTTTCAAAGTAATGATAGGAGTATACTTTTTCCTTTAGTGAAATTAAGAGGAATAATTATTGCTAATCCAATCAGTATTATCTGAAAATAGATGTTAACAGCTTAATTTGTGATTTCTTTAAAAACCTTCCGCAGTGCTATTTAAACTGACATGTTGAAGCTTTTAAAGCAACAATTAAGAAATTGTTGATAGATACCAAATGTTACTGACAATACTGAACAATTATAAATGGTTTTTAAAAAATCTTCTGCCTTTAGAATGACAAAAAACAAATGCTGGAATATCAGAGAGCAAAATGGTGTGGGGGAAAAGAATTTCCAAAACCTATTTTTGTATGAAACAAAAACATGTTCCATAAAAGCAATAAGCAAACAAGCAGAGGGAACATATATTTGGAAAAACCTTCCAAACACGTTGAACCTCTAATCTGGGCTGGCAGCTCATGATGAAACCCCTTTCCTGCATGTTTCACCCGCGGTTACAGAGAGCTCTCCATGAATGTAGCCGCGGCGGTTTTCAAGAGGAATCTTACAAGCTGCTCTCCGGTGTTTTTAACGCCTGCTCGCTTGAGTGTGGATGCCGGAGAGGAAAAGGAGGAGAGGGAAGAGGCAGCCGAAATCATGGCCAGGTCCAGTTTTGCTGCTGTGTAGAAAGGAGGGGACCGACCCCCACCCCCGGCAAGGTTTCCCTTGGGGCCATCGTGGTGGTGGTGGTGGTGGTGGTGGTGGTGGTGCTCTAACCATCAGGGCTTTGCTGAACAATATTTTAAGCTGCCACTAAGATGACCCCGAAAGCAGGTTCAGAGTGTTTCAAGATCGGCACAAAGGCTGACAGGGGAGCCCAGGCAGGGGCGGGTGCCGGGCCTTCGAGGACGGATGGAGGGGGGCCTGTGCTTCTGGAGCTCCCCTCCACGCTCCGGCAGAGCAGCAGCAGCAGCAGCGCAAGCCGCCCGGGTTCAAGAGGTCGCTTCACAGGGAGGCGGGCCTGCCTTGGAAGGGGGGCCTGGCGCCCTCCATGGCAGCTGGCAGGCAGTTCCGACCGCACAGGCGGCGTCCTTGCTGAGGCCCGAATGTCTTGCCGCGGAAGGCACTGGGGGGGCAGCGGGCAGCCAGCCGGCTGAGGGGTCCCCAGGCTTCCTCCTCAGCGCTCTGACCAGCTGGGGGGAAGGGGCTGTGCTGGCCAAGAGAGCCAGCCGCTCCGGAGAGGTCCTGCTCCTCCCGCGCCAGCCCCAGCCCCAGCGGGCTTTGGCTCCCTGTGGCCAGCCCTCGGGCCGGCCGCCCCACACCTGTGGCATGGCAGCCAGTGCTCCCTCTGCCCCACTGCCGTGGCTAGCACAGGCCCCTTCCAGGCTGCCAGAGGGCCCAGCTAGCTCCCTCCGCTCCCTCCTCGCCTGGCCTGGCCCGGCTCTGCCCAGTGACTTGGGCCTCCCTGCGGCGACCCGGCTGCAGAGCTCTGCCCGGTCAGCGGGCCGGCTCCCTCATCCGGACAGAGCGGCCTTTTGTTCTCGGCAAGTGCCACCGGCTCTCCTCGGGCAGCCCCTCCACTAACATTTTCTTGGCCTCCCCTGTTCTGTGAAAGGAGCCATTGTGCCCTGCCGGCCGCAAGGTCAAGTGTCTCCGGCTGCTCTTTCGCCCCCTCTGTGCACGTCTCCCGCCAGGGGCTCCAACACGGTGCCTCCTCTGGCTGCAAGGAGGGCCGGAGAAGAGCCTGACCTGAGCTTCACCCGTCAGCAGGAGGAGGCACCCGGGAGAGAGCTCTCGGGCTTCCCGTCATCGGCATGGCGCACCCAAACCAGCCCCAGCACCCCCCACCCATTCCGGGGAGAGCGGGAAAGACGGAGGAAGCCAGCCGGTGGAAATGGGGCAGGAGAGCCAGGGTGGGGGAAGGGGGGCTTGCATGCTCCCTGCTGCCCCCCAGAACTGCTTTCCAAGGAGCTGAGTGCCGGAAAGCTGTTTCTTTTCTCTCCCTCCCTTGGGTTTGAGAGATGGGGGGTGAAATGTCAGGCCATGATGGGGAAGCTCTTGCCCTCCTCCTGCTGACGCTCTTCCTCCGGCGGCTTTTCAGCACACCTGCCGCAGCCTCCGCCCCCCCCCCCCGCTTGCCCGTGGCTCAGTGGGAGCCCCCCCCGCCCCAGCACAGGGGGCCCGAGGGCAGCCCGCGCCCTCCCTCCTGCTCCCAAAGAGCCTCCCGGGGGGGGGGCCACAGTCAATCCAGGGGGCTGTGACTCTTGCAGGCAACAGGCACACATTTCCAACAGCTACTTGGGGGGGGGGGGGCTGCCACAGCTGCCAAGTGCTCCGGCAGGGACCAGGCCGAGTTTTGTTTTCCTTTTATCGTGCCTTTTAGATTTTTATTGGGGTTGATTCATTATACGGCGTGGAGTCTATAGGAACCGGCCGTTTCTCAAGTCAGCAGGTTTACGGGGAGATGACAGTGTTTAAAGCCCCAAGGCTGGAGAAAGTCAACAGCACCCCGGCAGGCAGAATGTGCCCCACGGAGAGGGAAGCTCCTGCCCACTTGCAACCCGACTGAGTGGGCCACGGAGGCAGCCGGCCGGCCAGCCCTCAGCCCAGAGAGAGCACCCCAGGGCCCCTGCAGGGCCAACAGGCTTGGCGTCGCCCTGCAGCGGACTCCCCCCTTTCCGCGACTGCTAAAACCGCCCCCATGCCCTCAGAGCAACTTCCCCACTGGCCGCGTCAGGAGAGGGGCTTTCTTCTCTCTTGGGGGGCCGGTCGCCCATATTCCCTTCCATCCTCCCTCGCTATGGACTTTCAAAGCTGCCCGCTGCTGAGTCAGACCCTCAGTCCAACCCGGCCGAGACTGTCTGCTCTGACCTGCAGCAGCATCCCAGGGAGAGAGACGCCTTCCAGGGGTTTGCTGGCTGGGAGCCTTTCAACAGGGGGGGCGCGACCCCGGGCAACGGGCCAGGCCTTTCCTCTTGCCAGCCAGAAAGGATGCAGACCGAGGCCCTTGGCCAGCAGGTCCCGGGGGGGCTCCAGTGGACACCCCACCCCTCCCCCTCCAGTGGGGCTTTTGCTCCCAGGTCAGTTCGGGTAGGGCTGCAGGGTTGGGCAGCGGAGGTGGCGGGGGGGGGCAGCAGGGTGGCTGCATCTTGCCACACACCGGCCGGGAGTTGTGAGCCGACACTGTGAGCCCACTCCATGCACAGACGCGATTATTTATTATTTCTTGTTTACACAGTCAGACGGGGTGATTGTCTGGTTTGTTTTATTCAGACATCAAGTCCTATTATTGTTGTTGTTATTAATTCGATTTCTATACCGCCCTTCCAAAAATGGCTCAGGGTGGTTTACCCAGAGAAATAACAAATAAATTAGATGGCTCCCTGTCCCCGAAGGGCTCACCGTTGACAACGAAACCTGAGAGAGGCCACAGCCACAGCCACGGGAGATCCACAGGAGGAAACAAAAGAACCTCCTTTGGCACCAGCCCCAAAGCAAACCCTTTCCCAGAGCTGGACAAGCTGGACGTGGGGGGGATTTCCCTGCCCCGGCATTTCCAAAAAGCCTGCTCTGCCTCCCCCCCCCCGCCTCTCTCACTCACCCATTTCCTCCCTGCCTCTCCAGTTCCTGCTTCACCAATGACAGGCAGGACTCTCTAATCGGTACATACCATCTAATCCTTCAAAGGATCCCTGGGACTCGCGTCAATCAAGCCTTCATAAACTTGTAAAAACAATATTTGGATTCCATCAGACATGAAGCCCCGAAACCCCCACTAATCAATGCGGGGTCACTGCGGCCGTGGCTAGCGCTGTGGTCAAACACTGACCTCCCCCTCGGCCGGCACTCCGGACCTCGGGAGGACCACGGAGTGGTGGGCAGGAATGGACGATGGGCCTGCCGTAGCCACGAGCTGGGCTCGCTCCATGAGGCAGCGTGACTGCAGGGGAGGGGGCCGCGGGGGAGGAGAGCAAGGAGGGGCCCACGTCTCGGCCCTGCCAGGCGGCCGGCTCCAGCCTGCTCCTCCGCCATGAAAACCGCGGGGGGAGAGAGCGGTGCAGCGGCCACTGCCTTGCTAAAAGGGAGCCAGTCTGGGGTCCGGTGGCTAGTGCCGGGGGGGGGAGGCCGCCTGCACTGCCCAAGGACTAGGGAAGGTGGGGGGTGCGAGCAACGTGGCAGGCCGGCTTGGCTGGGACTGCCTTGCCTAAGCCTCAGGGAGTGGAGCTGCTTTGCGCTGAGCCAGACTCAGACCCCTCTAGCTCAGAATGGTCTGCACGGACTGGCAGCAGCTCTGTAGGGCGTCTGCAGACCAAGATGCGGCCAGGGACGGAGCCCTTCCTCACGCAGCGCTCAGGGCCCCTGCTGCCACCGCCAGCCCTCTCCAGGGTATTGCCTGGGGATGCCCCGCTGTGAAAGAAGCACCCAAGAGGGGCCTTCGGCAAGGTGCAACTTGTCGAGAAGCCGCACCTGCTCTGTGTGTGGGGGGGTGGGGGTGGGGTGGGGGGCCTCCTCTTCTGGAGACCCGCCTTCTTGGCCATACGGCTGGCTGGCTGCAGCCCCGGGACCCCGGCGAGGAACAGCTGTGGGGCCTGGCCAGGGCTCTCCCTCCCCAAGAGACCCTACAAGGTGGTCCTTGTTGCCCTGTAAGAAAAGATGAGCGGCTCCCTCCCTCCCCGCTATTTATAATTCATCCCCAAAATATGGCAAGGAACAAAAGCAAGAGGCTGCTCGAGTGAGACGCAGCAATGAGGGGCTTTTTGAGCAGTTTCTCGCCATATTTGAGGCATAAATTATAAATATCCTGAGCAGAGAAGGTGAGCGCTCCCCCCCCCCGTGTGTGTGTTTCCCATTAGAATCTTTTCCCCTCAAGAAGGACCAGATACCGAAATGTGTCGGGTACGAAGAACAATCCGGAGGGCCGTCTTTCTGGAAATCCCTTGGTGGTTCTGAATGTGCCACTGCCAGGGCCAGGGGGCAGCTCGTGCCCCCCCCACCCCACCCCCGCGATGTCTGGGGGGGGGACCCCTGGGCGGGCAGGGTCCAGCATGGGCAGCGGCACCCAGTCCCGCCCCCGCCCCCGTGCCCAGAGCAAGCGCCCCTGCCTGGAAAGGCCCAGCGGCAGACCCTCCAATCTGTGTGCAGGCCTCCTACTCATCACCTGCCTGCTCACACACATGTTGTGTAAACTGCTCCGCAGCTCGACTTGGCGGCCGGATGTGTGATATCCTGGATATCCTGCAGGTGTGTGTGTCTCTCTCCGACTACCTGGAGAGCATGTGTGTCCACTGAGCTGCGCGCTGTGCCCGCCTGTGAATGCCAATGAGGCTCTCCAAAGACAGCAGAGGGCTAAGCTGGGAGGGGAGAGCTGCTCTGGCGGCAGCAAGTGTGACCCGGCCCCTTAGCTAAGCAGGGTCCGCCCTGGTGGCTTATGAAAGGGAGACGAGCACTGGAAGAGATTCCCCTTCTTAGGGGATGGAGCCGCTCTGGGAAGAGCATCCAGGTCCCAAGTCCCCTCCCTGGCAGCATCTCCAGACAGGGCTGAGAGTCTCTTGCCTGCAACCTGGGAGAAGCCGCTGCCAGTCTCTGAAGACAGTACTGAGCTAGATGGACCAAGGGTTTGACTTGGTATTTGGCAGCTTCCTATGCTCCTAAGCTCCACGGAGCAAGGAAAATCCTGGATGGTGCCTGGATTGCTCTCCCAGAGCTCGCAGGGACTTTGCCTTAAGGCTGCAGGATGAGACGTGAACGCGCCCACTTGCCCTTCCGTGGAGAGCCCAAGTAGAACTGCTGGCGGGGAACGCTCCAAGGGGCCAAGGCTGAAGGGGCCTTCACTGCGCCGAGCTTGAGGCTGCACGGCGGCGGCGGCAGCGGGATCAACGCACTCGAGTGTTCCCTGTGCTCGGGCAGGTGGGCAAGTGTGTGGCCCCTTCTGGAAGCCCCGCCCAGGGCCGAGGCAGCCCCGCCCACTTCCCTCGGAGCCAACGTTGCCACCACTGGCCCCCCTGGCCGCCCTGTATGCCTTCATGTGGTGATGGCTGAGCAGCAATCTTGGAGCCTGTCCAGGTGGGGCAGGGGCTATAGAAGGCCGTTTGCTGGGGTGGGGTGGGGTGGGGCTGGAACCTGGCCCAGACCCTGCATTGAGTGGGTCACTGAGGCTGGATTGGTCCGGCCAGCCAGAACCATCCCAGCTGGGAGGAAATGGCCCCCCCTCCGGATCCTCACCCCATCTCGCCAGCGGGAACGTTGCCATCTGGGAGGGAGGGAGGAGAGGCGGCTCCTAAAAGACATGCAGCGAGACCCATCTGCAAGCACAGAGGTGAGATGGAGGAGGAGAGAAAAGGCTACAGGTTCTTCTTTTTTAAAGGGCTTCTCAGAATCGCAAACAGGAATCCACACCTATTTCTCTGGGAAAGGATTTGTAGCCTTTTTTTTAGCACACCTGCCCCCCCCTTCCCACCGAGGGCTTTTTCCACACAATGAGGCACAATCGGTTGGTTTCCAGAATATATGCTACAACTTTGTCTCTCTCCTCCCCATCCTCAAATATCCATTTACTAGCACACACAAACCCAGTCCGTGTCTCCTCCCTCAGGAGGCCCCGTGGGAGGAGAGCAACGCCGGATCGGTGCCACCCACTCCCACTGCCCAGCAAAACTGTGGGATGCATCTGGGGAGGAGCAGAGGAATGGCTGCGGTTCAGACGCCGAGGAGGCCTCCCGAGGCACCACCTCCTGCCTGGGGCTCGTGAACCACCGCCGGGTCCCTCATAGAGGGCACAGCCTGATGCCACCCAGGGCCTGATCCAGCACACTTGGTCGGATGTGTTTCCTTTCTGTCCAAAGCAGCAATTCCCAAGGCTGAGCTGGGGCTGCAGAGACAGCGACACACTCACAGCCAGGTTGTGCCATTGCTGGGGGTGTGTGTGTGCGCGCGCACGTCTTTTTGTTATTTCACCATTCCAAAAGATTAATGTTTTGTTATTTCCCCCCATTTTAAAATGAAGCTCTGAATAAATAAAAGATCTTAAAATATCCTTTGCTCATCGCAAAAGAAAGCAGCCTTTCCTCTCTCTCTCTCTCTCTCTGTCTCTCCAGCGTGGCCACTGTGGCCGGCTTCTCTCGCCGGTGCCTCGATATCCACCCAGAACAGAATGCAGCGGGGTGTGTGTGTGTGGAAATCCTCCTCAGCATTGTCCAAATTGCAGCGACTTCCCTTGTTCTACTGGTTTTGCTTTGAAATGTCGGAGGGACATGAGCATTTTCATTTAGAGGGGCAAACTGCACGGTGTTTTTGTTTATTTGAACCTGTTTCTGTTAAATAAATGCTGGAGTTGTTCTCCCTGGATTAATTGTGGCGGTGGTGATGTCACTGCTCAACCCACATCAGTTTTCAGTCTACAAATTGCTTTACAATTTGTATCTCACACGTCATCATTTTTTAAAATATATTCCAACATGAAAATAATTTTTACATTTTAAAACTGAGGGCTGGTCTGGCCGGGAAAACAGCTTTGGAGTTCAAGAAATGAAAAGCAAAAATGGAATGAGCTGAAATGAAAAGCTCAAGTTCAAGTGATGCAGCTGCCGTTACATGCAGGGCGTAGGTAAACTCACTGCAAAAGGCACCAGGCACTGAAAATATAGACACATTTTTAAAACAGGGCAGGGAGCCGAGGAGAGAAGTCCTAGAAGGCGAAAATATAGGGAAGGAGGTTGGGCAAGATGAAGCTGTCAAGCACCGCACAAGGGAAGAGAAACTCAGGCGGCACAGACGATGCATCTATATTTATAGGACGAGAAAAGGTGAGGAGAGGTTTTAAAGGAACAATTAATTTGCTAATTTATAAAGAAGCTAAAAAGTTGAATACCAAAAAAGCAGGAGCAGGGAGAGAAAGAATAAATGCAACCAAACATTAAGCCTCAATGTGCAAAATGAGAGGGGAGCAAAGATCAAATGAATCCCAGCCGTTTGCAGAGAGAGAGAGAATTGGAAAGGGGAGCAGCCTTCCAGATCTACCTCTTAAAGAGGGCTCTCTGGCAGCCCCGGCTGAATTATCCTAATCCTCCGCCAGCGGCAGCTAATCAGAGCCCACAAAGAGGTTTGGGCATTTAGAATAATCTCGGGGATGGAGGAGGAGGGCCATTTGGATCACAGAAGGCATTCTCTTGTTCTGCCCCCGCGCACACACACACAAACACCCCTTCAGAAGGTGCACGCTTCTGGTAACCTCTCCCCCCAGTATCCTGATTTTTCAGTTTAATGCAGAAGGTGCAGTTTCTGGTCCAATGCTCTGCAGTTCACCTTCCAATAGAGAGATTTGTCTCACACTTGAGCTAGAGATGTGTAGGGATTTTTTGGGAGATTATGCATTCTTTTGATTCTGCTAAAAGCCAAGCATTCCTGATGAGGATGTGGGAAAGCAGCGAGGACAACCTCTTGCTCACTGTACAGACACTGTACAGATTTACGGACAGACCACTCCCTGTGCTGGTCTAAGATGCCTCGCGGACAAAGTATTATGCATCAAATATACAAAAGATACACACACACACACACACACACACACACACACAAAAGGTAGGATGTTTGCTCAAAGGAAAATTAGCACACTAACATAAAAATAAAAATATTAATAATAATAATAATGCAATTTACATAGCAATACCAGGGGATAGCAGAAAAGAAGAAAAAGAAATAGAAAAAATAGCAAAATACAAAGCTCTACAAATTGAAATTGTGGCAGAAGACCAAAATAATCCCAGTAGTAATTGGCACCCTGGGTGCAGTTCCAAACACCTTGAAGAGCACCTCAACACCATAGGGGCCACAGAAATCACCATCAGCCAATTGCAAAAAGCAACTTTACTGGGAACAGCCTATATTCTGCGACGATATCTATAACAACAGCAACAACATTGACAATAAAATTCAGCCATCCCAGGTCCTTGGGAAGGACTCGCGATCTGGATAAAACAAACCAGTCAATAACACCTGTCTGACTGTGTAAACAAGAAATAATAATAATAATAATATGTACTCTTCAGTTAAGAATTTCCTGAGCCTTATTTATCTTCAATCAGGAAATCAGCCTAGCTGTCTCATGCCTGCCAATACTGGGAAAAACTGCAGAGTTCTCTAATCTACCTTTTCCAAGGCACAATACATATGCAAGCTTTGAATATTTCAGCAATGACCAACTTTTGTGTTCCCAAGGTTGTATAACTGGTGGGCCTCCTCAGCCTTTTGCTAGAACTGGGTAATTCAGACATTCCAACAGTCATGAGCAAATAACGGTTGAGGGGCCCTCTTGGGGCCCCGTTCCTCCTCCTCAGATGATGATGATGATGATGGCAACGGGGTGAGAGAGACTGCGGAAGCCCTGATCCTAGAATTTCTGGGCACATCCACCAAATATGCACAAAATTCCTCCTGCCATAACCCTCGATGTTTCAAAGCAATAGCCATGTGAGGTCAGAAGGGAATGGTCAGGTTTTGCCCCTTGGCACCTAAGGGTTTGTAATTGGCACCGACTGAGGAGCAGACATCTTAGTCAATTAATCAAGGCAGCTTAGTTGATCAATTGACCAATTATAGCTACATATATTTACATACGAGTAGAAGCAATCCTTCTGTAGCATGCTGATACACACTGATGTGTTGTGGGAGGAGGCGTCATTTTAGAAGAGAATCCCCTCCTGAACCAGACAAAAGGGGAAATGCCCCCTTGAAGATTGGGCTCTTTTTGCAAGCATGTCAGTTAAAGATGATAAAATAGGATCTGTTGCTTTTTTTAAAAAAGCTGTTCCTCAATTAATCAGGGCACCTTTTAGTCACACAGAGGATTTTTCAACTGATTAATGTAATTGCCAGGTTTCTCAGCTTTCTCACTTCTGTTTATCTTTTTAATTGTTTTTCGGTGTGTTTATGGTTTTTAATGTTGATTTTAAGGTTTTTAATGTAACTTTTATGGAATGTTATTGTATTTTGCAAACTGCCTTGAGATACATTATGAAAGGCAGAATAAAAACTGAAGAATAACAATACTTCAGCTCTATGTGGGACAGAATGGTGGTGAAGGCACAAGAAGGGAACGTGCACAACGCTAAGCCAAGCTCCACATGGCCGGAAGCAGCATCCCAGGCGAATGCTGAGTAGCCAGAGTTGCCACCTCATCCCTACAAGGGACAGGCCCCTGGCTAGCAAATGGAGTGAGCCCTGAAAAACCACAAGCAGAAGCCGCAATGGGCACAAAGCTCCGTCCAGACACTTCAAGGTTGACTGTGCCATGGAGCCACATTTGCTTCAGGTTGACTTAAGTCGGCAATCTTCTGCATATACATATTTTTAAGCCATCTTTTTTTTTTTTTGGTTATGAGTAAGTCTTTTTTTAAAAATAAACAAATTGAAAGGGTTTAGGTGACTCAGAGTCCTTGGAGTTTGTGTCATGGCATGGGGCGGGGGCGGGGGGCGTAAAAATGATCTAAATGCAATTATCTGAGATGAGAATATTTGGCTTGAAAGATCTTGAGGGTCTTGTTTTTGATAAGACGGCAGTGCTTGACAAAGGCTGTCAGCACTCCTGGCCCCTCCATTGTCAATGCAAGATGAAAGCCCATCAGGAAGTATTAACTTCAGCTTCTAAACATTTTGAAAATGTCAAAGAGGTCACAGCTGATCTGTTTCCTTATCCAGCATATTTGCTTGATGAAATGTGCGGCAAAAATGTGTTTTTACTTTCCATCCAAGTTGGTCTCAGATCCTGGGAACTGATCACAGGCGAACGAGAGCTGACAGGGGAACTGCCCGACCGGCTGGGCTGCGATCTGCCCCGGTGGCTGCTGCAGGGGCATGCCAGAGACGGGCTCCAGGCACTGACGGGGCCCCTGCCACCGTTGCCACTCCTTGGGCTCCGGGGGCCCCCCTGCGGCGAAGAGGAGGCCCTCGGTGGGCAAGGCTCCCCGGGCCGAGTCCTGCTCCCTCCGCCTCGGCCTCCTGCCCTTTGCACACTTCCTTCCGTCAGCCAGGACACAAAGGGAGGCGGCGAAAGAGCTGGCCTGACCTCTGGGGGACATGGAGTGCTTTGATCAGCGTCCTTGGAGAGGGAGCCCTGCCCTGCTCTGCCGCTTGCGGGCAAAAGGCCCACCCAGTCTGAAGCCCTCGAAAGGCGTCCTTCAGGTGCAGGCAGCCTCAGCCTCTCTATGCCGGCGGGGGGACACCCCGTCCCGCGCGGGCTCCTGTGGCCTCATGCTAATTCTCTCGCTCTCCCTGCCACGTGACTCTGAGCAAAAGGTCAGCCCAGCTGTCACTTGCCTCTAACGGATGCTCCTAGACCCCGGGCAGCCCGACGCGTGATCTCTTCCAGAGCTGCTGCCGCCGCCGCCGCCGCCACTGCCGCCGCACAATAGGCCATTTTCTGCATCAGCTGCATTCATCACCAGCCCTCCATTTTGAGCTGAATGAGAGGTGAGGGCCCAGGTCAGGGCGGAGGGACAAAGGCCCCCTTTCCCTTGCAGGCTGGTTAGGGAAAGGGGCTGGCAGGGCGGGCCATTCTGGCATAAGGGAGGGTGCCGCCCTGGGGCGCCACGGCCCAGTCAAGCCTGCCGCTGGATCTCTGAGGAAGTGGGGGGGGGCCCAACGCAGGTGAAAGGAGCAGGACATGGAAGATGGTGGTGGCGGCGGCAAGATGCGAGCAACACAGGCACAGCCCCGCCAAGATGGCCAGCAGCATATCTGTGCGCAGCAGAAGCGAAGCCGGCAGAGCACACAGTGGCCACGGCAGCAGGAGAGGATTGGAGCTCTTGACACAGTTGTCATTGGTTTGAATGGCGGTTATAGAGGGTTATTTATCCACCGTCTTCCCATGCATCTTAACTAAACAATGCTCTACATTTTAGGGTATGGAGCAGGGGAAATATTCCATCTTGATTTAGGGGAAGGCGGGTCCATGTTGTCTCCTAAATATTTTTTATTTCTCCTAGATTTGCAGTCACCTCCATTCAGCAAACTGGAAACAGTTCGTCCAACTGCAACTTACACGGTTTCCCTCTACAGGACACAGCAGGAAGGAGGAGACCTTTCCCCAGCCACAAAGCAAGGAGGGCATAATAAGGCCCCCCTGAGCCTGCCAAAGGTCCTCAGGGGGTGTCTGCACTCTTGGCCGGTGACTGGCCCTGCTGAGCCAGCCCTGCCCCCCGTCACTTGCTCATGGGAGGGAGGGGGGCCACCCGCTTTCTGACTGACCAGCACAGGAGGGGGAGCCCCGACTGCAGCAATGCTTTCTGCCCGGCGATTACCCCAGTGCTCATGTAGCAAGCCACTGAACCCCCTCCTGCAAGATCCTCCCTCCTATGCTAGCCAAGTTACCTCCCCACCTAAAGATGTCTGGATAGACTATAAACTAGATTCCTGGAGGGTCTTTCTTCTGACACCTGAAAGGGGGTTAACTGTGAAGGACTGGAGGCAGGTGTGTGTGTGTGTGTGTGTGTGTGTGTGTGTGTGTGTGTGTGCGTGCAAGAAGGACGTGGCCTGGCGGTCCTTAAGGAGCTGCAGGAGTGGAGAGGGAGGGTGGGCAGCCTGAGGCAGCCATGGGCAGGAGCGAACCCCCTGCAAGTTCAGCCAAGGATGGGTGCCCATCCCGCTCCTTGGGCTTTGTAGCTGGGGAGTCTCTCTGCGGTGAGAAGCTTGGGATTCTCTCCGGCCTTTCTCCAGGAGGGCTGCTGCTCCCCCGCGGAGGCCTCGACTCGGGCACGTTTCCCAACGGCCTGTTCTTGATAACCCTTTAATTGGACTCTCAAACGCCACCCTTGACCTTTGCTCCCACGGCTGGCATTTTGAGGCTGGACTAGGAAGCCGCTCTTCCCCGAGTGGGAGCCTTGTGGGGCGAGCCTCCTTGGGCGGCCGCAGGTCCGATCCTCCCTGAGCGGCCGGAGCAAGCCGGGGTCGCCTGCCTCTCAGCCGGCAGGCCGCGCTGCACCTGGATCCACCTGGAGACCTGTTTCCCCGCAATTCACGCCAGCCAACGCAACCCTGGAAGAGTCTCGCCCGCTCCTGCTAGTGACAGCTGGCGCTCCCAGGGGGTGACTGCCTTCAAAGACAGGTAAATGAGGGGCCATATAAAACAGCCAAGTATTGATGTTGTAGTAAAATTCTAGAAAAACACATTGGCAGACAAGTAAATTTGTCACTAATAATTTAATGTAATTTCCCTAAAATGGAGGTAATCGGTACTTGGGGAATACACCTACCTCCAGGGTTTACATCAAATGTTCATGTGGAATATCGCCAAATAATATTTTTTTTAAAAAAAATGTAGATGCTTTATCTGACATGTTAGTTTATGAGAAAAATCATTCTCCTGAAATGATGAGGTGCCGGGGGGCAGGGGGGGGGCGGGGGTTGGTTGGCGGCGGGTGGGGGGGAGGATGTAAACTTCCAAACATGCACTGCCTGAATTTCCCCTAAGATGACAACTCAGAGGCGCTCACAGCTGACAGGAGGAGGCAGAGAATCCTCCATGTCCTTTACAAGAAACAAAAACAAACCCACCCCTCCGCTTAGAAATGACAGACTCCAATTACCAAATATTAACGGCCCGGTCCTGTTGCAAAGATGGTTTCCTGCCTCACTCCTTACAGAGTCCAGCATCAGACTCATTGGTACCATTCCAGAATTGCATCTTTCCTTCTTCGCTGCGCAGTGACAGCTGAGGTGTGTGGTGCGCTGCGTCTATCCAGCCACGAGCAAATCAATATATACCAAGTTGTCCATTTTCTTCTCTAAGTGTCACTGTGATCGCTTTCAGAGAGGTGATCTCTTCACATGGCTCCCTCCTTCATGGGACAGGGGTGCTTAAACCCTTGATGAATGCTAACATTCTGCAAATATTGCTGGCTTAATCCATTTTTTAAAGGGGAAAGGCTAGCAGTTTCCCCAGTAAACAAGGAAAGGTTTGCCAGCTGGGTGAGGAGGAAGATGAGAAACCGAAGGAGGGACGAGAAAAACTCTGAACTGATATGAGCAGCAGAATCACAGCAGCCTCCATCCTGCCTGTTGGGAAACTGGGCAGAGTGCAATGAAGTCAGCAGACAAGAAGGGGTCTGGTGCCTACAAAGAAGCAGCCCAATATGGCCAATATGGTCATCATGTGCAGGGTCTGTCCCTGTGGCTGCAGGAGAAAAGCCTCATCCAGTTGAGCACAAGGCCACCCGGAGACATAGGTCGCCTCCAAAAACACAGCCCTGGTTTTCCCTGTACTCAGGCCTGGCCAAGAAAGGAGTGGTTTGTTGTTCTGTGTTTCCATTCTGCATCCCAAACGTGGTGCTTTTGAGGCAGGCAGCCTACCTTTTGGGATCTTTTCTGTGCACACAATCATGCAGGGATTTTTTAGGGAAAAGGCCCCATGACAGCTGGGTGCTTTCCAGATTAAACCCTACAACAGGGTCATGACAGATCTCCTAAGTGTGCTTCCGTACTGGCTGTGTTGTGACACCACAGTCCCTGCGCCGACAGCAGGGTACCGTCCACATTTCCGATGCATTCTTTCGGGTTTGAACTTTGCATTTTCGTGCTACAACTTTGCAAGTCCGTTGCAGAAAAATAGCTGTATTTTCCCATTGCAGGAGTTTGAGATTCTGGGGGTCGTTCCAGTACGATTCAGTACAATCCTGCCAAGCCGAAGCATTTTTAACCCTGTTGTGGGGTGCAATCTGGAAAGCACCCTGGAGAACAGGCCGCAAAGCAAGTCTCCAGTCCCTGCCCTGCTTCGAGAGGCTCTGTGACCCTAGTGGGCTCCCCAGGGACTGACCTGGGGAATCCTCTCCTTGGCAAGGCTTGCTTGGCTTTTCTGACAAAGCTTTCATTCGAATCGATACAAAAGGGTTTGAAAAAGGCCCAGCTTAGAAAAGCCAGCCTTGGGCTCTATGTTTACTACCACCAAAGCACAGTCTAATTGTTTTCAGACAACAGTATCAGCTCATCCCCAGCCAGAACAGAAGCAGAGACTGTCCGAGAAACAAAACTACCCCCTTTGCGAAACCCAGTGGTTAGAGTGCTGGACTAGAACCGGGGAGACCCGAGTTCAAATCCCCATTCAGCCATGAAACTAGCTGGGTGACTCTGGGCCAGTCACTTCTCTCTCAGCCTAACCTACTTCACAGGGTTGTTGTGAAAGAGAAACTCAAGTATGTAGTACATTACTCTGGGCTCCTTGGAGGAAGAGCGGGATATAAATGTAAAAATAATAAAAATAATAATCTGGTGGTGGCCCAGTGAATGACTTGAGAAGAAGAGCACTCCGTTGCTCCAGACAGGTGGAATCGGGACAACCTCGTCTGTACAAGTGCCATCACCTCAGAGCACGGTCTGAATTCAGGGAGTCCCACAGATGGCCGTCAACCCAGAAGCCCTTCCAAGGAGGGCAGTTCTGCCGGAAACCGGCCCGTCCTCACTTCGTTGTTTGGTCATTAGATACAGCTTCAAACTTTGGAATAACAGGGGCTCCTAAATTATATTAACCAGCATAAAACCTGAAACCATTTCATCAGCTTAAAGCTTGTGAAACCTGTTTTGCAAAGGAGAATTTCATGGTCTTGCTCCTAAACATTCTGGTGTGAAAGCCATAAGACCTTGATGGACTTGAAGGGAAGAAGTTAACACATAGTGAAGAGAACCTGTTGAAGTATCTCCGTTGTGGAATCAGTCACAAGAAGTGGCCACAGAAACCAGACCAGTTGCTGCAATGAAAAGAATTTGTTGAGCCAGGAGTGACAATTTATGCAAATCAATATGGGGGAAAGGTCTGAAAGTGATAAACTCTGAGTAATTAATTGAAGGGGCCACTGAGGAAGACCAGTCAAGACGTGTCTGGCCAGCCTGACATTAACTTTCTATCTGTATTTTGGTTTTGAACTGTCTTCTTATTATTACAAGCAATTTTCAGGTCTCAGGGTACATTCGGGGCAGATTATTTACTGAATGCTTCATTTTTATGTACTTTTTAAAAGAATCAGGGTTTCCCCCCTTGGTTTTTTCTGGTGAGATTTTACTTTGTTTTACTGGTCTTCAATGTTTTTTTAGCCGCCCCATAACAAATTGTTCTCTGGGTGACTCACAACAATAATTACTATTTGAATAAATAGAATTGAACATTTTGTGTATTATTCTGACCTGGAGTTAAGCACTTTGTTCCTCTCTGTTCTCCATGTGCGGCAAAATGTGTGCGTGCGCACCCCCAAACACCCACCCCCCATCTCCTTGCCCCTCCATCCCTGAGTCCAAGGAGGCGTGAGGCTCTTGCTGCTCAAGATCCTTCCTCTAAGGCCCTCCAGCTGCAGTGGGACTACAAAGCCTATCATCCCTGCTGGCCACTATGGCTGGATGGGAGCCGTAGTCCAGCAGCAGCAGCAGCAGTGGGGGGTGCGGGTGGGGCACCCTGCTCCCAGGGCTCCCTCTGAGGACTGAAGCGTGCCCAGGGGTGCCAGTTCCCAAGGGGTGTGTGCCCGGCTGAGCTCCCTGCTTCGTCTTGGCAGACTGGCATCGGGGCCCGCCTGGCACGCGAAGGCACAGTCTGGGGCACACGGGAGCCTCTTTAGCCTCCAGGCAACGGTGGGTGGCTGGACATGCAGAGCACGGAGGGAGGGGAAGCAGCTCATGGGCAGAGAAGAGCTGCTGGCTGCAGCCCCCGCCGTGGCAAGGGTGTCCCCCGGTCCTCCTCCAACTCAAGCCCCACAGCGGTTCTGCGGGAAACAAGCGACCCGTTGAATGTATGTTCAGCGTGACCCACCCCACGGTTCCCCCTCAGTTCCCCAAGTGATGTGCCCCCAAACTGATGGCCGAAGATGGCATCAGTTCACCTTCTCCCCTGCCCACTTGTGGGTCGACACACCCACCTCAACACAAAGCAGCTGCGCGCACACACACACGCTCCCGGCAAGCAGAGAGGAAAGACAGGAGTGGGGGAAAGGCAGACGTGCCACACACACCCCACTCTGCCCCCACACTGCAGAACTGGAGTTTTGCACAGCCTGGAGGAAGGCTTTGTTTAGAGCCAGCAAAGAGGGAACCGCAAAGATTCACAGATTCTTCGAGGGGAAATCGGCTCCTTAAAATTGCATTACTGGCGTTGATGATTCATATTACAAATAGTGCGATTTCCCCATATAAATCTGAATTTCATTTAAGATATTGCAAGCTTAATAAGAATCGAGGCTCCCTGTTTTTCTGAGGCAATAAAGAATGATGCACCTGCCGCCCGCTGGACGGCTGATAGACTGGAGAGGGGCGGGAGGCTCCGGGCTGCACAGCCGTGGGGCCGGAAGAGTTATGGGTTGTTAGGGGGGGAATCAGAGCCCATTTGTCATCCCGTAGTAAAAGAGGGAGGTCAGGGTGTGGATTTAGAAGGCAACCCCAAGGCGGCTGCTTGCCAGCACCCAGGCCAGCAGTGGCTCAGCCTAACGAGCCAGTTTGCGGCAGGGGGCCGGGGAGGTGCCGCTGCCTCTGCCTCCTGGTAGCCGCTCGGGTGGCATCTCTCTCTCCTGCCACGCTGCCTGCAGGGTGGCCATTCACCTGGTAGAGCTGCACAGCTCCGTCCTGGGAGCACCTGAGGGAAGGGCGGGGTATACGCCTGCCTGAAATCCTGAAGAGTTGCTGCCAGCCAAGGCCCAGCACAGGCAGGACAGAGCTAGATAGACCAAGGTCCTGACTCAGCAGAAGGCAGCTCCTCCTGCCCCACGTAATACGTATCTGGCTCCCTCTCCGGATGGCTGCTCTCTCGGCAACCACCCCGGCTTCCTTAGGGCTCGTTGTCTTTTGCACACGGACGTGGAATTCCAGAGTGGGTCAGTCGCAACCCTTTCCTGACGGGACTGGGTCATTTGCAGCTTCTGGCTGTTCTGTGAGCTCCAAGCGCAAGAGTCCTTTCCCATTAATTTTAGAGCGGCCTAGGCATGTGGCCATTGCCATGTCTTGTGGCAGCGAATTCCACAGGTCAAGCACACACCATGTGCGGAAGTATGTGTCTGTCCTAAATTCCAAGTTTCATTGGAGGATTCCGGGTTCTAGTGTCACAAGAAAGGGAAAGTGTCCTCTGTCCTGTTATTGCTGGTCTATGACCGAAATGAAGTTAACGGCTGATAACTTGCCCCTACTGTGGCACTTGCTCCGCTCCAGACGTCTCCCCCGCTTAGCTCCCTTGTCTCTAAAACCTGAAAGCCTCAAGTGCTCCCAGCGGGGCCGCGCCCTTCGCGACATGCCTGAGGATCAGAGAGGTGCCGTCCACACCCCGTGTCAGATCATGACAACAGCAGCCCGGAAATTGGAAGCCAGGATGAATCTCCATCCTTCATTTGCCCAAGTGCAGAAAAGAGGGAGGGAGGGGAGGCTTAACTTTTAATTTCCTGGTTGTTATCAGTTTAAATAACAACCTGACTGTTATTTAAATACATTTTTCCTCTATCTCATTTCTTTGGGGAAAAAGAGAGTTTGGAGAAACAGGAATTAATATTATTTTTCTGCCAGAGACAGGAGCCGAATCGTACTGGCAGTTTGCTTTTCATATGTCGCCGTTACCTGGCATTTCGTATGAATATTTTATGTACTTTTGCAGACATTATTTACACACCCAGAGCTGCTGCCTGAGTCCCATCTCGAGTGCCGCTGACTTTTGGCTCAACCGCCCCCCAAGGCACCCTGGCAAAGAGGTCAGAGGCAGCATGCGCAGAAGGAAGCGCCCACCTGGCCTCCCCACTCGGGCCCCTTTCAGGCCCGTCCGTGGTCTCCTCTGCAGCCTGGGCAGGTGCCAGGCAGGATCAGGGCAAAGCACTCCGCTGCCCCCCCCCCCGCCGCAGCACTGTGGGCCTCCATGGGGCAGGCTGGCCGCCACCGGGCAAGGCCTGCAAGGAGGACACAGGTGCAGATGCAAAGGGCCCTGCGTGCAAAGGATGCTTCCCTGCCCACTTTTATAAGTGGCCCAGAACGTAAGGCGCTGGGGGGTGTTTCTCACACCAGTTCTAGAAGGAAGCAGCAGGTGGACAGGTCCAGCGACTCAAGGAGGACGGAGAGAGACAAGGGGACCCAGTGCGTGAGGACCCCCACCGAGGAGCCCCTCTCCTGGAAAAGCACCTACCTGGGGGGCGGGGCGGGGGGGTCAGGGATGCTGTGTGGACCAGTTTGGTACTGGGGTGAGTGTCTGAGGGCTCCATAGGCTGAGGGGGAGAGAGAGACGGGCTGCCCAGGGACGGCCGGGGAGAGCAGCCTTTGTCTCCCTTGACGGGGGGAGGAGAGGCTCCTGCACCCGGCAAGAAGCCGCTCAAAAGCCAGCAGCCCTGCTCCTCCGTGCCCAGCGGCCGAGAGGGCAGGCGAGAGTCAGGCCTGCAAAGCCGCACAGCCGGGCGCCCCTGCGAGGCCCTGCGGCCCGGCCAATCAAGCGGGCACGCCTGGCCCAGGCGGCTGCCCCGCCGCCCGGGCTCCTGCATCCCGGCGGCCCCAGAGGGGACCCGGCCAGCCGCTTGCCATCCGGCTGGCCTCTCCTTTGCTCCTCTCCCCAGGCCTGCCCCTCGCCCAGCGCCTCTCCGCCTGGCTTTCTTCCGGGAACACCTTCATCTCCTCCTCCATTGTGCTCGGGAAACGGCTCCACTTTCATGTCAGACTTCGAGGCTCGCTAGCCAGGGCCTTTTGTGGAGCAGCAGACTTTGGGCTGCTTTTTATCTGACTTGTAATCTTGCTTCTCTTTCGAGAGCCATTACTTGGAGTGTTCGGAGGGGAACGTGCTTGACATCCTTGACAAAACCGCTGGCTGCCGGCAGGTTCATGTTCCAAATGGGGATTCCGGGGGGAATCCAAAAGAAAGGGCCCTTTCCTCACATCTGGAATGCCCCAAACCATCTCCCTGGGGCTGCCCACCCCACCCCCACGTGCGCCCCTTCGGTGCGTTAAAAATCCACAGCAGAAGAGACACACGCACATTTGTGGAGGGTCGAAACAAGCGCACATACACACAATCGGGATGGGTCAGGCCATATTTCCTGAGAAAAGCAGCAATACAGGCACCTTCAAAATGAAGCTTAGAATTGCTGAGCAAATAAAAGAGTGCAGGGGAAAGAAAGAAAAAGACGGGGAATAGACCCAGGCAGGGTAGGAGAACATGCCCAGTTTCTAGGGACAAGCACCAGGTCCTGGGCTGCCAGGAGACTAGGCACCCGGCCACTTCCAGACAGGGAAAGGCAGGCTGCTCCACAGGAAAAGGCTTCCGCTTGGCAGGACCATTGGGAAAATGTAAATAGCTTGTGCTATTTTCCTCCTACAGCGGGAAAATACAGCTGCTTTTTTGCGACACGCATGCAACATTGTAGGACTGAAACGCAAGGATCAAACCCGAAAGAAGGCATCAGAAATGCTGTCAGCGCAGGGACCGCGATGCCGAAACATAGGCGGTACTGAAGCACACTTAGTGGACAGTAGTGACCATGTTGTAAGCGTGTAACCTGGAAAGTGTGCAGGAGCTTTTCCCAGTCTAGATGGTCTTGCTCTTTTTGAAGAAGTGGCCATGTGGGGAATGGGGTGGGCTCATCCACTGCGGGGGGGGGGAAGGAATCTAACCCTTTGTCTCTACACCGATGCCCTGATTTAAACTCCCCCCCCCGGGTTAGCTGCCTTGGTGGGGAGGCTTACAGACACACAGTAAGTTTTCCTCTCTGCAGCTGACAGCAGCTCTAGGAGGGGTGATGATCTGGATCGGGGGGGGGCAACCACCGTGCAGGCAAAGGGTTAGAGCTGTCCCCACCCCCATGCCATGGCCCCCATCCTTACTGTGGCCCCTCCGTGGTGGCCTTTGGGAACCGAAAGAGACGGCGCAAGTCCACTTTGGTGCTCCTGCTTCCATTTCCCTGCTTTGATAGGCCTCTCACCTGCAGAAGGCGAGAGAACCTGGAAAACCGTCTAAAATCTCTGGGGGTGGGGGCTGAATCTAGCCCTGTCCTTAAAAAACAAACAAACATTCAATGCTATGGCCGGGGAAGGCAAAGCAAGCCTGTGCCCCCCCCCCCCGCCAACGGCCGTGTATGTGTGCTTTGCAAAAAAACCCAACAACCCCGCGACCCGCCCCCTAGATAAAGGAAGGCGACTCCCCAAGTCTTTGTTCCTCCTGCCTGACAAACAGGCCTGGAATGAGCAGCTGACACCGGCCTCTGCAGGTCACTCAAGTCGGGCTGCTGCATGTCAGAATTCAAACTGCTCCATCCATCAAAGGCAGACCAAAAATTAACGTGGCTTGGAAACTCGGCAGCAGCAAGACAGTAACAGCCCAATTGAAAGGCTGACCTTCGCAGAACACCGGGCTAAGACGGAGAAATTATTTCATGCCCTGCACCGCAGCCAGCAACACACACACACACACACACACATCTATACACACCAACCCTCCCCCTCCAGATCGGGGAGCCTCTTTTAAACCACAGGACTTGCACTGAGCATAGCAAACCTTGGGGTGCTTCCTTGGATGAGTGAGAATGGGGGTGGGGGGGGTGGCCCTAGGGTCTCACACAGTAACCGACATGCAGACACACTGCGCTGGGGCCTCCCCTTGCAGTAGGGCAAGGGATGCATCCATGGCGCCCCCCCCGCCCCCCCATGCACAGCAAGGCCTTCTGCCAATCTCTGGATTGGAGCATCTATGAGACACCCTTGAAGGAAGTGGCAAAGGGTGGGGCGGGGGCACCCTGTTGCCAAGACACCTGGACTCCCAAGAGCCGGACAGTGGACAAAGGAAAAACTCAGTGGGGCAGAGAACATCCGACTTTGCTCCCACCCACCCCATTTTTGTATGCTTTGCATTCCTGCAGAATTAAAGAGGGGAGATGGCTCTATTTCAGCAGACTTCTCTTCTCTCCTGCAGACTCTTCAGTCTGACCCTGAGACGTGAGGCGGGAGCCGGACAGAAGAGGCAACCCTGCAAGAAGAGGGTCCTCGCTGGAGACATCCGGCGCTCACAGCAGGCAGGCACCCTCTGCCTGGTCTTTGCGCGCGGCTGGAGCCGGGATGTGCGTGTGTGCTGCGGTTTGCAAACGACGCTGGAAACTTTTCCTTGCGGGAACTGAAGGAAGCCATGAGAGTGTATTCCTGGGGGACGTGAAAAAATGCCCCCCCCAGTGTGCCCTGGGCGGGAGGCGGGGGAGAGAATGTGCCCCAGCCTCAGCCCTGGGAAGCCCAGCCCTGGGACGGGCAGGAACTGAGCAGTGTCTACAGCCCGGCTCACCCACACGCCAGAGACGAAGCCCACAGAAATGGCTCAGGCCTATGGCGGGGGTGGGGGGTGGGGGGGCTTAGAGCGCCCCAAGAGGGAGAGTTCTGGGCGCTGGACGAGGCGGCACAAGCTCCGCTCTCCCTGCTCATCTGGTGGCTGCACCACCGGCCAGGAAAAGGCGGGCACCTCCTGGCTCCCCCTCCTGCTCCTCCTGCCTGGGCGGCCCACCTGGGCGCCCCCTCAGGCTCCCTGGGGGAGGGGCCTCTCTTGGCACTCCGCCCACCTCTGCAGGCGGCCTCGCGTCCCCCCCCCTTGGGAACCTGCCTGGGTATCCCAGCCCCCCCCCTGTGCTGAGCATATCTATCAAAATAACTGGGAGCTCGTTTAATAGAAATAAAGGAATGCAAATGAGTCAGAATCATAAAAACAATTAGATTGATGGACACGTCTTGGTTGCTGTAATTACCAAAGGTGTATCATTTTCTAAACTCTCGTTGCATTAAATGAGTGACACACACTTATTGAAAGTAATTAGCACCTTAGTGACAATGAGGTGATTGACTCGATTTCTCCCTGCGTAATAAAACCCTGCTGCAGCGCCGGCAACTGGATCCAGACTGACACGCAGCAGCAGCAGCAGCAGCAGCAGGAGGCACCCAGCACCCAGCACCGGCTGTCGCTCAGCACAGTCCCCTCGAAGCAGGACGCCTCAAGCCGGGGGGGGGAGGCGCTCTGAGGACCCCCCTTGCTCTGCCCCCGGCTGCTTCCCCCGCTTAGGCTCCCAGCCCTGCTGGGCCTCGCCTCTTCCTTGCCCCTGCTTGGACTGGGCCCACAAGGGGGTCTGCCTGCGCCTTGTGACCCCTTGCTCTGCAATGAAGCAGCAACCGCATCGGTTTCACGGGCCTCTTTCTCGGGAACAAGTTGGAATCGTTTGGGGAAGTCCTGCACAGAGACGATCTTGTCTCTCAAGAGCCGGATGTCTTTTGCATTCACCAAAATAGCCCTCTGCACAAGCGTGGCAGAGAGAAACCACTTTCCATTTTCCTCTGAACTCCCCTAGGAAGAAGTGGGGACCTCATGTCAAAAACCCTCACTTTAGAACAATAAATAAAATAAACCAGCTAAAGCCTTCCCGAGGCTGGCCAACTGTAGCATAAGTAATTCAAGAGGCTGAGAGATGCCAGATAAATTTGATTACTATAAAAGATGGGAATATGTTGCTTTCCTCTGAGGATTCGCAGGAGGGGTCAAAAACAAAGCCGCCTGCAAGCAGAGAACCATTTCACTGGGCTTCCCATTCAAAGCCACCCGGCCCAACGGCGGCGGCGGCGGCGGCAGGGCCACCAAAGAGACTCACAGCCCCATCCGGGGCCCTCTGGCCACTCTGGGAACAGGCGAGGCGGGGTGGGGGGAGAGAGGGGGGCCTGGCGAGCAGGAAGGGCCCCCACAGCCGGCCCCTGAATGCAGACAGGGAAGTGGGGAGCCTGCCTGGGGCGGCCATGGCCCAAGCCAGTCCCGAAGAGGGGCCAGAAGCACCAAGGGATGGGAGGGGTGGAGGGAGGGAGGCTGCGTTGCTTGGCGGAGCTTCTGCTGGGGCTTGGGGGGCAGGGCGGGGGCGGGGGCGGGCGAGGGCCCTGCATGTCTTCTGTAAAGCAAATGGAAGGCAAGGAAGCCAAGAGGCCGGGGAAGCACCACCAAGGGACAGCTACTGGATTCAAAACCATACACAGCCCGCCATTTGTAATTTGCTGCTCTCTAGAAGAGGCAGCGCTGCTCCACTTCTGAAAGTCTTCTGCTTGTAGCACTGAAAGATGTTGGTGCACCGCGCAGGGAGGGACCGGAGCCCAGCAGAGAGGCCGCCTTCCCCGCCAGCCCTGCCTGCTCCCCCTCGAGCATGAATCAAATTTTTAGAAAGTGTGTGAAATCTTGGCTTTGTGCCCGGGCTTTTATCCGATTGTTCCTATTGCTGCTGCTCTAATTTTGTACAGTTATATTGCGCTTGTTTTTAAATCTTTTAATCAGACCTGTATTTTTATATTCTATCTGATATTTTAATTGTGTAATGTTTGTGTCTTGTTTTAACTTTTGTGTGAACCACCTGCTGTAATGAAAGGCAGTATAGAAATTTAACAATACAAGTTTAAGAAGCCAGGTGCGAAAAACCTCCTGCTTGCCTTCTGGTGGCTCTTTATAGTGTCTTTGCCAGCCCTACTGTATCCTCCTCGAGATGAGCCCCCAGAACAGTATATGGAGCCTGAACCCTGAACCGTGGCCACATGGTCATCAGTTCATAGAAAGGCATTGATGATACTGGCTGGTCTGTTGTCTTTCTTTCGATTTCAAATCCCCTTTTCTAACCATCTTAGCATTCTAGAGTTCTTCTGTGGTTGTAATCTAAAGTTAGTCTGGAAGGATTGGACAGCCTTAATATCTAAAACAGCAAGAGGCAACAGACTGAAAAACTGCAGCAGTTTTTGATGATGGCACAAGTTTCTGAAGTTTCTTTAACTATGAAGTTTAAGCATCACCTTCAGATGCTTTGAGATTCTGTCTGAACAAATTTGAGCTGTTTATTCTGTTCCAAAGAGCTGTTGAGCAGAACTACTTAATAATGAACATGTCAAAATAGCATTTCCAAAGACAATCTATAAATATTTTAAGTCATAAAATCTAGGCGTGGGCTGTTTGGGGGTCCTATGTCCAGAAAATCCGCACAGACTCATCACATCCTGTGCCCAGGGAGTTTGCTGGATTGTTGCGTTTGCATTTAAAACAATGTCCACGTCCTACTTGGGGGTTAATCTAACTAAATGGAACCTATTTGTTGTTTATTATTTATAGAAGATTCACTTCCGATTAGTCCTCCTGCAGACGTGTGTCTTTGCGTGGGATCGCTAAGTGTCTCCGGCTCGCCCCCCAGCACAAATCCGGGCCCCAAACGGACAGCAGTGACTGTGTCGTGGTGTCCACAGCCTTCCATAAATGGCCAGAGGAAAGAGAGGCCACCTGACAGACTCAGCGCAGTGGCTAATGCACTGACCTTCTGTGTCGATCGTGACAAGTTCAAGTTTTCCGAGCCGGACGAGACACAGAACTAAAGGAACGGCACTCCGGGAAACAAGCCTGCCCCACCCCGGCATGCGGCACCAGAGAAACTAGCCCCCTCAGCCCTGCGGGGACAGCGGCCAGCCCCTCGCCCCTCACCAGGTTTTTCTCCACCTCCAGTTCCTCTCACTGCACAATACAAAAAATGGTTCCAGACCTGGTTTAGCATCACCCTTGCAAGCTCAGGGGGCATGCAGAGCAGCAATTGTGGGGCTGCCCCTCTTTCCCAAAGACCAAGGCACCTGGGCTCCTGAGTGGCTTCTGGGACAATGGGCGGGGGGTGGGGGGCGGGGGGTGGACGTGGGCTTCACCTCTGGGCTTTAAAACCAGGGGAGGAGGAGGAGGAGGAGCTTCTCTGGTTCTTCTCGATGCTCCTTATAATGTTGCCGAAATGCCATTTGGGCGGATAACGCATCCACAGACACCTCTGCTCACCTCTGGCTGAATCCATCCACCTCTGGGCACTGGCATCTTTAGGCTGTGCCCTTCCTGGGGGAGGGGGGGCTCCTTGGTATCTGCTGCTCCTGTTAGCCACACCAGGTGTGGGGCCAAGAAAATGGCAGGCAGACAATGTCTGTATGCTGCTTCCCGCTTTGCTCATGTCTCATCATCATCATTGCCCTTTGCTAACTGAGCAAAGAGGCACCTTTTTAAAGCGGCAATTCTCCTTTTTTGAGCAGGGGGTGAGCAACTGGCCCTATCCATCCCCAGCACAGCATCCCTCCAGTGGCTGCTGCTGGGGTCTACCTTAGGTTTCTTTTCAGACTGTGAGCTCTTTGGGGACCCCAAGCCATTTTGTTTGTCTGTTCGTTCGTTTATCTGTCTCTCTGTAAACTGCTTTGGGATCTTTTTGCTGGAAAGTGGCATATAAATATTCGCTGTATTTGAATTATTCTGCTTTTCATTTTTAAAAAAAAGTTCTCAAAGCAGTTGACAAAAGGAATTAGAAGATGGTTCCCTGTCCCAAAGGGGCTTGCAGTCTAAGAAAAGATGCTTAGAAATATGCCGTCACATTGGATGCCTCCTTCTGTGCAGCCCTGGGGTGGAGGCTCCAGTCTGCAGCAAAAAGGGGGCTGCCTAGCTGAAGACCCTCCACCCCCCACGGAAATGCAGTCGGGCCCGTTGCTTTCGGTGGGGTTCTGCGGCAGCTTCTGCCCCGCTATAAGAGAAGACAGCCTCTGCTCCTCCTAGAATCTCTCTGCCGCACCAGACTTTTCATGGAGAAAACAATAAATCATAGCTCTAAATTACACTTTAATTATAAATGCCTTTACTTCTAATGCTGCCTGGGACCTTTTACCCTCCTACATAATTCTAAACAATGGCCCCTGTCATAATTTCCTTCATTGGAACAATATGGACATATCTAATCCTGAATTCTGCCATCTTATAATTTAATATGAGGTTGTTGTTATTGTTATGATTATGATTATTATCTGAAAAGATAATGTTGCAGTTATTGAAAATATTCTGAAAGATTTTTTGGGGGGGTGGGGGGAGACTTGTTATGTGGAAGTCCCTTTTCTTACAAGCCAGTCCATATAAAGGTTTTAGCTTTTAGGAACAAAACATTAGAGGTGACCAGTTACTGGGAGGTAGAATTTGTACAGGATGATTCAGATAACCTGTGAACTGCTGGCCAGACTCCCCCCCGTGGCCCAAAAGTCCTCTTCCGTCTCTTACACACCACCGCAAGGGCTCCGGGAAAGTCCCTACTGGAAGCAATCCCAGAGGCGTGAAGGGCTTGATATGGGGGAAAGGCTGGCAGAAAAACCCTCCAGCAATAACTGCAGTCAGCGCTCCCAAGGCCACCTTGAACACAGCGTGCAGTGAGCTCGGAGAAAGGCTTGTGGGTCTGAGACCGGGCGGCATCGGGCCACCCACACAGCTCTGCACCGCCTTGGGGCCTCCCTCACGATCTGGCCCCAAGGCATGCTGAGGGCCCCGGGGCCCCCGGGGAGGCCTCCTGAAAGTACTTTAAGTGGTCGCTGGACTGGCTCTCAGATGCCTTCACACACACACACACACACACACACACACACACACACACACACCTGCTCCCTGCCCTTGCTCCCCTTCCTACCAATACATTCCTCTCCCCTCTGAAGGGAGTGTGTCTTCCAAGGCTCTGGGCCCCAACAATGAGGAACGTGATGGGGCTGACCACTGAGGACTAGAGTCAACATGATGGAAGCAGCCATGTGGGCTGGCCATGGGTTGCCCCCCTTCACACAGCGAGCCTAATTTCGACATCTACGGGGGCACTGGGCCGTTTCCCTCCTCTAAAACTACCTCCATCCCAACCCCAGCTTTGGTACTGGAAACGGCCACCATGCCTAGAGCGCAACCCCCAAACCTCCACCTCTCAGCACAATGTCGCTACCCGCGGAGGTGGCACACGCGGCCCAAAGGGCTTGTCTCTGCGTGGACAAAACAGGGACTCTGGGTCCAGAGTCTGCACGCTCCCCCCACCCCAGAGCAAAGGGGCCTCTCCTCCGCAGCCGGAGGCAGCCGCGCGCCTGGAGGAGCCCTAGAATATTCTCCGCACAGGAGGGCCCCTCCTGCAGTCCCTGGGCCATCGGGAAAGGCTCCCACCGGGCTCTCCGGCCGCCTGCCCCTTTCCTCCCCCCATGCCTGACGGCGTCCAGATAATTCAGAAGATGACAAGCTCTCCTCTGCCATAAATAATCCCGGACAGCACTCCCTGGTTTTAATATCACCATAGGAACGGGATGGGAGGCCGTAATTGGAAGAGGATGGATTGTCGTAATTTTTTCACACTTCAGAGCGGCTTTTAGGGCCTTTTGTTTGAGATTCTTTCTGTCACTGAAATCAGCTTCCACATGGCGGGGAGAGGCCATCTCAGCCTCCTTTGGCGTTTAGGGTCCCTCCGCGGAAGGCACGCAGGCTGTCAAAACAGCGTGGAAAGAGGGGCTGAGGGGCCGTGTCCGCTGTGGCAATTCCACGCAAGTAAAAGTCACGGGTAACCATGTGGATCCAGTCCGAAAAAGCACCCCAAACACCCACAGTCACTTCTTAGGACCACCTAAAATGTCACAACGTTGTGATTAAGTTTTTGAATGTTCAAGAACAGGTTAGATGTTGTGCAAAACATCCGGGGGTGGGGGGGGAGGCGGGTGTCATGCGGAATCCCCCAAAGTCTTCCGTCTGCAGCACTCTTAAGACTGACCACCGAATGTGGGAGCTAGACGGAGACTGAACACTTTCCGGGCACAAAAGAGATTCCAGATTGCTATGAGGGCTGCTGGAACAAAGAATTACCAATGGCGGTCTCCCCATCCACCGACCCCCTTAAACATGTATTTCGTAAAAAATATAAAATACTGCCATTATTATGCAGATCTGTCTCTAATGCTAAGGGAACGTGTGGCTCTAAGTGGGACTCCAGTCTCAGAGCTGCTCAGTTCTGGTTGCTGCCCAACCTCCCTGCAGTGGAGACCCAGCAGACGACATGCAGAATGGTGTGCAAACCACCCAGGCCAAGGAGAGACCTCAGGGAAGACCCTGAATTTTGAGCAGTGCAGAAGTACCCCAACGTCTCCCAGAAAGGAAGGCAAAAGGAAGGGGCAGCCCCCACCCCAAAGACGGTGCTTGGGAACATTTATTATTTATTATTCATTTGTTCAATTTCTAGACCGCCCTTACAGAATAGCTCAGGGTGGTTCACAAATAACATGTTCACAAATAACATGACAAGAAATTCACCCGCCTTTCTCCGAGTAAATCCAACAAACAAAAATGGATGGATTTCTTTCTTTTTTCTGACTAGGCACCAAAACCCCCCCCCAACAACCCACCAAAAAACCCCACCCTCACAGATGTGCCGTAAAATATCCTAAGTGGCAGATTCAATAGCCCAAAGAGGATGGGGCCAGCAGGGTTATGGGGAAGTGGGCTTCTCGAAAGATAATTATGGCCCCAGCGTACTCTTCCTAGTTCCAGGACTAGTCAGAAGACGGCTGCACAGTTCAATAAGAAAATCAAACCGCACAGCCGAGAGATGGGGGTTTACCGCTGCCTCTTTGTTTTTGCTTTGGGAGCAGTTCATTTAAGACATAATAAACGGGAGGCTTTCCTGTCCCTCCATAAATCTCAGGATGGTGCAAATGAGGGCATCCTCATTAGGAGCCCAAGAAGAGGGGGAGGGGGGCTCCCCAGGCAGTAGCAGGCCGGGGGGGGCATTAAAGCCCTCTGTAGAAAGAGCTGTCCTCTCTTTGGCAAGGGGGATAATTTCATCACATGGCAAGGAGGTGAGAAGAAGAGGAGAAGGCCTGGGGGTTTCTCCCAGCAGAGACGCGTGAGGACAGGCTGGAGAGAGGGAAGCGGGGAGGCCTGGATCCACTGGGGAGGCCTGGGGAGTTGCAGGGACGGCAGGGGCTCGGCTTGCGGCAGGAGCTGGACTGGACTTCTGATCCACCATCCCCGCCGCGTTACGACACGGCAGAGCAAAAGCGACAGGCAGACGGGATGGCCACGTGCCCATCTCTTTGCCCTTCTCCAATCACTCCCTACTGGCCATTCCCAGTGGAGATTCGCCACCAGGCTGGCCGATTTGCTGCCTGGTTTGTGCCCTCATCAGCCGTGTTCAGCCAGAACGTGGCAACTGATGTGAGGCACCCTAAGCAAGAGAGATGCTGGGAAGGGAGGCAGGGACTGTCCAGCTTGCCCTCCTGGGGGTCCCTTTCACCCACCTGGATCCAAATCTTGCCCCGTCACAGCCCTGCCACTTCCAAAGCAAACAAGGGTTGTGATGATGAGGAAGGGTTGGACGGAGGAGCCCACATCTGGGGAGGGGAGGGTCCACTTTCACATCCACCAAGTCTCCCTCAGTGGGGACCAGGCTGCTCCAAAGTCATCCACTCAGGAGTGGGGCCATGTTCCCTCCAACAGGGCTTCCCAGATGTTGTTGACTACAACTCCCAGAATTCCCAAGCAAATGCCATTGCAGCTGAGGATTCCGGGAGTTGTAGTCGACAACATCTGGGAATCCCCGTTAGAGGGGACCCTGGTGGAGGCTTCTCTGCTTCCCAGGCAGACACTCTCCCTTGGGTGGATGTCTGGCCATTGGCACGAGCAAGAAGAGCTTGGTGCTCCCCAGAGGCGTCTCACCGCACACGGAAGGCTGGCTTCGGGCTGACCCCGCCACACTCCTTGCCAGAACTCTGGCAGCTCTCGGCAAGTTCGCTAACCAAACACAATTAGCATCGGTCTAGTTAATTAAGACCTGTCAGGCAAGCTTTGCAAACTTACTAGAACAGCCCGAGGAAGCATTTAGTCGCTGCAAGGAAGGAGCACATCTTTATTTTAGTCGTTCGCTCTAATAACGCCATTTGATAGGCATATTTTATCTTTTAAATCCATATAATAAGCAACAATTTTACAGCACGCATTTGTATATTTATGTTGCCGTGTTCAGGGCTTATTAAGACTGTCACCTTCCCAAAGCCCTTGTGTGCAAGAAAAGGTTATACATCAAAATAAAGAAACACACCACCAAGCAGGAGGAGATGGGAAACACAACGGCCGGCCATCGGACCATTCCGTCTCGGAGCAGAGCCCCGTCAGGCACCACGCTGGGTTTCTGGGGAGTGTCTTCCTGCTATCAGGAGGACTGTGGTTCCGATGAGGCCGGGTCCGCAGAGTGCCTGACTGGAGCACCTCCCCTGGAAGGGGGGGTCAGGGCTGCGGGGCCTGGGTTGCAGGAAGGTCTCTGAAAGCAAGGGGTCCCTGCAGGCCACAAGACGTAGGGGCTGACATGTGGCGGGCAGCTCCCTCCCCAAAGAAGGGACCTCTCCACTGCTTCACAGTGCAGCCCCGGAGGAAGGGAGCCCAGAGGAAGCAGCGGGCGGGCGGGAGGGTCCCCTGGGGTGGCCTCCTCCCAATTCCCAGGCTGGGCTGGGGTCCACTGCCGCGCAGGCCCAACTGCTGGCTGGCTGGCTTGGCTGGCAGGCCTCCTGGGCGCTGCCGATTGCATCAAGGAGCAAAGCAAAAGAGTCCTGTAAAGGGGAAACCTCCGGTTTATAGTCAATGGCGTATGCAGATGAGAGAGGCAGGATTAAACCATTACTGGCTTGAACTCACACAGTAAAATTGGTTTATGGGGCCGCTTTTAACAAGAAACCAACAGTTTGTGTTGTTTATAGGCCACAGCAAGCTGTAAAGGCATAGAGGGAGCTTTGTAAATGGTGCTGGGCCTGCTGGGGGCCGCAGGGAAGTCCCCAGCTGCTGCTGCTGCTGCTGCTGCTGCTGGGAGGCCGCGAGCCCAGGCCCCTCCAGGGCCCGCCAAGCCAGCCTCAGTGGCAAGGCCAGCTCTCCCTCTGGGCACACAAGGCCAGGCTGGGGACTTGCCCTTGGGGAGGAGAGGCTGGTTCCTGCAGGCGCTCTGTGCTGGACTCCGATGCCTCCCGCAAAGGAGCCCAGGGAGCCCAGAACCTCCCCACTCTGAGTCGCACCGTTCACCAGGGTTGCATGGGGGGGGGGGGAGGCTGTCCTTGGGATCGCCCAAGACGGGCTGCCCTTCTGCTTCTTGGCTGTCCCGAAGCCAAATGCCCCACGCAAGGCAGAATATCCGGAGGGAGGGGAAAGAGGCAGATCTGGCGAGGTGGAGCAGCTGCGGACCTGCCGGGCTGGGCTGCCTTTGCCCAAAGCAAAGCATGGACGAGACCCTCCTCATTCCAGAATGGGGCCTTGCCGGCAAAACAGCGGTGAGCGTCGGAGGGGGAACACACCTGCTTGCTTGGGGTCAGAGCTGCCCCCGCCCAAGGAGGAAAAGGCCGAAGGCGGAAAGGAGGGCAGGCGGCCGGCCAGGAGAACCCCCCTCAGCCAAGAACCTCTCTGCACAAGAAAGGACTATGGGTGTGGGGGGGGAGCCTTTTGAGCTGAAGAGGCATTCAGGGCCCCCACAAACCCTCTAGGGCTGGGAGGGGGCAGTTGGCGGCCTCCGTGCCTGCAGCCACTTCCCGAACTGTGCCTGCCCCGGGCGGCAGCAGCAGTGGCGGCCGTGGGGGAGACCCACCAGTTTGCTGGGAAGCGGATCTGTTGGCGGTCGGACACAGAAGGGTACTGTATTCCAGCCCCCCTGAGGTCCTCCTTTGTTTAAAGAAAGGAGAGCGAGAGAAAGAGGGAGAGTGGGGGGAAACCCTCTCCCGTTTAGTACAAGTCATTTTACATGCTGGGATAATGAAGTATAAAAATGCCTTCAAAGGCTCCATTTCCTACTTTTAACTCGCGGCCAGCCGGGCTCTTTGTGAGGCCTTCTGGAACAGGCATTCCCGGCCCTGCGCAAACAAAAGAGCTGAGAATTCATTAAACTGTTTAATTATGCCTTTTTATTTTGCTCCATTAGCAAGCCCTGCCAGCACAAAGTAAATAAAGCCGCGATGGCCTTTCCCCAGCAGACGCACGGACTGTTTCCAGCCTTTATGCCGCTGACAATGCCGCGCGCCGCCATCTCTCCCCCGGCCCAGCCCTCTCCAGCCCTCCTGGGCGCCTCTCCTCGCCCGGCAAGAGGCTCCCCCGGGCGGGCGGCTCGCAGAAGCCTCCCTCGGCAGGCAGCAGCAGCAGCAGCAGCCTCCGCGGCGTCCCTGAGCCGGCTTCCGAGCGCAGCTGCATCGCACTTTACAGCCAGGCACGGAAAAGATATTAGCTGCTGCTTCTTTTTTTCATACTCTAGTAAATTTGCTTTTTACATCTATTTCTTTTCAGAAGGCCTTGTTATTGAGCTCACTGTCCACAAATTCCATTGATCTCCGGCTGTGACTCAATCCATATGCCCGCGCCTGACACCAGCACAGCAAGCGAGCGATACAAATCCTGTTCAGGCTACAAACTTATTGATTTTATAGATTTCCCCCAAAGTTGTGATAATGATATATCATTGTTAAATTTGGTAGAACAAACTGCTTTCCCAATCTGTCAATGTGAGCATGAAAACCAATTCACAGCCTTGTTTCGGAGGCTGCCCTCCTCTCCGAAGGACCACCAGCGCTGGCGGCAGCCTGTGGGGAGTGATGCCCAGCTGCCGGTGGCTCCAGCGTGGGGCAGGGGCCTCCACGCTGCCCTTGGGTGACCTGGGCCCACCAGGGTGGCAGGATTCCGCCTCTTCCCGCCCGCAAGCACTCTCCTTGGTGGATGGGCTCCCACAGGATTCGCTGGCGAACTCTTTAAAACGGGCTGTGCACGGGGGCCACATCAAGGGCTTCGCCAAGGGTTGCTTTTCAATGTTTGGAAGAATGCCCCGAGAGGGTTCGTTGTGACACATCCGTTTTAGCCCTGCGCCAGGAGGGGGGAGACCAAACGTAGCCGCCTCCGGGGAGCCAAGGGCACTTCCGGAAAGGAGTGCCCCCAGCGTGGCTGGGAACCAGCAGGAGGTAGGGAGAGGGGTTTGGCCCCTCCAGGGAGCAGCAGAGCCACTTTGGGCAAAAGACTTGTGCCTCGGCTGCTGCGGCTGAGTCCTGGAGGGTGAGGCTGCACACCAGTGTCCGGGGTTGCCAGCGATCATCGATCCTCCTCGCTGCAGGTTCTTCCTCCATGGAGCTAGCCTGGCTTCCTGCCCATTTCCCAATGGACAGCAGCACTTGGGACACTGGACCAGTCCTCAGTCTTCCCTCCTTCCAAGCTACAGGCGGGGCATCAGCTTTTTTCTTTGTCAATAACTGCATTGACATTGAAATATCAATTTGTCATCTATTTAAAAACAAAACAAAAACAAAATCAATTTTAAAAGAGGTGCAAAAGCAATCCCAAGAAGGTAGGTTGGTGACATCAAAGGTGCTGACCAATCAGTGCTGTGATGTCAAACCCTGTCCCTCCCCAGGGCATTTGTACCTCTTTTGAAACTGATTGTGCCTTTTTTAAAAAGGTGAAAGAACATCTGAATTAATAAACTTACATGAGCAATTTTTAAAAGTAAAAAGTCATCGGACCATTTGAAGTGTTACGGAGGGAGGAGAGGACTGAATCAGTGTCCCTGTCTCTGGTCTGAAGAAATGGTCTCCCAGGAGCCAGATCCCAGAGAGGAGCTTTTTGTCTGAACAGAACTCAGCATCAGCAAGGGCCCTTCCACAGTGATGCGCAAAGCACATGACATTTGTATGCAGCCTACATGACGGAAAACGAGGGACTGGATCTCCCTGTCCTGGACCAACTTCCGATGGAACTAAGAGCAGAATATTTTCCAAAATGAATTTCAGCGCCTCGGGGTTTGTGTGGGGTCTTGGTCGTGGTCTTGGTCTTGGTCCTCATTCAGTTGGACCCAACCAGTTGCAGGGGAGTCACAGCAGCAGGAGGGAAGGGATGCCCCTTTCAGCTCCTGCCTGTGGGCTGCTTCCCAGAGGCATCTGGTGGGCCACTGGGTGAAACAGGATGCTGGACTAGATGGGCTTCCTTGAGGGGCCTGATCCAGCAGGACTGTTCTGATGTCCTCATTGTACTGTATACGTTAACTGCTGCTGAAATGAGGATTTTAAAAAGAAAGCATCCGCTCTGACTACTGACATGACAGTCCTTTTTAAACAATAAAGAAGCGTTTCAGTAGTAAAGTTTGCGGGTTGTCCTAAGGAGCCGGCGGGGTGCCAAAGCAGGCACCGCTGTTTCTGCTTCCTGGCAGCAGCAGCAGCCTCAGTTGCTCCCCTCCCTCCCGCCCTGCCCAAGAGCTGCTGCGTTGCTTGCAGGCTGGCCATTCGTCAGGTAGAGCTGTGCAGTCAACCGCACAGCGCTACCAGACGAATGGGCAGCCTGCAGGCAGCACGGGAGAGATTCAGGAGGGCAGAAATTAAAGAAGACCTGGAAGAACGGGAATTGGACCAGAACCCATCCCCCCCCCGAGCCAGGGGTCACTTCTTCTTGGCATGGTGGCTGGCTCTCGGCAGCCCCCAGCACAGCATCCCTGTTTCACTCCAGCGCGGAGGGGCGCGGCAGTCCCTCGGTGGGCCTAAGTGCCATTCGCCCCAAACCATGAATGGGGCTGCTCCGCTGGCCTCCCGCGATCTCCCCGCCACTTCCCTCCACGGGGCACCCCTTGGCAACGGCCGGCTGCCGCAGTGGCGGTGGCCGGCTTGCGAGGCACTCCCAGCGCTGAGCGGCAATGAGAGAGCCGTTGGGAGGGCCAGGGGGCCGCTCCTCTCCTGGCCTGCCCCCCAAATAAAACCAGCCGAAGAAAAGAGCTGCCGGTAATTGCCCGGTCCAAGTGCGGAGCCGCCTCCTCCACACAGAAGGATGGCTTCCCTCGTCTCCTGCATTTGTTCAGCTCCTCTGGGAGGGGCAATTTGCAGAAAGCAGAATCGATTTTCCCCATAATAGGGACAGAGACGGGGCCCCAGTCCCTGCTCGTGCTCCATATCCCAACTGTCAGGCTGGTTTCTGAAGGCAGACATTATTTCCCCCCAGGCAAATCTATCATCAGAGAAGGGACAGTGCCGGGGAAAGCATTTGATTTCCACCTTGCCTTGCCAAACAATGGCCAGGTTAGTGCCAAACCGGTAGGATGCAATGCTGGGCGGGGTGGAGGGAGGAGAGGCATTCAGAGCCTCGGAGGGGGAGAGACTTGGGCAACTCCTCCGCCAGCAGGTCTGAATACAGCCCAGAGCTTTCTTCTGCTGCAGGGATCCACTCAGCCGGTTCAGCCGCCCTCAACATTACCATCTCTCGGAAACGCTTGCCGGCATCTCCTTTGCCCTCGGGGGCAGCGTGTCAGTGGTGGAGGGAGGCGCAATTAGGGAGGAGCATCTTTGGTCTGTGGGGTGCAACCTGCCTCTTCGGAATGCAGACCACCCACCCGCTGCAGAGATGAGCTGTGCTGCTGCTGCTGCTGCTGCTGCTGCTGCTGCTGCTGCCCGTTGTGCAGGGAACCGCTGGGGCAGGGAGCCTGCCAGGGGAGGGGAGGGCCACGCCTGCAGAGGCCACCCCACTCACTCTGCCCCCAGGGCGGATGGCGCCCTGCGTCCGCGGCCCCGGCTACACGGCCCTTTGCTTGGCGTGGTTAAGCGCAACCCTCCGATGCCGCCTTGTTCCAGGGAGCCCCCCCAGAGCTCAAGCCAGGGCCCAGATCCGAGGCCCGCTGAAGCCGAGGAAAGCGGCCACTGCTTCCGAGCCTGGAGAGAGCTCGTTCCCGCGGCAGCTCATGGAAAGGGCACCGTTTGCCGGGCCTTCTGGATAAAGCCGCTCGCTGGCGGCATCACACAAGCCTCTCCATGGCCATCAAAGGGCCCTGTTGAGAAGCAGCAAGCCTGCTCTCCGCTGAGAGGGAGGATTGCCTGAAGTTTGCTGCCAAGTGGTGCTTTTTCTAAGGACACTTGTCAAGTCAAAGACATACCATCATCACCCCACTCCAAGCAGGGAGGGAGGGAGGGAAGGAGGCCAGCCCTGCGTTGTCGGGAGAGGCATCCTTCCCCCTCCCTGCCCGACACACACACACACACACACACACACACACACACACACACCCCAGCTGCAGCCTTTGCAAGCATGCTGCTTCCCACTACTCTCAAAACACCAGCTGAGTTCCACAAGCTCAGAGATTATTGCAGAAATGGGCCATTGGTGGCTAATTTTCCTGGTACACCAGGATCAAAATAAAACAGACCAACTGCTAACACAAAGCCAGCTGTGGAATGGGGGCGGGGCGGGGCGGGGGGGTGGCCACTGGCATATGTGTGTGTGTGTGTGTGTTGGGGGCGGGGGGGGGGGGGGGCTCACGGACAGCCCAGGGTCCAGAGCCACCTGCGTCTTTCATTTTCCGTGTTCCCAAAAGGAGACCTTGAGGAGGGACAGCGACACAGCTTGCTGCAGAGTAGAACCGGCCACTGTCACAAAGGGCTCCTGCTCCAGGGCGTGGATCTGGGAGGTCTCTGGCAGTCTGTTTCGGGGTACCCTCGGGCTGCAAGCCACACCCCAAGGCCAGTGCCAAGGCCTTGCTGGGTGAAACCTGGCCCACTCTGCCCCTCCGTGTGGCGGCCGTGCTTGCCTCCTGCACGAAATCCCACAGCCAGCCGGCCAGCCAGCCAGCCAGGCTGCCACGCTGCCGGGCCCCAAGAGCCACACTCCCAATGCCCCTGAAAGGCCCGCAAAGGAGAAGAGCCCGACGCCTCCTACGCCTCCCCCTTCTCCTTCAGCGCGGATCTGTGTGGTGGTGAAGGAGGCAAGCAGGGGAACTCGGCCAGCTCATGGCAGATGTCTGCTTGCAGCTTCTCTGGCTGCACCTTCAGCCGTGCAAGGATTCTCATCCTGCCAGGAAAAGGTGTCTCCACGGAGGGACCCCGGGCGGAACTCCCTCCCTCCTGCTCCAGGGTGCTTTGCTGGCTGCGCGCACTTGGGCAGAACAGGTGGCTCCCTGATGTTTCCCCGGCTTGGCCAATATTCCACTCCACTTAATTCGTACATATGTTCAGACACAGGCACACCCACCCACGAACAGATGTGTACACAAGACACAGGCCCATGTGTTGTTGTGGCTGAGAGGCAGCGAGCGGAGCCAAGGGGGGGACGCCGGAGGGGCGGGGAAGGGCAGGCGGAGCATTCTCGGAAAAGCTGCTTGCAGAGAGGGAGAGGGAGAGTACCCGGAGGGCGCTCTTTTTAATGGGGAGTGGCTGCAAATTGGCCGCCCACCCCCATCCTCTCCTGACATTCTGAAGGACTTGAAGCTAAGGACTCGCAAAGTGTCTAGTGAAGTCTGGAGTTAAAAACCAGTTAAGAACTAGGGAAGTGAGGGTCTGCAGTGGTAGACACCATCCTTAAAACAGTGCTGCATATGCTGGTAACCTCCAGGCTTGACTACTGTCATGCACTCTACATGGGGAGCGGCAGCCAGACTGGTCTCTGGGACAACCTGAAGGGACCATATAATATCGACATTAAAAGAACTGCACAGGCTGCCAAGATGTTTCTGGGTGAAGTAGGAAGTGCTGGTTCTTCCCTATCAAGCCCACAACAGCTTGCGTCCAGGGTACTTTGGAGACCACCTCCTTTGTCATGACCCCTGCCGCCTATTAAGATCGTCTGGGGAAGTCCAGTTACGGTGGCCACCAGCTCATTTGGTGGCGACTCAGGACCGGGCCTTCTCTGTGGCTACCCCGGGGCTTTGGAAGAGGCTCCCTGTCAAAATGAGAGCATCTCCATCTCTGGTGGCTTTAAGAAAGACCATCAAGACACACCTGTTTTCTCAGGCTTTTAACTAGAATTAATTTTAAACCAATTAATTGTTTTTATCCCATAAAATGGGTCTAACTTTTTATTTTTTCAATTGTTTTTACTCTGTTTTATATTTGTTGTGTTATAAATTGTGTACAATGCCTAAACATACACGTGAATAGGATAAATAAATAGATAGATATAAGAAAAGAAAAGAAAAGAAAAGAAAAGAGAAGGAGGTAAGTTGCACACTTGCTCTAGGGACAATTTCCAGCTCCTGCCATTTCTTGCCTCTCGCCTTCCTCTTCTTCTGCCTCCCTGGTCTGGAGGGAGGAGGGCTGTGTGAAGAATTCCGCGGATGAGCCCTCCAGACTCGAGGGCTCTCTCCTCAGGCACCACCCTCCTCCTCCCCCCAGAAAGCCAGTTTACTGGAGGTTTAAACAAAAATGTTGATGGAAATCAATAAAGGTCAGCAATAGATGTGTGTGTTTTTAAGGATCAAAAAATATGCCCACATGACCAAGAGAGGTTCTGTTCATCGTTGCTTCCTGCAAAGTCAGTGCACAAGTAGGGAGGATTCCTCCAGGTCAGTGAACAAAACAAAATTAAAAACAAAATTAAAAACAAAAATTTGCACTTCAGATGAACAACACAAATTAACTCAAGAGCAAGGGTGCAACATTTAACAGAATAATTAGTTACTGAAAATGCTTTTAAATGAGTAAACCTGGGCCCTCATTTATTTAAATATATATTATATTATAATGATATTATATTAATTATATTGTAACTGTTTCTAAGATCTGCAGGTGGCCAACAACAGGCAGGGCCTTGTGTGTTGTGGCCCTGCCATGGCGGAGCTCCTTGCCTGGGGAATTCCATCAATTCTCCATCTTCACTGCTTTCAAAGCAGCCCAGGAGACGTTTTATACCACCTGGCTTTTCACTGATTTCTCTTATATAGGTTTTTAGCTGACCATGAGGGCTACTGAAGTATTTTTCTGCTGCTCCTTTATTTGTAGGCTTGTTTGGCACCTTTTTTCAAAAAATCAGAGTTCCCGTTTTTAATTTTTCTGTTATTTAATTGCTAACCAGTTAGGGGAAATGTTATATTTTAAGAAGTGGCATATAATGGCATTAAATATTAATAATAATGGCCCCCAATCAAGAGTTGGTGTCCAATTTAACCATTCTCTGTCTATTTAATGCATTTAAGAGTTTGGCATGTGGAGATGAGCACCAATCAATATTTACCTCACAACTAAAAGGGTGCAATTCTGGGAACTCTTATTGTCGTTATGGGAAATTAAGCTTTAATTAGAACTGAAGAAAATTCATAAACAAATCTTGCAAGGAAAGCCAAGCTGGTAAAGAAAAGGGGGGGTAAACACAGAAGGATGTTGACCACAAATGGATGTCGAAAGAATTTTGCAACCTCCAGGCTGACCTTTCCAAGGGATCCTCAAGGCCTCTGGGTGGTGAATCAGCTGCCAGATATGCACCCCTCCCCACGCCCCGCTTAAATACCAATATCTCCAAACCAGACCTTTGCTTTCCTCAGACCCCCCTCCTTTTAAAAAAAAATTCTAGTACAGAAAAATCAAGGTTTTCTTTCACACCTTACAAATGCAAGCTTGTAATGGAGAAAGGAAGGCAGGAAGAAGGGAGGGAGGAAGACTGTTGCTCACTAAGATTCTAGATTCTGGAGATCCAACGTTTTCTTTCAAAACCGTTGATTAAACCTAGCAAACATCTGGTCAATCAAATTTACAGCAACACAAAGAGAGCTATAAAAGTTTATTTCTTCTCAAAGGATAATGGTCAAGGTATATGCATGTAAAAGCCTTCTACAGTTAATCAAAAGGAGGGCTCCATCGAGGCTGCCCCACCAGAGTGAGACCCCCCTGCCCCACCCTGCCCTGCTCCAGCATCTCTGGAAGCCTCTGCAGAGGAGGGCCCACAAGCAGCAGCAGCGGCAGCAGCAACACAAGCCGCTGCTGCCCCCAAGGTGGGTCCGGAGAGCGACTGCCAGCACAGCGGCCAAAGAAGAGGGAAGGAAGGCGGCAGGCGCAGCGGAGAGTAGGTCTGGGGGTGGGGGGGGGCGCGTTGGGGGTGGGAAGAGACACCCAGCAACAAGTGGTGCCCTCTGCCTGCCAAGAAGGTGGAGCAACTCAGCCTGAGGAAGGGGGCAAGGGAGGCGGGGGGGGGGAGGACCCGGCTATCATCACACGCAAGGGAGGGGGGATGCCAGAAAGACGGGCCCTCATTTCCATCTGGCTGGAGAAACAAAGCAATCAAACCCCCAACAATTAAAATATAAAATTGAAGAAATCCAACCATTAGAACCAGGCTTATGAGCATATTAACGCAGAGCACAGTACTTTACAGTAGGCGATAAAAATACAGAATTTACAGTACATTAAACCACTCAAAATATCTCAGAAAAGGAAAGGGCATGCATGCATTGGCATGTGCGCATGCACACACAGACACACACACCCCCTACATCATCACCATCCAGAACGGGCTGTTCCATGCCTTGAAGAAATACAGACACAAGTAATTGTCACTCGCAATAAAAGCATAATCAGGAAAACAGAAGATGCCTGATTGCGAAAAGGTGACTCTGCGGATGGCTACACACACAGGTGACTCTTCTGCCTTCCCCTGAAACTGGTGCCTGGGATAAGATGCCCACAACCAACACGGAGACTGGTCTGAACAAAACAACTCCCTCCTTGATCTGAAAGGCTCTGCCAGCCTGTTGCTTCTGCCACAAATTCTATCAGAACAAGAACAGCTGGAGCTGACACTAGCCCTGCTGGATCAGGCCCTCCTGTTGCCCACAGTGGCCCACCAGATGCCTCCGGGAAGCCCACAGGCCAGAGGAGAGGGCAGGCCCTCTCTCCTGCTGCTGCTGCTGCTCCCCTGCAACTGGCTTTCAGAGGCATCGTGCCTCTAAGGCTAGAGGTGGCCCACAGACCCCAGACTAGTAGCCATTGCAGCCAAGACACCTGAAGACGCGGCAGGAGGAGATCTCCACAGATCTGTGTTCCAGACACCGCTCATTCCTTCCAACAGCCACTGCCTGCCCGGGGATCCAGAGGCCTTTCCCAAAGGCGACTCTTCTCACCCGGTGCAAACCCTCCTGCTTCCTCCGCTGCCACAGACGCACTTCTTCTTCTTCACTCCGGTGGTGCTTGCCGTGGGCTGCTGCAAGACGCTCGACAGGCAGCCTGGCCCGGGAATGACCGGAGGGCTTGGGCCCGTCCGAGGGAGGAGACAAGCGCCCCGGGGCCAAGCTGCGAGGGGTGGCTGGCCAAGCAGCAGGCCCAAGGGCGTCAGGCACCAGGGGAGACCCCAAGCCTTCCTGACACCTCTGGCAGGCCTCTGTCTAGGGAGGTCAGCTCAAGGGGAGCCGCGACCTCAGACGTCCCGGTTTGGGAGGCATGCGAGCACCTTCTTCTGGGAAGACGGCTCTCGGGCACAGGAGCAGCACCCGGGACGCCAACGCACCGGTCCCCGTCCCACATCCTTGCTCCGTGCAGCCACCCCTCGGCTCCCGGGAGTCCCGCCACGCTATCAGGAGCACCCACGGCCTCCCAGGTGCGGAGAAGCCCCACGGCGCTCCTTCCCCCACGAGCCAGGGTGGGCCCCCATCTCTGGTTCGCAAAAGCCGGGTGTACTGGGGAGCCACATGTTTGCTGAGGAAGGAGGAGGACAAGAAGACAAGAAGTTCGTCTTTGGAAATTAACCACGTCAGCCTGTCTGCAGATATCAAGCTAATTTGAAAGGGCTTTAATTTTCATAAAGGATAAAAAAGGTTTCTTTGCTAGATTAAGCTTGCAATTGTCATTCATATATTGTTTATAAGGTACTCATCTCCTCACTCTGTATTTTTTTGTTTTTGATTTTGTATACTAGTTAGCAGTGAAGACTTGTCTGCATGTATCAGAAGGAATAAAGAGCGAAATGTCCTTAACTGTCAGTTTTAATAAGCGGAGTCAACGTGCCTCCATTCAGGTTAAATATTGCCCTGTCAGATTTCAATAGAGTCAACAGATTTTTTAAAGAAAACTCAAAAGCACTGTGTGTGCAAAAAAGAAAAAAAAATCTTCCTTGTCACAGAGTGTCAAAGCCCCGCTTTATTTGGGGGTGGGGGTGGGGAGGTAGGACAGAAATTTCTTTTGTAAACTGTGAAAAATTACCACTCATAATTGGTGCTGACATGAAAAGGGGCTCTTTTTGTTAGAAAAACAAAGAAGATCTCTAATTTAATAATCACCTGCAAAGGGTTATTGTGATGGGAACAAAACACACACCATCAAAGTCATCTCTTTTAAGGAACTATATTATTCTTAAGCAATCACTGCATTTGCCACGGCTCAGACACAAACGTTGAGGGTGCACTGAACACAAACACGAGACAAAACCCCAAACTGGCAGAGGGAAGTTTCTGAAATGACAAGTGTCCACTTAGAAAGGAGATCCAGCCGAAGTTTGCTTGGGGGGGAAACCAGAACTTGAGATGTTGCAGCTGAAAGCCTCCCCACACACATACACACAGAGCCAATAATCAGATCTAAGTCACCTTTAATTCTCAGCTGCAGGCCACGTGAAGATTTGGGGATGGCAGGCTGCACAGCACCACAGGGTGCCGGAAATATAAGTCTGCTCTAATTCAAGCTGTAAGGTTAACCCTGCAGCTCTACCTGACGAATGGGCAGCCTGCAGGCAGCCTGCCTCTCAGGTGGGGCAAGAGAGAAAGGAGTCACCCAAGCAGAGGCACAAAGGAGCGGCTCTCCTTTGGCACTCCGCTGGGCTGGCTCCTTAGGACTAGCGGCTACTGGGTACACGCTTCTTCCATTCAGCTGTGGTTGCGGGTGCCTCTGACTTCCAAATCCCTGAACCCCAGAGCCCCCACCCCCGTGCAGGCTGTTATTTCTATCTCTCTATCAGTCCAGACTCCAAAGGGGACTCCTGAACTTGGAGCTGGTGCTGCACACACGCAGGTCTGCTCTCCAGAGCCCCTCTGTTGCACACGCCACCGCCATGGATCCAGTCCTCACATCAGACAAAACCGGGCTGTCCGGCTGGGACTCATGACTGCCCTCCGAGCTGCTGGTGGGGGAAGGCAGCAAGGTTCAGCACAGCCGAAAAAATGCCCCAGTCATTGCAACAGAAACAGTCATCCAGAATAGCCTTTCTCTGTACAAAGAAAAAAATAATAGAAGCGTGGAATTGGTTTTGTGGGGCCATTATTAAGTGTGATGGCCACAGTTTGCCCAGATGCTTCACATCTGTAAAGCTGGTTTCTCTTCTGGCCCCCACCACAAACCACACATAATATCGGGAGTGCCCGAAAAGTCCCCGCTTCGTCCAGGTAGCTCCCCTCCCGCAAACGCAGGTGGCGCCCAGGACTGTGTTTTACAAGACACCGCAAGCTGCCTGCTGCATGTCGGAGGCAGGCTGGCTCCCACGAAACCGCTCCCAGCTTTAATCAGTGAGACCGAATCCTGCGGGGTGTGAAATGAAAAGCAAGCGCGAGAGAAGCAGAGGAACGCAGAGGCGCTGGAGCCCCCTGCCTGGGCAGCAGCTTCCGAGAGAGCTGGCCAGCGAATGAGGGACCAGGGAGACCCCCACGCAGGCAGCTGCCGAGGCCTCCACTTCCTTCTGGGGAGCAGGCTGGCCATCATTTACACCTCCCCTGGCAGGCAGAGCTCTTCCCCCCAGTCTGCCAGCAGGGATCAGGCTGGAAGCTCACGACTGGATGGCCAGGAAACCTGAGAATTGCCTCGCCAGACTGGACTCAGGCCCTGCCTAGCCCAGCCAGGGCCCCCAGGACGCGCCCAGGCACAGCTGGTCTTCTAAGTCCTCCACTGATTACGAGTTGGTCATTCCCCTTTTCTGATCACCTCTGCAGCAGAAACAGAGCCAACCAGAGAGACAGGCCACTGGAACCCCAAAGCTGTGCAGAAAAGAGGCGGGGAAGCAGCCATGCAGCTTCAAAGCAGCCAGCACCCCACACGCCACAAGAAAGCAGGACCAGGAAGCGTTGGCCAGAGGCAGGCAGGCAGGCAGGCAGGGGGCTTGCCAATGGGGCGGCATGCACAGCAGCCCAGGCACCCAAAGCCCCTCTCTCGTGCCCACCTGGCCCACCTGATCTCGTGCAGAGAGCAGGGCCTCTGGCTTGGGCCGTGGCGGCATCCACTCCCTCTTGCTGTCCCTGACATCCCAGAATCACAAGTCGGTGTCTTTTTCTCGTGCGGTGCATTTTTATTCCATTTCCGTTTTTGCCCACTGCGTTGAGCAGTAACAGCAGAAAAGCAGTCTAAACAGCTAACCAATAAAAATAAACAAGCAAACTTTGGTGCGATGGATTATGTGGACCGGTTCACACAATCCGTTGGATCTACTGTAGGTTTAACAGGGGTTACCAGTGTCACCGTGCTTGTGTGAACCCACGCCAAGGTGAGCCTCCTCTCAGGCCAGAAACCACCTGGCCTGCATTCACACAATCACCTACATGTCAGTGACCCACATGAAGCCTAGATTCGAAGGGTTGTGTGGACCAGGCCCAAGTGTTAATGGCACGGTGTGACAAGATGCCTCCAGGGCAAGAGGCTCCACAGCCAAGGAGAGGGCCCTCTCGTCTGCTCCAGCCAGCGAGGGCCTCCCCAGCGATCTTCATGGTTCGTGTGGGAGGAAGCAGCCCAGCAGGCCCCAAGTCATTCAGGGCTTGGAAGTCCAGACAAGTCAACACTAGTTTGAAATGTGCCTGAAAACGGACTGGGACCAGCCAAGCAGCTAAGCACGTGTTCCTGGAAACCAGGGTTCACACGTGGCGAGACGCTAGTGCCAGCATCGGCACCGTCCTTCGCATTGATCTTTTTTCAGCATTCAGAACATCCACATTGCATCCCCTCAGCAACCCTTACAATGCTCCTTTTAGGCAGGGCAGCAGTATCCCCCCCCACACACACAACGGCAGGGTGTTCGGAGGCCCCCGTGGCCGCCTGGGGACTTCTAGTGGGTCTGCAGCCGTCGGAATGGCAGCCTTCCTGACACCCTGCTCATGCTCTCCGCCACGACACCCGGTAGCTCAGCTCCTCCTCACTAATTCTTGTCAGTTCCGCTTTGCGAATTTTCACCTCGCTTTGCATCTCTTTGCATTTTCCTTGAAGGGCGACGTCACCGAACGCCGACAATAGCGGCTGTGCAATTTAATCCTCATAAGACACTATGCATTAATCTCGAAAAGGCTCCAGTCGCATCTGTTAACCCAAAGGGCATAACATCAAGATACTATGATCCCTTGTGACGTACAAAAGTAGTTATTAATTTGCACTCATTATCTAAAGTCATTTGTCAGTAGCCTTTAGAGAAGTGAAAAGGCTCCCGTACCGGAGGAAACGCAAGAAACCACGGATGGGCAAGTCGCTCGCAAGGTGCCACCACTTAACGCTGCTAATCCATGTGGTGCTAACGTTGACCAAGGACTCTGCGTTCATTCTCGCTAAACGACGAGAGCGGGTTCGAGAGAGGGTTCTGAAGGCCATCTGAACCCTAACCGGTGGTGACTTCCAGCTGTGCCATTCTGTGGAAGCGTGCAGGATCCTGCCCGGATGGGAGCCACTCAGCATCCACAGCCCAAGCAGTGGGGGCTGACGGGGGCTCTCTCCCTCTTGGCACACGGATTTCTAATTCAGCCCTGTGCTTGCAAGAGCCCCCGGGGACGACAGCCAGGACCCTCCACCCTGGCATGACTGCCTTGTGTGGGGAGCCAGCAGCCTGAAGCATCTGTCTAGGCCAGGACGCCGGATCCAGACAGGCAGGCTGCCCACAGGGCCCTGCTCACGAGAAAGGCCCAACAGCAATGCTTCCGACTTGAGCGGCAACAATGACCTTGCCTGGACCACTGTCCTCTTTCCAGCTCTGGCTCCATCCTGCTCACTAGCCATGGCTGAATTCTGACCTCTATGCAGGGCAGTGCAAGTAGAGTTGACATGCCCCCCAGAATTCCGGGTTGCACCTGGATTTTAAGCATCTCGCCCAGCTTGCTTAGCCCACCCAGATTCTCCCTGATTTCAGATTTCTTTCTTTCTTTTTAAAAGCTAAGCTCCAGCCCTGGTAGAAGCGGAGTTATGGAGCAAAACGTGCCGGCAACTCGCTCAGAAATTATTTTCCAGCCAATTTACATAATATGTAAATTAGGCACCCGGATGTGGAGAGCCAGAATAGGGGAGCCCTGAGTGCGAGGTTCCTTGTTGCCCTTGCAGCTGCCCAGAAAGCAGACAGAGAGCCCATCCGGGTTGGTGGAAGGCATCTCCACCACTGGCTGCAAGGAGCAGCGGCATGACTGCAGCAAGGCCTTCTGCGGTGGGCTGGGCAGGTGACCTCCTTGCGGCAAACTCATCCTCCCAGAAGCAAGTACTGCGTGCAGCTTCCCAAGCGGTGGCCGGTGCATGACAGCCTCTGCCGCGGCTCTATGCTTGCGGGATGAACGACAGTACGAGGCCGCGCTCCAAGCCGCTTACGCTCCGGGGTCACTTTTCACCCCTGGCCCCAGCAGGCAGCACCAGGCCAGCCCTGGCGGAGGGAGGAGTGTGGCTTGCAAGCCCTCCCTTGCACTTCCAGCCGCTGCTCCCATCCACATGTGTGTTGACCGCAGTCATTTAGCGGGCTCGGGAGCCAGGCCCACATCACAGCAGAAGCCACGCGGCTTTCTTCAGCAGCTGGGCTTTGTGCTGTGCAGAGGAGGTGGCGGCGTCTGCTTGAAGAGCAACATTTCCAGTCATCTTCCCAGCTTTGAAAGCCGGCCTCTTCATCTCTGTACTCTCCTCCTCTTCTTCGGCACCTCTCTGCCCAGGTAGAGCTTCACTGTGGGGACTCTAATTGGGTAATTGGATGTTGACTCTTCTGTGCCGGCGACCCGGGGGTCAAGCCACTCCTGCCATCTGGCACTCACACGGAGGCCGGGTGCCCCTTCCAAAGTGCTGCGCCCTCCCCGATAAATCCCCGTGATTAGCAGAGTCAGTTCCTGACATTTCTAAAAGGAGCCGAGGAAAAAGAAGATGCTTTTAAAACAGATAATTAATTTCTGGTGGTAAAATGGAGCGGCTTCGTTATCAAACTTGAAAATATACTTGTTTGTTTTAAAGTGGCAGAGTCAACCTGACCAGCAAATGTCAGTGTGTGTTGACACAAACAAAGCACACGTTTAAACACAAAAACTCATTTAGCCAATATTAAACGAGCTCAATCTAAGCTGCCAAACCACGGGCTGCAAGCAAACAATAGATGTTGCAAGGAACTCTGACAAGTGTTCCATTCAAAGATAAGATCTGTATTAAAAAATTAATCGGAGGGGCACAGACACAGACGGATTCCTCGATGGGAAGAGGGGAGAACTGCCTCCAGCAGCCCGCCTGAGAGAAGGCCGCCTGGCTGCTTCCCTGCCCCACACCCTCCGTGGCTCTCCTGCTCCTCCTCTGGGGCCAGGCAAGAATCTCCAAGAGCGGGCATCAGGCGGGCGGCGCTTCCCAGAGCAGCCACGGCTAGAGAAACGTGAAGGCGCATTTCCCAAATGGCAGCTTGCTAGGGAAGAAACTAGCTCCATCCGGGACGCAAAGAAACCCTGACTAGCCCTATTCAGACTTGACGTCCGTACACAGGGACGTCTATTTGTGTGAATGACTGTATGCATTTGTCTTAAAAGTAACCTGGGTACAGGCCCCCCCAATGCAGGGTACAGGGAGGACATTGACCACTGGACATGCACTGAAAGTCATGGCTGAATAACGATGCCCGTGTTCAGAGCAGCCTCTGTGTCCACTGTATAGAGATTGCACGCGCACGGAGCAGAAGTGTGAATGGGGATAGAGCTATGCTCTATAGAGAGTTGTGGAAGCTTCGGATTTGCATCCTCTGTTTGAGCAGTTATGCCACTGTGCTGTTTTTAATTAATGTTTTGGCCTGTCTTGGTGGCCCAGTTCAGGGGCCAGGAAGGCTGGTTACCAATATCTTCATGAACAAGCATTTTAAAGCCACCAAGCAACCTCGGTAGCTATTCATTCCAGGTATTTTCTGTTCTAGATCTTCAGCAGAATGGAGACCAGACCAGACCTACCGATCAGTGTTTGGTAGACAGTTTTGGAAAGACCGATGGAACTGATGGAGAAGTCAGCTCCAAAGGAAGCAATCAAAGAGTCAGGAGAACAGCAAGGAGGGGGTGGGGGTGGGGGCGCGAGTCAGTATGACTTAACGCCCTTAATTTAATTACTGGGATGAGGGGCTAATGAGCAAGTCTAAGGGGGGAAAACCCAGCCACTAGGAAGTGTTACAAATGCCAATGAGGAAAGAAATTGCAGCAAGCAGCCCAGGGAAGTTGGAAATATTGACAGGCAATAAAATGAGCTACAGGCTGGATAATGCAGGCTAATGTATCTGGGGAAAGACTCAAGCAGCTATTCAACGGGAAGGAATTATGTGGAGAGCAGGAATGGGTCCGGGAAGCCTGGCACATCCTCAGCTTTCAGTGCAAGATGCACAAAGATGGTGTGATGCAAGCTGCTCTTTCTTATTTATTTTGCTGTATAGAGCCAAAATCTCTCAATAACCAATTTTTGTAAGTGGCTGTAATCCCGAAACCACTTTACTCGGGAGTAATTCCATTAAAGTCTGCATGCCGAATTTCATTTTTAAACCCCTGCTGACGGAAGGCATTATTCTCTCTGCCATTAAAAGTTGGGGGCGCAATTAGAGCCATTTTTCAATTGCCCCAGTCAAAAAAGTACGTGAGGGTTGAGGTGTTGGCTCCTTCTAACTTGTGGGCTGCGGCCCGGGGAAATCACTTCACCAGTTGCCTCTGAGTCGCCGCCTGGACACGCGGGGGAGACCCATCCCTCGGAGGTGCAAAGGACGAGCCTGGAATCAAGCCATGCCAGAGGCCATTGGCAAGAAACGCCGCCACTCGGGTCTGGAGGGCAGGCTTGCCCCTTCCCCCTTTGCCCCCTCAAGCCCAAGAGCCCATTCCCGGGGGCCCCTTCAGGCATCGCACCACAGCAGCCCCCGTTCAAAGCCAGGGCCAGGCCGAGCTGCAGGGCGGCCCGTGTCTCTGCCCCTCTTCAACATCGGGGGCACAACCCAGACCACCACTCCTGCAGGGAGGCTGGAGAGTGGGAGAAGGTGCCTCTGCCAAAGAGCCCCACGGAAGGCTCGGGCACTGGTGCGAGCACCACCGCGCTCCCCTCCCTCACCTGCCTGGCCCTTCTGAGCTTCCGAGCAGAGGCCCCTGCGTCGGCCACACGCCCATGCCGGAGACCCAACAGCAGTGGATGGCCAGGTGGCGGACCCATCACATTTGCTGCGGGAACCAGCAGCCGTGAACCCGAAGGTGAACTGCGCAGCTCTACCTGACAGATGGCCCACCTGCAGGCGGGGCAAGGGGAGGGGAGCAGAGCCACCCCAACGGCTGCTGGGAAGAGAGGCAGCTGCACCTCCATGGCCATCTCCTCCATGGGCGCCCCCCCCCCCCGCGCAGCTCATTGGCACCAGCTGCTACTGGAGGGAACAATACGTTGTGCTTAAATAGATTACAAATGTGTTGACTTATGCGAGGCACAACAGAAGCCCAATGAACGAGCCAAGTGACAGCTCGGAGAGAGAGCAACATTCCGGCATTCCCAAGGCAGGGTGTGGGTCTCCTCTCTTTCCTTTTCTCTCCCGCCTTTCCTCCAAGGCACTGAGGGCGCCATCCAAAGGACTGCCCTTCCTCTCGCCCAGCTTGATTTCATGGGTTGACTTGACACATTTTCATACCGCCCAAAACTTGCGTCCTCACAAGCACCCGGCCACATTCCTGGGGGTCTTGTCGATGCAATTCCTGGGACAGAGACACAGCCCTCTGACAGACGGGCCCAGATGTGGTTGGACGGCAACTCCACAGCAGGAGGGATAAATGCCCCTTTCTCGGGGCTGTGGTTGGGGTCTATCCTATGTTTCCTTTGTAGATGGCGAGCCATTTGGGGACAGGGAACCATCTTATTCATTTATTCTTTATTTTCCTATATAACCTGCTTTGGAAACTCTGTTGAAAAGTGGTATATAAACAGTAGTCGGAGTAGCAGAAACCTGCTGTACGGAAAGGCCTTTAAAGTGAAGTGGGGAGTATCGGTTTTCCCTCTGACTGCTGAACTCAGTTGGCAGCGTCTTGGCCACAGCCCCTTTTAGGAGAAAAGGCTCCGAAGACCTCAAGAGGAGCGGGGCGCAGCGTGTGGCTGGACTTTAGAGGCACACCGCAATAAAGTTGAGGCGAGTGCGGGAAGTCCCCAACGACTTTCAGAAAGTCTATAATCCGTCCCACTAATCCAGCTTTAATTATATCAATACGTAGATATGGGGAGCCGACTGTTATTCAAGGTAGAATATAATTTATGAAGAATTGTTCACGCTCTTTCAGTCCCACACTAAAACAGGAATCTTGGAATTTATCACTGCGAACACATCTAGCGGGCCAGACTTTTAATAATGGCATCATTATATAATAAGATGTAAAGGTCCCTTAGGTACAACGAGTGCTGATCAGACAGCTAATGTGGGTACCCAGAAGCAAAATGTGTGTGGGGGGGCCTTGTGCGTGCTGGAAAAGCAAGAGCAAGGTGGATCTCGTGGAGAAGCTCTCCCGGGGCAGGGCTGGCCCTCTCGCGGCTTCCTCCGGGTAGAAGCCTCTCTGGCTGCGGGCCAGTGCGGGGCCTTCCTCTGAGCCGGGATCACTTGGAACAGAATCCCACCTGCCACCGTGGCCTCAATCAGGGCGGTGGGTTCTCATCCTCTCGGCGCTCCCGAACACGGCTTTGCCACAAAGTTAATCACATTTGAATGTGCACTTTCTCCGAGATCTTAATGAAAATGTTAAATAATAAACTGGAGGCCCCAGCACTGATCCCCGTGGTGGTTTCCTGAATACTCTTCCTCACTCGCCAGCCTCCTGAATCGTAATTGCACGCCTCTCCCTGCTTGCCAACTAACCACAAGCCCATTTCGTGGAAGGGGCCGGGAAGGGGGCAGCAGAGCTGATCGGTCCTGCCTGCTGGAGCTGGCCGGGGCCCCAGGAGGGGCAAGCCAGGCTGGGCAGGGCTCCTGCGCCAGAGTCCCTCCTCTTCTCTCCTGCTCCGTTTGGCAAAGGTTGCCCTTGGTTGGCCTGGACTCGGTGGCTTCGGCTGTGATCCACCTTTGACAGCAGCCCACAGTGGGAAAGAGACGGCAGCACCGCTGGATTCCAAAGGGCCCCAGCCAGCCAGCCAGCCAGACGTCCTCCGTGCCAGTGTTGGCGCCTGGCACTTAACAGGCAAGGAAGCCTCCTAAGACTGAACCTGCCCCACGGAGGCCTGGGGGGGCTCTCCCGGCACACACGGCAGGGACACCACGCCGGCTCTCCTCCGTCCTGGCTTCAGCTCCTTGGGTGGGCCTGTCAGCATCCAGAGTCTCTCCCTGTCCTCAGCTCCGGGGCAGAGCCCTCCGGCCGCCGTGCGCACAGGCTGCCCAGCCAAGGCTTGGTTTCTTGACACGAGCCGGGGGAGGTGCTTTGGCTAGTTGCCTGAAGAAGAGCACCCACCCTTGGGCAGCAGGCAGGGCAGGGTAGGGCCAGGCTGAAAGGCTGCCATGGCTTGTTCATCCATGGGGTCTCCTGGCATCCGGCATCCAGGGGGCTGAAGGGGGCCAGAGGCAGGTTTCTCCCCCTTCCCACATGCTCTGCTGCCACTGCCTCTAGTCCCTTTTATTTGTCCCTCACCCCTTTTCCAGCCCCAGCCCCCTCAGCCGCTGCCCCACTTTGCCTTCGGGGCAGCTTGGCTTTACGGTGCTCTCCGGCTGAGCCAGGCCCCTGACATCACCCCTTCCAGCCAGCCGAGGGGAAGAGAGCAGAATGCACCCACAGAGCAGGACCCATCCCTCACTGGGGCGCTCAGGCCTCCTTCTCGGCCTCCTGAGGTTTGCCGGTATTTGTGCAACCTCTACGGGGTCTCTGACTTGCCTTTTCATGCTCCCTGTTGTTGTATGGTTGGTGGTGGTGTGATTATTGTACAAAAACAATATTTTCTCAAGGTGTCTATTCTGCTACAGGTCCTGCTTAGTTTCTGAGTCTATAGCTCAGCAACAACTAGCACGACAAGAGAAGGGAAAAGATGCAGCCATGTTAATTTCAAGGAATGCAGTGGGCAGAAATGGGGGGAAATGAAATTAGAAGAAAAACCGTGCTATTGCCGAAGTGCTTTTGCTCTCACACTAAGACCGGGGGGATTGGGATACGGCTAAAGTTAATTGCATTTCCAGATGACAAACCTCTCACCTCTGAACTGAATGGCTCTTTATAAAAGCTATCAGTAATAAACTGTAAATCTCAGCTATGATTGCAAATAAAGGTCATCCCTTTCATGCTGCCACTTCTTTCCTGGCCCTTATTATATTCCTGTCTGAAGCCTTCTCCTTTCTTAAGGGGTGCCAGCTGTCCAGAGAAGCAACGGGGGGGGGCTTCACAAGGCACAAGGAGGGGTCCAGCAGCCCCCCACCCCACCCCGAGGACCCTCAGCAGACACGGCTCCATCCCCGCCCTCCGACCACTGGAGAGTCCAGGGGGGCAGCTTCACCTCCCCCGGCCCACGGACTGCAGCGCAGGCCCCCTTCTGTCCCCTGCTCCTGCCGGGACCTCTAGAACCAAGGTAGCTCCTCTCCATCAGGATGGACCCCTTGCTGCATCTCATTTCCAATGCAACGGCTCCAGGCGCCCCTGCCTGGACAGCTCCCATAATCATGGCATCGTTTCCAATATATTTGTTTGGTTATTACATGTTATGAGCCGTCCTCTGCATTGAAAAATGGAGAGAGAATTAATCGTACTCCTTCTCCTCAACCCAACTGGGAAGCATTTGTCAGGAGCCGCCAGGGGCAGGGGCAGGAGCAAGGGCAGGGGCAGGGGCAGGGGCAGGGGCCTCCATCTTCTCGCGTGGCTGCCCCGTGGGGTGAGGCCTCCCAGCACGGTGGGTTGGGACCCCATTCTGGCAGGGAAGCCCTTGCAGGCCCTGCACTGAGCCCCTTGCCCAACCCCCTGCCCAGGTGGGAGGGTCCCTCCTTCTCAGTCGGAGGAGCCTCTGGCCTGGGCAGGACCGCCTGGGGGTGGCAGTGGCACTGCAGTCTGCTCTTTGGCCTGGACGGCTGCTGGATCCATCCCCACTTTTGCCTGCCAGCTCCATTCCTAAAGGTTCCCCCCCCCGCCCAGGCCTCCCCCCACTATCCAGCCACTCAGCCCTCCAAGATTGCTTCCAAGAGTCTTCTGCGGACGGAGTTGGATTCCAGGAGGGCTGGCAGTCCTGCTCGGACCCCTGCCCACAGCTGAGCCCCGACAGCCACCCCTGCTCCCTAAGCGCGGGTCTGGATGTGCGGACGCTGCAGAAACCCAAGGTCACTTCCCAACAGCTTTTGCACACGTCTTTTCCAAAACAACAAATGTCCGTTTCTGAAAACTGCATCCTGCGTATAGAAAGCCGGTCATCACAAAAACAGTTTCCCGCAAGTCACACCTGTGACCTTTTTGTTGAACCCTTTCCCTGCCCACTGACCCTCCCCTGTGTCAGCCTTACAAGGGAAACCCCCAGGCGGGGACCCCGTGTTGGCCAAGGTGAGGGCCTTCTCCTGCTGCCCTGGGCGACTGTTTTTGCGGAGAACTGGAGGGCTGGGAGGGAGTGAGCCCAGACAAGTGATTTTTAATGTCCATTGTAATAAAAACATCGCAAAGCTGTGGCAAAGTCATCGGTCAACGGAATACGTTTGCTTTCTGTTCTTTAGAAAATGCTTAAAAATTCTCTCTCTCTCTCTCTCTCTCACTCAAATGGACACTAAAGCCCTGGGCAACGTAACCACTGTGGATTTATTATAAAATGCATTTCAAAATAATGGCTGAAAGTCTTAGGAGCAGAGAAGAAGATGAAAAAGAAGAAGTAAACAAGCCTTTTCCTCCTACTAAATGATAAATTAAAAGCAGCACTTTGCTGTTCTGCCTCATTTATTATCGCGTTGTGCTCAAGCTGCCATAGTTAAGGTTGTGTCAGCATTTCCATTCCAAACCCCTATTTTTAGGGGTTTATAATTCATCCGTAAAACTTTGCTCTGGGCTGGAACTCATCATGACAGTTTTCACCCCTGGCCCACAGTTTGCTGTTAAATGTTAAGGAGAAGCGACCACAACCTGCAACAGATTTGCACAGGCTGGAAGGGAGGCACACTTTCGTGTCTGGCCTGGGCTTGCGTCCGAATGAGACCAACCTTTGCGACCAACAGTGGGGAGCAAAGCCTTGAGATGCACCGACATCCCGGTTCGGTAGACAACAGCCCGGTTCTCATGACACATGCCGGCAACAGGAGGGAGCAGGACCACCGAGGCACGGAGGCCACGGACCCAGCCCCCACCAGCATGTGCTCATGTGAACGCCTGCGAAGAGGAGCCGACACTCAGCGGCAGCAGGAGAGCTGTGTGTGTGTGTGTGTGTGTGTGTGTGTGTGTGTGTGTGCCGTTACAAGTGCACTGACTCCGTGCAGACCTGCAGGTGGGTGGATGTGCTGTCCCTGGTTATGTGCCATGAGAAGAAGGGTAACGATGCACTGGCGCACTGGAGCGCAAGCTGGCCTCTACACAGACACAAGGCCTTTGTTTGTTTGTTCAGTTTTTATACTGCCTTTCATTAGACATCCCAAGGCAGTTTACCAAAGTTAAAATACAGTAAAACTCCATTAAAAAATCACATTAAAAACCTTAAAATGAGATAAACAGTTTTTTAAAAACCCATAACGCCCCCCCCCCCAAAAAACCCCCACCATAAACAAGACAAACAGAAGCAGGAAAGCTGAGAGACCCGGCAGGCCCTAAGGGGTAAAAGCCTGAACAAATAAAAAGGTCTTTAGTTGTTTTTTAAAAGCAGCCACAGATGTCAAAGAGCGGACATCCACTGGGAGAGCATTCCAGAGCCTGGGGCAACAACAGAGAAGGCCCTGTCCCACGTGCACGACAATTTAGCCTCTCTCAACATCCGCACACAGAGCAAAGGCCCCTCTGACAACCTCCAGGTACCCAGGACCCAAACTGTTAAGGCCTGGGTGGGGGCCTTAACGATGCAAATTGGATCTGGAAACAAATTGGCAGTCAGTGTAGCTCTTTCACCATAGGTGTAATATGCTCCGAGCGAACAGTTCCAGGGAGAACCCAGGCAGCTGCATCCGGCACCAATGGAGGTTTCCGGGTAGTCTTCAAGGGCAGCCCCCTTTGACCACACTTTGGTCACTATTTTAGTTGGATGTTTTTTCTCTGGGTGTAGCTATATGCCAGAGACTTAAACCAGCTTAATAGGGAATCGTGGGGATTCCAGAGAGAGAGAGAGAAGCAGAGAGATGCCTGCAGGCTAGACAGAGCTTCTCAGTGAAGAAAGCATCAAAAGCATCAGCCCAGGGGCAGGTTGCTGTGTGGCTCAGGCAGGGTTTGGAAGACCAGCCAGGTATTTAAAGGCGGCCCTCTGTGCTGACTTACAGACTGAACCAAGAGTGTTCAGCACCTAACAGCCCAATTATCTGCATCTTCATTCAGAAGCAAGTCCGACCAAGTTTCATGGAACTTTCTGTCATGTAAATGCATTTCCCCAGTAACAAAATATTGGAGGCTAGTAAATGAGGCCGGTGGTCCATGACCAGGCAAAGTCATTTTGCAGAGATTACACTTCTAGCAAAGTTCAAGAAATGAAATAGCTGTAGTAGAATGTTTTATTAATGTGCATGCAAAAGGGAAGGGAAAGAGTGCATTTTTTTTAGGTTTTCAACTTCAAGCATTATTCATGTTATTGAATAATTATCATATATGGTAAATTTGAATCTGAGAAATATCTTCTGCTTCTCTTGGGCATGATGTCATTTTGGAATTATTGGTGATTACTGAGTGTTAGAAATGTGTTGAGAACAATAACAGTTAATATGGGAGGATTACATGGGGGCTGTGCTCCAAATGCTGCCAGTGAGGGAGGCTCCTGCCCGTGGGACAGGGTCTTCACAGTCACTGCCTGCCCGCCAGCTTTGGAATGTTCTCCACCCCGGCACCCACGCCTCAGTTTCCATAACGGCTTTTAGAAAGCAAGTAAAAACAGGTGGTTTTACCCAAGATTTTAGCTGAGTCTCATGTTCTGTGTTGTGGCTGCTCTCGATATTATTGTTTTGTTGTGTATCTGTTTTTAACTTTAACAGATTTGTACTATTTTTTATACTGAAATTTAATATTTGTATTGGTGTAAGTCTTTAATGTATTTGTATTGTTTTAAAGATACTGTAAACCACCTTGGGATTATTATTGTTTAAATGAAAGGCAGTATACAAATCTGACAGTAAATAAATAAATACATAAATAAATAAGTAGTGCATTCGGCAAATTTAAATGGCAGGATTGTTCATGCAAATTCCCTGCTAACGGAGCAAAGAGACACCTTTTAAAAGTGGTGATTCTCTTTATTTAGTGGGGGGGGGGAGTAACTAGCCCTATCCTTCTCCAGCAAAGCATCCCTCCAGTGGATGTTGCTGGTGTCTATCTTATGTTTCTTTTTTAGATTATGAGCCCTTTAGAGACAGAGAGCCGTGTGTGTGTGTGTATCTGTCTCTGTGTAAACCGCTTTGGGAACTTTTGTTGAAAAGTGGTATATAAATATCCGTTGTATTTGTAGAAAATTGGGAAGTATGATATTCAGAATTTCTTGGAAAAAACACAGAAAAAATACTTAAACTTTCACTGAGAATATTTCAGTGTTAAAAGTAGTGCATTCAGCTAATTTTAGTGGCAGGATTGTGTCTGCAAAATTTGGTATCTGTAGATCATAAGGAAGTAGGACGTTATTTTGTACCAACAAACATACATACCAATTCTTCAAAATATATAACAGACGGAGTGACAGTAAGATGCTAATCCTCCCCAACAGACATGCTTAGAAGAGGCAGAATTCCTAGAGGATTCTGCCCAGCAGCAGCAGCAACAAGCCTTGAAAAGTCTGAAATCCTGGCAGACAAGAAAAGAACGGCACAAAGAAGGACAGTGTCCTTACACCTGAGCACACACCCTCCCTTTTGGGTTTCCAAGGTGTGTGTGTCCCCCCCCCCCGGGCCCCCATTAACAGGGTCCAGAGGCTTCTGTCCTCATCTGAGCAGCCCCTGCTTTCCTGAAGCCCAAGAGAGCAGCTTTTCTGCCTCGAGCTTCTTCAAGAGGGCAAAGCCCCCCCCCCGCCCACAAAGAAAGGAAGTCCCCTGGTTTCTACCTGCTGCATGATGCAGGCACACAGCAAATCCCTTTGAAAAGGAAGGACTGGCCGGGTGGCCGGTGGGGGGAGATGGCTGGCTCCCAAAGAGTTAACTCTGACCCTTTTCTGTCCCACACAAGCTCCGGAGAGGAGCCACTGAAGGTAATGAAAGATGACGGGCAGTTTGGCCCTTGACCACAGAGAGCAGCCCCCGCCCTGTGAACAAAGCCAGGACAGATGTCCTGACTTCGGGGGGGGGGGGGGCAGGCTGACATGCGGCACCCAGCCCTAGACATCACCAGGCCTGCTCCCAGGGAGACCACACCCAAGTCAGCCTTATGGGAGGATCTGGTGGGAAGGAGGGGGCAACCTCCCCCCCTCCATTTCTGGCACCCCATTTCCCACACCCGGCTCAGCATTTGCACCCACCCCAGTGGAACGGGGGTCAAGGCTGAGCACACCCATCCCATCTCGCTCCCTCCTCTTAATCCGAGGGGTGCACCACACCCACCCACAACTGAGTTGCTTGCCTCACCCAGCTAGCCCCACTTTTAAAGCCTGCCCTGGGCAGGAGGCAACAGCATTTCCTGGGCCCAACTTGGACCGGTGGAAATGCCGCCCCCAAAGCTGGCGGCACCTGGCCTGCCCTCTGGCCCCAGCCTGGCACATTCAGGCCACCCGAAAGGAAAGTTTGCCTGGGGGGCGGCGGCAGTGGGGGGGGGCACCTGGAAGGCCAGAGTCCGCCGCCTCCACCCAAGGGGTTACACTCAGCCCTCCTGCAGGGGAAGCGTCAACACACACCTGAGCCCACTTGCCCAACGCACATTGACTGGTCCAACGTCAAGAGAAAAACAAAAGACCCAGGAATGCTTCTGAGTGCCTGGACGGCTCTCAGCAAGGGGAAGTCCTGCCCCTGCCCCGTTTCTCGAAAGATGTCCTCCCCCCGCAGGCCCAACAACTTTCTCTTGCCGACACCATATATTAGGTTTAAGAACCTTAGAGCAACATATTACTTAGACAGGTAAAAGACGGCCCAAGACAGTCAGGTAAGGCATATATTTCTAGTCTGCAAAACTGACCACAGGAAACGGTTTTTAAATCTGCTCCCCTGCCCCACCCTGGAATTGCATCGTTATCCTTAAATAAGAATAACAAAACCGGAGGGGGGGGGAGCTTCCTGTGTGCTTTGAAGTCAGGTTGGCTGAAATGCTTTGTTGGCTTTTATTGCCTCTCCTGGTTAGAACTTTGGCCAGGCAATTCATATGCTTTTCTTTATGTGGAATATGTATTTGCCCACTTGTCTCAGGAAGAGTCTGAATGCCTTATTGAGATCATCGCTCTTGTTCAGAGTATACTGCCTCTGAAGAGGGAGGCCCTGCATAGCCATCATGACTTTGGCTTGCATTTGGGTGGAGACGACATGCCAGTGCGGCAAGATATCCCCCTGAGGGGCTGGAGCATCTGCCCGCTTGCATGCAGGAGGTTCCAGGTCCACTCCCTGCCTGGTAGCATCTCCAGGGAGGAGAGGAACAACTTCGGTCTGAAAAACCCTGGAGAGCTGCTGCCAGTCAGAGCAGACCCTACTGAGCTCAAGGGACCAAGGGCCGGACTCTGGCCCAGGCCGCTTCCTGTGTTCCTAAGGTCAGTATGTGGGGAATAACCACATGAGGTCCAGGTTTTGTAGGATTATGAAACTACCCTTCTTGTAATAGGACCCCCAGAATTACTGCATCCATTTAAGTGGACTAAGGGAGGAGAGCCAGTCTTGAGGTAGCAAGAATGACTTGTCCCCTTTGCTAAGCAGGGTCCACCCTGGTTGCATTTGAATGGGAGACTAGAAGTGTGAGCACTGTAAGAGATTCCCTTCAGGGGATGGAGCCGCTCTGGGAAGAGCATCAGAAGGTCCCAAGTCCCCTCCCTGGCGGCAGCATCTCCAAGAGAGGGCTGAGAGAGACTCCTGCCTGCCACCTTGGAGAAGCCGCTGCCAGTCTGTGAAGACAATACTGAGCTAGATGGACCAGTGGTCTGACTCAGTATACGGCAGCTTCCTCTGTTCCTGTGTAAATGCACCTGCTACTCAGGCTTCTGGTTACCCCTGGGACGATCCTGCCCCCAAGACACCTTCACACACACACTTGTGTCCCTTATCCAGGTAATGGAGTGCTGGCAACCCTCGTGCCGAGCAGCCTCGTCACCAGCAATGTGGTGGGAGGGAGGGGCCGGAGGGTCAGGAGCAAGGGTGGAAATGACCCTGCAACAGCCTGAACCTAAATGCGGGGGGGGGCGGAAAATATGCTCAAGCGTCATTTCCTTGTATTCAATACGCAGACACACTAAGATCTCCTTTGGGCTCAGGGGCAGCAGGCCCCATTCCCAGCAGCCAGCCCCTCTGCCCGTCACAACAGGGGGTCAAGGTGGAGCCCTGCTCTGGCCACCTCCAGGGCTCTGGAGCCAGGATGCTTCTTACTGACCCACTGGGGAGAATCCTGCCTGCCTGGTTTCCCTTCCCTGTCTCTCCCCACACTAGCCGGATCCAGTACAAAATGAGCCTCCCCTCGTTTGGCAGAGGACCCGGCTGCAAAAGGGCTGGAGACCTTTTAAAAGCGCAGGCGGATAATTCAGGAAAGGAGCACAGCCTCATCCGCACTAAGCAGGGGGGTGGACTGGATGGCCTCCCAGGTCCCTTCCGACATGCATCCATGTTCTATGACGATCCTGACTATGAGGGCGAAACCAAAGCCACATCATGCGCCCTCCACCCGCTCTTGCACCACTTTCTCTCCGCCGGACACTGATCCTGGACTGGGCACACTGCCAGCCAGCCTGGATCAAGACCGGCTTTGGAGAGGGCAGCTCCGCCTTCTAGACAGATGGCTGGGGCCAAGGGGCACGTTCATCACGGCCCAGAACGAAGCCTCTCCTTCTGGCCACTGGCAAAGGTGTGTGCATCTGGAGGACGGCCGGTGGCTGGCTCCCCATCTCCCCGTCAAGACCCCCACAACGGGGCCACAGAAGGACCCGCAGCGCTTCTGGGCTCTGCTTGCAGGAACATGAAGGCCAAGAAGACGGCCAGAGGGAACCAGCTTAGGAGCCAACAACGCTCAGAGGCATCTCGAGGGGATCCCTCTGCGAGGAGGGAGGGAGACAAGCCCCCCGCTGAGCGCGCCTGCAGATTTCTATGGGTTTTGAAGGCAAGATCCACGGCCGGCCGGCCGGCAGAACACGGCGCGGGGGGCGCGGGGGGGGGGCCTCCCTTCCTCTTATTAAAAGAATGAAAAGCCCCAACATTGATTTTGTCCTTCATTGCCACACAAAGCAACCAAGTAAAGCAGCCGATGGCTCCGAGGATTACCACCGCAGCATAAATCAAAGCAAATGTATTTATCGGAGTGACTTTGTTTGCTGTACGCGTGGGCTGTTTGTTGGGCCATACTGTTATTCTTTTAATTTATGGGTTGCTGCCCGCCCCCCACTCTCCCCCCTTCTTGCTGGGCCTTGTCCACAACTTTTACTCATGCCAGTAAAAATCAGCCTAATGAAATGTCAAGGGCAGCCCCCACCGCCCCTCAAGGGCACCCACTGCTGCACAAAGGCACTCTCGGGCCACGATTCTCAGGCGCACCCTTTGCTGGGGGGGGGGAGGCCTCCTTGTGGCATCAATGGCACCCCGCAGGCCCAAGGGGCAAGCAGGAGGCTCTGTCTGGTCGCCAGGGAGGGGGCATGCGGGGGCCAGAAGCGGCTGGCTTTGGAAGCTGGTGGGGATGGCTAGGAAAGGTCCAGCCACTTTTTTCTCTCGTCTGCCAGTCCCAGCCGATGCTGCCCAGATAAAACACAAAAACAAACCAACCAACAAGCAAGCAAAGCAAGCAACCAACAGACACAGCAGGGACAGGAGTGGCATGATTCCCAAGCCCAAGGGGATCATGAGGCCACTCCCCCGGGGCCCAGCAGTGGGTCAAGGGATGCCCAGGGATGCTGCGCGCCTGCTGCGCGAGCCCCCACCCCGCCCCCGCTCCATTGAGACGGTCCAGGAGGCCGGCCTGGCCCCACGTCCCCCTGAAGTGCTGCAGGGTCCGGCTTCGGAGCTCCCTCCCCAGGCAGGACCCTTGCCTGGCCCCACCCACCTTGCAATGGTCTGCAAAGACGGTGCTGTTCCTTTGGGCTCTTCAACTTGGCTTGGAAGAGCTCCCACCCCCCAGACGGTTGCCTTGCGGCTGCCATTTTCAGGTCTTGATTTCTGCCTTTGCTCTTGTCCTTGAGCTTGGATGTTGATTCCTCCAGGTTTGGGTCCTGCTGCCTGCCTTGTCTTGGCAATGCGTGCCAAGACCGCTTTGGAGAAGGCTTCTGATGGGCAGTGGCCTGAACATATGGACATGAAGCCCACAAAGCCAAGCATGGGGAGCATCTGGCCAGGAGAAGATGCTGGTTGCGGGCTGGGCCCCAAACCACTGGAAGGCCATTGGCACCTTTGAGGGATCCGGGCGCGAGGGGGCACCAGCAAGGCTGCCTTGGGCTGCAGCAGCTCCCCAGGACTTTGAGCTGGTGTCTGCACAGGCATGTGTGCAATTTTCGGCAGAGCTCCCCTGCTCAGTCCGGACATGGATCTACAGAGAGAGGTTTCTCCAGCAGGATCCCACACGAGCCCATCCACAGGAGGTCAACTGCACTGGGGATTCAATCATGTTGGCGGCGGGAGGAGAAGGGCACAAGCAGAAACTTCCCAAGGATTACTGTCGGCTGACTTGGGGATTCCCCCCCTACAGCCTGGTTCTAATCACTGGGAGGCCAGGAGGGGCTTGTCCTAAGCAGCCAGGGGCGTGACGTAGGGAGCTGCCTTCTACTGAGTCAGGCCCTTGGTCCGTCTAGCTCCGTTCTGTCTACACAGACTGGCAGCGGCTCCTCCAAGGTTGCAGGCAGGAGTCATCCCAGCCCCTTAAATGGAGATGCTGCCGCCAGGGAGGGGTTCTTCCCAAGGAGGTGCAGCTGCCTCTGCTTCCCGGCAGCAGCCGGGGTTTCTCCTCTCTCTCCCGCCCCACCTAGGAGCCACACTGCTTGCAGGCTGGCCACTCATCAGGTAGAGCTGTCTGGTTAACCACGCAGCTCTACCTGATGGACGGGCAGCCTGCAGGCAGTGCGGGAGAGAGAGGAGGCTCCTGCGCTGCTGCCGGGATGGAAGCAGAAGCAGCTGCTCCTCCTTGGGTGCCCTCCTGGCCACTACTGTGTGAGGCAGAAGCCACTCAAAGACCCCTGCGGTGGCGGCGGCGGCAGCAGTGGAGCAGCCCCCCTCCTGGCCCCAGCGGAGCGCCCCGGCGTTCAGCCGCGCGGCGCAGTCTGCAGGCGGAGGGACCTTTCCCGGCACAGGATTCCACCAGCTTCACAGGCAGCGGCGGCTCTCGACCAAGCCCACTTCATCGTTTAAATTATTAACAGCGGGATTGCATTGACTGAGAAGCCCCAGGACAGGCAGCTCTGGAAAGAGCTAAACCAACACTCGGACACGCGGCAAGGTATTGATTTGAATGGGCAAACAGAAGGAGCCCAACGTTGTGCTTAGTGATGAGGGGAGCGTTTGCACTGGGTCTCAGAGCAGACCTCCGCCGGTTTGCCTCGCAGGGCACAGCAGCACCGGCGCCGGGCCTGGCTTCCCCCTGGCCCCCAGAGCCCCCCAGCAGGCACCAGGCAGGAACGCCTCTTTGCCCCCACCCCACCCCACCCCGAGACGGAGCCAGGATGCAAGCAGGGAGGTGATCCCCCCCCACCCGGCCATGGTCTCCCCAAGCAGCCTCACCTCCTCCGCCTTGTTACCAAAGTGGCTTCCTCCTTTTGCAATATGGCCTCGGGGGTTCTTTTGGGCACTCCCACTCCGGAGGCTGATGCTCCCCCCCCCCCCGCCCGGCCCCACACATCCACTGTCCTTCCATACAGAGGTGAGCAGGCCCCCACACAGCTAGGCTAGAGGGAAGAAACTATTCAGCAGATTTCCACCAATGCTGACAGAAATGTATTCCTCGCTCTACTGGGAAAAAGATGAAGCCAGGCACCGCTGGCGGAGGGTCCAAAACGAGCCGTTCTTTCCCTCGGCCCCTTTGAGCGCTGCCTGGACCACAGAAGAGGACATTGCCCACAGGGCTGGCCCGAGTGGCTTTGTTGCCCTGCCGAGGAGGCCAAGGCCGTCTCCTGCTCCCCACCCTGGCCTCCTCTCTCACCACAATGCCGAGCAGGATCGTGGCCCTTGGAATGCTGCTGGGGATATTGTGCTGCCAGCAAACTGCTCTGTTTTTTTACTGACGCTTAGCCACGGAGGAGGCCGGATCGGCCTCACGGAGACGCCTGCTTTGCCCGCCTTTCAGAAATGCCTTTCTTGCCCCCTCGCCTTTTCCACAGCGAGCCACGTCAGACCCTTGTTTCATGTCTCCCTCACAGCCACCCTGCAGGGTAGTGGTCAGGACAAAAGAGGGAGAGGCTTTGGCCCCCCAACCAAGCCTTTTGCCTCGTGCTGTTGAAGCTTTGCGATCAGGGCTGCTGCGCTTTTGCAGAGTGGATCCTCGGACAGGCAAGCAGAGCCCTCAGCAATCTGCGGAGGAGGAGCTGAGGCAGTGACCCTGGGAAGAAAACTGGGAGGCTCCAGAGCATGCCCCTCTTTTGTGCCCGCGAAAGCCGACCGCTCCAGCCAGGCACTCGGCAATGCCTCGGCTCCCCACCACCTCAGCAGAGCCGGCCTGTCCCTGGGCGTTCTTTGGCCATGTGTCTTTGGCACACCCCACGGGCCAGGAGCCGGGCTGGCGTTGGTCCCGCTGCTCCACGCAGGAAAGGCCTGGGGATTTACGAGGGGATAATGTGGGGCACAGCACCTATTTACGAGTTGATCATTTGTACAAGCCCCCCTCCGAGTCCCAGAGGTCACCGTGTGAGTAGGAGCTGCCCCTACGCCACTCAAAGGGCCACAAAGCCAAGTATATGAAAGTTAAAAGCATTAATAAAAGTGTGACTTATAAATTACTTCATCTTTGTCACCCTTTTTGAAAGGGGGTGAGTGAGGCCAGGGTAAATTTATTTTTAAGTGCTTCTGGAGACCTTCAGGGGTCAGGCCTGAAAGGCTGCACACGATAAATCATTCCCGGGGTATCTGATAAATGCAAGTGAATCATAACATTAGCCAATATTGATCTATTTATCATTTGCAACTGCTTAAAGCCCAAAAAGGGTTAAGGGGGAAGAAAACTTCAGGGTGGGGGATCAGGACGAAAAATGCTGCCCTTGACAGGGAGAGAGGCGGGTGGCATAGGGCCTCCCCCCCCCACACACACACAGAGCCAAAGAAGCATCTCTGAGCACCAAGAAGCACCAAAGCAAACGAGGAATCAGCCAGAGGTGGCCTCCAGACAGCACTCCCCTCCCCTGGTTCTGGGTCACCCCCAATGGCAGAACAAGCTCCATTTGTGGATCGTGGCCCAGGGTTGCCCACGTGTCAGACGCTGGGCAATGATGACACCAGCGATGAGTCCAAGGGACGGAGACGGCCCGTCACAGGCACTGTCCCACTGGGAGGACCGATTAGCAGCGGGGCTGAGACAGGTACGGGAGCAACCCCTGCCGAGCCTCTGACCTGGCACCGGGGGGGGGGTGCTGTTTGCCCCTTCTACACACACACCGGGGGGGGGGTGGATCTTCTCCCTTCAGCGGAGAGATGAGCACTTCCTCAGCTGGAGCAGCTGCTACCAATTAAAGGCCGTCAATATTGACTATCTGAGGGATTTCTACGCTCAGGAAGCAAATTAGAAACTCAATACCTGAACTATTCCTAAATGCAGTTATCAACTTCGGAGTTTTATCTCTTAAAACCAATGCAGCCTAGAGTTTAATTCTATTAAATTAGGGTTTAGGAATAAGATTTGTGCCAAGAATGTATGCATCACTCGCTTTAAATTGCCAACTCCCAGAACCCCAAATGTGGCCTGGAGGTGCAAGGGGCAGGGCAGGGGCATCTTCCACCACCTGGGGCACCCCCTCCATTTCCAGGTGTGCTAATGCTCTTGTGCCCTTTGTTCTTCAAGCCTCCTTATTTCAGCCCCTGGCGGAGAAGGAAGAGGCCAGCTCCCCTTTCTTTGTCTGGCGGGCACAGTGGAGGGTCCCCTCACGCCTGGCATGTCCAAGGAGCAGAGACGGAAGCAGAAGGTCTCCGGAACTGCCCGCTTTATGCAAGCTGCACAGTGCCAGGGCATCGTGGCGGGCCAGTTTTTCCAACCGGACTGGCAGTCCATGAAAAGCACTTTCCACGGGGCCCAAGCAAGGGCTGAATCGGGCCCGCCGTGTCCTGTGGCCACAGCCTGATCCTGCAAAGCCGGCTCATCAGAGCAGCGCTGGGGAGCCAGCCAGGAGCGTCCCGGCGACTTGCCTCCCACATTCCCTCGCTCAGCAAGCCACCGAGTTGCGCTCAGGCTGGCTTCTCATATGGTCCTCATCTAACATGGCTGGGAAATGAGAAAGAAAACCGCCGAGAACGCAGGTCCCCGGCAAAGGCCGCCCCAAACAGTCTGTTTCAACAAGCAGTTTTGCACCGCAGTTTGGTGCCGTCGATCTGAGATGGTCTGATGGAAACCGGAGGGTTCCAGCCGCATTCTTTTGCATTCGCGCAATGCTGCTGTTCTGGAAAGGAGCCATTCTGACGATCCTCGGAGCTGCATTTCACGGCACTTCAGCAACTTGTGCAGCTTCATTCGGCTGCCATAAAACCCTTTGCAGCACACTGCGTTCTCCCTGTGAAAGGGCGGGGGGGCCTGCTTTCTGAGCGGCATTAGGGGAGCCAGTTCAATATTTTCACTCATGAGGGATCCAAAGCGTTCCAGACTTCTTAATACAGGCGGACCCCGGTATCCGTGGGGCTTCTGTTCTCCCCTACAGCTGCGGATACCGAGGCATTGAGTCAATGGGCCTGAAAGGGGGAAGGTGCCTGGAGGCTCCAGAAACGGAGAAAAGCAGACCTCTGCCCACATCACCCCTTCATGGCCCATCTTTAGAAGGGCTGGGACAGGAGACACTTTGCAGGGAAGGTTCTGGCGGTGCCGTAGCTCAGGGGCTGCAAAGCTCGAGTCCCCATATGCTGCTGGACTACAACTCCCATCACCCCCAGCCACCACAGCCAAAGGCCATGATGGGAGTTGTAGTCCCACAAGGAAACACCAGCCTGCCTTCACTTCCAGCTGCTTTGGAACTGACACTTTGGGTGGCTTTGTTTGTTTGTTTGTTTTTCCTCTCCACGCATTGTTTTTTGGTTTAAACGAAACTTGTTTAAACGAAATATCATTGAGGGCAAAATCAGTGCGGTAAAGTGGAACATAAAGAATATAAAACAAACCCGCATTTCGGGAGGAAAACAAAAGAATGGGAGCCAGTTCAAAGAAGAGGGCAGGCGGGAGCAAGAGCATGACGCCCCAAACAGCCCCAGTGACCTTGCGAGCGATTCGAGCACTGAAAGGTGCCGCCTGGACTTCAGGGACCTTCCAGAGAACAGGCCCGCATGGACGGGGCTTCTGCGTCAGCCCACAGTCCAAGTGCAGGTGATGCTAACAAGCCACTCATTTAAAAAACCAAGAGCCCCATGTGACACTGCTGCCAGAATGGGAATTGCCGACACGGAGCATTTCCCTTGTCTTTACGGACCGGGCCCGGATCTCTGCACACGCGCGGGGGGGGGGGGGCAGCTGGGGCGATCCGTCTGCAGGACTGTCTCCCGGATGGCCCCCGCTTCCTTCACATTTCCAGCGGCTGGGAAATCACCACGTTCCTGAAGACTGGCTCAAGCAAGACAGAATCCCCCCTGCCCTGCCCCGCAGTTGGGCTTCGGTGGTAACTAAACGATGCCAACAGACATCACTGCTCACTGGGCATTTTAAGGAGGTGTTCACTGCAGCCAACTCTGGAATATGTTCGCCATCTCTGCCTTCTTGCTTCCTTTCAGCCCGGATCAGCATGTTGTTGACGCTCGTCCTGAGATTCCTGGTCGGGGAAGAAAACGACTCCGGCCGCGTGCCCTGTGTTTCTAATACTCCACAGTCATCACACAGAGGCCTCTTGTCTATGCTAACAATTCTCACAGCCCCATTACAGTCTTTGGGGCGGGGCGGGGGTGGAGGTGGAGTCTCACTTATACTTTAGCACTAAAACAGAATATTTTGGGGGGGGGGGATGGAGATCCTGACCAGAACTCTGGCCTGGTTTACGTTTCTCTCATATCCTCGTCTCCAAGACAGAAGCCACAGCCGGGGCCTGCACCGTGCTGGGCCAGCTCACTTGGGCTAGAAAGGCATCTCAGCTGCCCGTCCCCAAATCCCACCAGGGCTTGATTTCAGCCACAGCAGCTGCTCCCAGCTGGAGCACAGGTGGAGGAGAAAGAGGATGGGGTCTCTGCATGCTAGCCCCCTGCTTGGCAAAGCACCCTCTGTGCACCGGAGGCTGGCAAGGGGGGGTGGGGGCGTCCAGTTCAGGCAGCCCCCCACCCACCACTTGGCCAACTTTGGAATGAAGTGAGTACTGGTTGCTTGTGGGCAGGCAGCCCGGGAGTGTGTGGTCTCCTGCTCTGTGACGGAAGCATCTCGGCGGGGCACCCCACTGACACTGGCCTGCTGGACTAGATGGGCCCGTGCTGTGACCCAGGAGGATGCTTCTTAGGCCTTTGCTCTGACTACCACAATCACTACTAAGTGGAGCCTCCAAGTCCAGGAGCAATCTACCTCTGAGAATAAGATGCGGGGACTAAGCAGGAGGAGGAGGGCTTTCCTACAAAACTGGGAAGAGGTGTCTGCCTTCAGGGCTGTGAGCTTCCTCGTTCGGCTGCCACTATGGGAAATTGTGGACTTCAGGAGGAATTGCCTGGCTGAAATTGCTGCTGGACAGTGGAACAGCCCGCCTCATGCAGCAGTGGGCTCTCCTTCGCTGGAGGCTTTCACATGGAGACTGGGCAGCTGCTTGTCAGAACTGCTGAAGGAGGTTTCTGCACGAGCAGAGGGCTGGACAGGAAGGCCTCCAGCTCCAAGACGCTCAAGAGCAGACACATCAGGAGCCACAAAGACTGGACGGTGATTAATACGGCCCAGGGTCCTGCTGCGAGTAAATGCCGCAGGAGGAGAGCAAAGGTCAGAGCTCAAGGTCAGGGCTGCGCAAACCCAAGCCGGCAACAGCAGCAGCCTGTCCTGCTCTGTGCCCCTTGGTCCTCTGGCCTTGCCTTCCGCAGCCAGAAATGTAAACTATGGGAAGAGCTCTCTGGCTGGGGTCGGCGCTTTTCCATATTATCAGCTCGTCTACCGTGCAGGGTTGAGGGAAATGCTCTGGTGACGTCCCTGCGTGGTCACCTGGGCCAGAGGGCCACACTGTTATCCGATATGAACCAACACCGCACATCCTGAATTCCCACCAGTGCTGCAGTTGAAGCGGAGGGTGTGGGGAAACGAGTTCACCGCTACTGCTCCTCTGAGGAATCTCTAGGTTTAGAAGACACCGCGTGCTTAAGCCCGTCCGTGTTTCTTCCCACAGGCTCTTCCCCTCCGCGCAGGAAATGCATCGTCCTGGAAGTGGCCCTTGGATTCCAGAGTGAAAGGAGAAAGGCCAGAGCGCGACCTGGACAGACTGCTCCTCTGCCCTGATTGGGCTTGCAAACAGCTGCACCACCCGCACCAAAACAAGGAGGGGCTGTGAAAGAGCTTCTCCAAGAGGCCCGTGGAGAACCCAGACCCTGGAGATCACGAGGAAGGGCTTGGGCACTCCTGCCACGAAAGAATGGTGCCTTGTCTCAGGAAGAGAAGCGACGGTCTTCTCGGCCCCCCAGCCAGCCCTCTGCAGGAGGCTGCGCCCCACACGCCAAGCTAGCTGTGGCCTGTGCTTCGTCCCGCTGGACATCTTCTCCCTCTCAAGCTGGGCCCCTGTCTCAACTTCCCAAAGTCAAGGCAATCTTGGAGATATCAAAACAGCAGCAGAGAAGGGAGACTCTTCCTTCATCTGCCGCCTTCTGCGGGCTTTGAGCGTATGGCAAAATGCAATGTATTCTAGTGTATTTGTTATGTACTAAAACTATTCATTAGCTGCCTTTCCAAGGTCCAAAGCGACCGACACACGTAAATAAAAATGGATTAAACCTATACATTCACAGACGGGAAAACAGTGGAGAAGCTAAGAAGGAACCGGGCATACGAAACGCGAAGCATTCTGGACCCTTCCAAAAAACGGACCAGCTTGGCACCTGGAGAGAGGCAGGACTCTGGCCGCAGCGCAGGCTGCAAGGAAGGGCCCCGATGCCAGTGACAGCCACCCAGCCTTCCTTTAGGTGGGGCGTTAGTTCACCTCGACGGAGCCTTTGGAGATGAGCCACTTGAACCTGGAGGTGCTCTCTGGCCTTGCGGTGCCCCTCCTCAGCACTCCAGAAGCTCCCAGTACCCAAGGAGCCGCAGCAGCAAGGCCTTGAGGTCAAACGGAGAGGAAAAGAGGCTGGCTCTCCAGGAACTCTCTGCAGACTTCTAGTTCTTTGCTTTGGGGCGCCCATTTGCATGCTGCCACTTAAGAGCAGGGGCATGGGGGGGGTGCTTTCTCCCCCAGTCAGAGCTTCTTCACGCCAGGTTTCGGCCATCAAGTCATGGCTTGGCTCCAAAAGGAGGAATGCGGGAAAGTCGCAGGCCAGGAATGAACAGCCTATTAAGAGCTGAAAAGCTGTCATCCCCCCTGAAAAGGCTTGCGTCAGCCACTGAGGCCGTATTTTAAAGCGCCTGTCCGCCAGAAAACTTTAATAACACAGCCTGGCTCTAATGTCTTGCGAGAGGAGAGGCAATTTTGCTTCTTCTATTAACCCAACGTGATTACAATGGCTTATTTCATGGAATATTAAGTTCGAATCCTGCTCCCTGGGAGGACAATAAAAAAGTGGGGAGGGGGGAGCGTGTCTGTGCACACGCGCCTGCCATTGCCCGAAATGGCCGGAAGGACCAGCAGCCCCGCCCGGGCATCCCTCCAGCCCCCGTCCACCTGGAGAGGCTCCTGGTTACAGCAGCTCACAAGGACAAAAGGAAGGAGCCAAGCCCTCCGGATTTCTCTCGGCTCAAGGTGAGCCTCACCAGCAGCGCTTCTGCCTTCCTTCCATCCAGGCCACCTTTCCAATGGGGGGGGGGAGGACAAGAGCAACTCCTGGCGCTGCGGCGCTGCCTTTGGCCACGGGGCAATAAGAAGCCCAAGATGTTGCGCTCAGACTGCAGCTGGGAGGCCGGCCGCTCCCTGCAAACAGAAGCACTGCGGACTGCCCGGAGGCGACAGACCCACTTCCCTCCGACTTGGGGTTGCTCCCAGCGACCAGCCCTGGCTCCCTCCAAGAAGGCCAGAGGTGCACAAGGCCGCTGGCTGGCCTCGGACACCCTCGGGCTGGCCACCAGCCCCGCTCTCTCCCCACTCTGAGCCCGGGAGGGAAACAGTCCCAAAGCGCTGCCGACTCCAACGCTGCCCAGGAACCAACAGGCCTCCTGCAAGAGGCCCTTTGCTTGGGCCGGCGGCAATCCAGCCTACGGGGAGCTGATCCGGACACGGAGCGAAAGCAACGCCAGCTGTGACTCCTGGGCGGCTGGGCTCCCCCTTTTGCCAGCCTGCAGGGGTAGAGGGCTGGGCTCCCCTTCCACCTCCCGGAGTGGCCGCCTAAAAAGCCGCCCGCCCCCCCGCCGGGCTCCAGGCCCACCTGAACAGCACTCAAGAAGCCCACACCCCAAGGACAGCCAAGTCAGCCATCATCCACGCAGCCATGGCTCTGCTCCGCAGGCATCTGCAAAGGCTGCAGTCTGCCCCCTTCCGAAGTCCAAGCAGCAAGTAGGAGCGGGAGCCGGTGGGCTTGTTGTCACTGAGACATTTCCACCCAGCCTCTCTGCGAGGAGGACAATTAAAGTGGTACGGAGGTGGACTAATTGGTAGCAAAAGGCCAAAGTGGGGCTTGAAAACAACCACGTGGTGCAACCACAGAGAAAGGGAAGGAGCAAAAACCCAGCCCTGCTTCCTCCTCCTCCCCCCGCCCCCCCCCCACATGCCACCACCACCGTCGTCGTCTTCTTCTGAGAGCTCCCCTCCTTTAGTAGCTCCCTCTGGGTTACAAAGAGGGTCTGATAAGATGCAGGGAGGCGACATGGCAAAGAAGGGCAACCACCCCGCCCCAGAGAGCAGCCTGCGGCCTCCTCCCAGCCCTGACCTCTTGATAAGAAATGACACCACAGTCGCCTGCCCACTCCCCTCCCCACACATGCAGCGCCACAGGCCCGGTGGGGGGGGGGGAGCAAGCTAAAGCCATGAAGGGGGGGGGCGCTGCTGCCAGAATTGGAGAGTGCCACACATGGGCCAGATGCAGCCCACGAAGGCGCAGGCACGCGCAGGGCCCCTTACGGCAGATCAGTCGGCAAGGACGCGGGTGCAAGTGTGCGTGCGCGGACCAGAGACGGGGTACATATTGCGTCTATTCTCAGGAAATACTTCAAAGGCTAAAAAATGTATTGCACTGTGAAATTAGCTAAAATTATGACAACTGGGAGAAAAAACGATAGGGACAAAATTTGGGTCTGCTGGAAGAATTCTTTGATGTCTGGATTCCAATTTAACCCCCAACTGAGTTCTGAGAATCAAATGAACCGTGTGTCACACCCCAAGTCAGCCTGTCAAGGCGAGGCGGTGCGCCTGCCTCGCTCGGGAGGCACCAGGCCCTCTCCCGCCAGGGCCTCCCTTCCCCGCCACCTCGCAGCCCTGATGGCCCTTTGTTCCTGAAACACAGACGGGCGCCAGAGCCAATAAATATGTATCGCCCTCTTTCCTAGCCAGAGCCCAGATTACATATGCATCGCTCTGTCCCGGATACTCTACGAGATGCAGATTGTGCAAAAAAAGAAAAGACATGCCGGGGTGGGGGGGTGGGGGTGTCCAATCCCAACCACTCCACGAACCAATGCTTTTTATGAGGAAAAATTCTTTTTTACTGAGGCAGACCTGCAGTACAAATTGCAGAGCGTCACCAACCACTCCCGTTTGCCTGTCTGCACGGAAAGACAGAGACACGGTCCCTCCGCTCGGAGTACACAGCCACTCTTCAACCAAAACAGGCATGTGGGTGGCTGACACAAGCGGGACACACACACACACACACACACACGTATTTGCCATCAGGACCTGTGTGCAACTTCCTGTCTAATTGTGCATTTGTGGTGTCAACGTCTCCGAAAGAGGCAACTGCCTGATATCCACATCTTTTTTTCTTTTCTTTTTTTAAACGCACACACACACCCTTGGAAAATGGGATTGCCTTTGAAGTCTGTATATATTTTGTGTGGAAAAATAACTTTATCTTGGTATATGACTATAACGCAAACCGCCCTCCTTATTTTTAGGGCTGTTATAAATGTTTAAACCATTAATAATAAATCTCGGTTGTTTAAAGAATATTTCCAAATATCATAAAATATTTAGTCTCAAGCCCCCTCCCACGCTATAAAGAGAGGTGAGATTTATTGCAAAATGTTTGAGGGATAATCAGCCATTTTGGGGCTAATATATTTTAATATTTATACACCTGACAGAAGCGGAATATAAATGACATGTCCTGATTTCCCAAAGTGTGTGGAATTTTCGCCATTAACGGGAGGAGCTTTGGCTCAGGAGCTGCAAGCCACCTTACAGCCTGGCTGAGGCTGGTAAATCTGACAACCTAGAAGGACAGAGAGAGAGAGAGAATTCTGTGTCTGCTGTTCATTTGAGGGCTGCAGCAGATTGCACCGTAGCGGCTGCTTCTGAGAAGAGGGACAAGGTTCTGGGTTCCATGACAGAAACGTAGCGTCAGTTTTACCAAAACCGAAAGAGGCCGTGGACAATCAATAATCATGCATCCTGTCACAGGCAAAGCCACGAAGTGCACAAGCACTATTGACTTTCTTTCCAAAATGTTTATAATTCTAAGCAAACTAAATAATTATTGTGGCAAGGAACCCAGCTAATTTTTCATGCCTGCAGGCCACACACACACACATTTCCAGAGACCCACAAATGCAGGCAGATGCTTTAGGCACGCACTCAGCCCTGTACAGATAATAAACCCCAAAGAGGACAAAATAAAATCCAAACATGTGACCCAATTGGGATACAACCTTCACTTTGCCAAAATACCAATTTGGATTTCATTTTGTAATGTGTGTATATTCAGGTAATAATCTTCAGGCCTATTTTTACTTAGCACCCAGGAAAAGAAAATATGCTTGTGGATGTCTCTGTGTGTAAATATATGAAGTTATTTTAACCCTCTGCAGCTGTTATAATATCCTTCATTTCTCCAAGTGTCTCCCACTCTTGGTTTTATTTGCTTGCCTGTTTTTAAACGGCTGAAGCCGACGCAGCAGCAGCAGCAGCAGCAGCATCTGAAATGCGCAAAAACCGTTTGATAGCATTCAGCATTTACAACCCCAAGACTGTTCAAGGAGCTGAGCAGAGTGACAGCTGCTTATCAAGCCAATTTTACGTTTCTGAAATGAGTTCCTGCTGCTGAGCCGGAATTTGTAGACAGTTGAGGGGGGACAGGACCCACAGAGACCATGATAAGGCGGCTGCGTCCGCCCCAAACAAGTTACTGAAGACAGGGACGTATTTCCGAGTAGGAGCAATTGTGTAGTGAAGATGCCGAAGGGAGTCAGCCACAGATGTATGCAGTTGGCCACACATGTAAAATGGACACACGTGAACTTCCTCATCCCCTCGGCACCAAATGGATCATGCAGAGGCGTTCTGATGAAGGAGCGGTCTCAATTCTTTTATCGGTTCAACACACAAGCACACCACCATTTGCTTTGCTCTTTAATTACGATCCAAAGCCCTCTATTTTCACAGACTTCTAAAAATGAGTTTGAATTGGATATTGTAGTGATCATCCGCTACAGATATATTTTTAATAAGGATATAAAAGAAAATATACTGAAAGGGAGGAGGTGCGAGGGAAAATCATCACCATGTCGTGTCCTTTTTGAGAAAGGCTCCAATCCTCTCCGGCTAGGTCAGTCCTGCAGAAAGCATTTCCCTCCACACAGGGCTTTCTGTTCTCTCTCAAATTAATACAAAATGTACCATATCCCCAAACAGAGCGAAAATCAACAGAATTGTCCGTTTGTAATCAAACATTTTAAGTGACTGAAGCAAACTGAGTGGTGATGAAAGAGGAAGGGAAACACGGATACAAAGCAAACCAAGCTAACTCTAATGTCTAACGGTGACTTTTAAAACCTGGGGAGGGGATTAGAGGGGTGAATGTAAAAGCGGTTAATCTTAAATTTCTAACCGCCCCCCCCGCCCCTGTGTCAGGGCAAGCATCTGTGGCGTATGAAGCAAAACAACATGAAAATGAGGAGGTGTTGCTGGGGGGGTGGAAGAGGGGGAGGGATCCAAGCGCCTTGCTTTTCTTGAATCCTTCTGAATACATTTCACAATTCATCAGTTTTTGTCTTTCCTGCCACAAGTGAGGACAATCAGACCAGACACCCATTAGATTTTCCATGCAATTTTTTTTTCTTGTTCATGACATGTTGGCAGTGAGGATGGCAATTCTGAAATCTTACCAAATGAGAAAAATGTCAGAAACTGAACTGACAGCTAGTGGTTGCTATGGTGATAGGTGATATTGGAGGGGGGGGGATAAAATAAGGCTCAGTTAATTCAAAAGGAATTGAGTTCACTATTTTTAAGCCATTTGATACAGAGGAAAAAGTTAATCCTGATATGGGGATGCTATCTTGTTCCTGCTAAAAGCTGGAGAAGCCAATTTATGCTGTCCTCAATTAAGAGCAGCTAAATACATGATCTAGAGAGGCTGCAAAACTAACATTTCACACACACACACAAAGCAGCAGCAGCAGCAGCAACAGCAGCTCCCACAGCACTGATGAAGCCGGTGAAAGCGCCAAAGCACCACCGAAGGGCAGATCAAGGGAAGCGCTTGGCCTATCTGCCAGGACACACAGTCTCTCCCCTTCGGAAGATGTGCTTCCTGCCCCAGCCCAGCCCTCCACGCGAACCTCCCTTTTTGGAAGAGGATCAAGGGCAGGAGGGGGGGACCCAGCAGCCCGGAGGGCAACCCAGCCGCAGAGCGAGCGAGAGCAGACAGGGATGCACACAGGCGCTGCCGCTGGAGCCCGCCTCTTCCCTCGCTGGTGTCTGCAAATTTTAGGATGGTGGGTTCTCTTTGGGTTTGTTTTTTTCATTCCCAGAGGAGCGGCTGAGGGAACACAATCACACGAGATCTGGCATCCTCAGGATACTCCCAGCAGCAGCTGAAATGCCATGAGAACACCAGATCTCCTGTTACTTCATCGTTATTAACGGTTCCCTCAGGTATTCGCAAGCCCAGGAAAAAACAAAAACTGCTGAAACACACACACACACACAGAGGTGTAAAGATTCAGCCACTACCAGGCCCCACAACAGACTTTCCAGGCAACCGTCCTCCAAGGAAGCAAATGGATAATGGGAGGGAGGAAACCCCGCGACACATTTCAGAATCTGTCCGTAGCAGCCTCACCTTCAACTAAGTGCCCATTTCGCTCTTTGGGAAAAACCCTGCGTCTCAAAAAGTGCTCCTCCAGATGAATACAAGGGCATCCACTTATTCCTTCAATATTTCCATTCCATTTGAAGCACATATATTGAAAGTAGCTGGCATGCATTTCCTTTTATTCAAAGAAAGGAGGAGTATATTTGCAGTTACAGGTCACCAGAAAAAGTAAGGTTTTTTAAATTTTTATTTTATTTTATTTTATTTATTCATTCATTCTGTATTAACATCACCCGGCTGGCATTTAATTGAAAAAGGGAAAAGAAAAGGAAGGAAGAAGCTGCAAAGCATAAAAAATAAAGTCAGATTTGCCCTCGGAGTTTCCCCGCATCTGTGACTGAACAGACTACGATGCCATCTACTGGGAAAGGGGAGCGAAGGTCTCCCCGGCCAGAGGCACATGCTTCAAAAAGGCTGGGAAATTAAGGGGACGCCTGCCCAGGCGAAGAAGCTTCACCGAAGGTGAATCCCCTGGAGGGCATATCTTGGTTCCTTGGGGAGAGGCTCCGGCTCTGCCCCCCCCCGTCCCCCAGATTTCCCTCTTTAATTCTCCACTACAGACTCGAGTCCCTGCTCCAGACCCTTCCCAGCAGCACATGAAGTACCAAGAGAACAGCTGAGAGGGAAACCACCCCGTGAGGCAGCAGCCGCTGCCACCACCTTCCGCTTCCCGCTTGGGGCTGCTCCTAAAGCACGGTCATCTTCTTCCGGTCATCTTCTTCCCTCCCGAGGAGGAAGCCGTGGAAGCGACGGCACCAGCGCCCAGAGCACATGCGCAGAGGCCTCGTGGCAAAGAAGAGGCGCGGGGGAGCAGCTCTGAGCCCGGGGAAGGGAAGCACGGGCGCCTCCTGCTTCACAGCATCCTATTTATTTGGTTTTAATTTTTACCTCACTTGCACTCCAACCAACGCTAAGCAGCTAAACCGCCATCTCTCTATAAAACACAACCAGCCCAGATGATAACATTCCAAGAAAACCACAGAAACCTCCTCCAATGCTTAGCCACAAGGGTCCTGCAGGCCTCTCCAAGGGGCCTGGGTCCTCCGCAGCGCCCAACCCCCTGCCCGCACCAGCTGATCCTACCAGCAAAAGGGCCAAGCAAGCATGGGCCCGGCTGGGGCCGAGAGGAGACCCCAGAGAACCCCCCCCCCGGGCACCTCTGCCCTCCTTTGGGGGCATGGCATGTGGGTTCTCGAGGACATCCCCTTAGGCACTGGCCTTCACCACAAAGACAGAGAAGGGGGGAAGAGAGATTTCCAAGAGGAAATTTCAGAGACTGTTTTCTATTTGTACTAAGCTTCCCAAGAGCTGGCCTGGCTAGCAAGTGGGTGGAAGAATCCTAGAAGGAAAGGATGCCCAGGATGGAAAGCAGAGCTGGCCTTTGAGGGAGCAGGGGCTGGTGGCCTGTCAAAGATGCGGGAAGGACCCATTCCTTCTCTGGGCTCCTGCTCGTCTTGCTGCTGCGACTGGCCACAATCCACCAGGAATGTTCCTGCAGGTGCCTCAGCGGATCTGAGTGAGGCAGAAGCAACCCAGGATCGGGCTCTCCCAAGCACCCCTCTCCCTGCCCCCCCCTCACTTTATTTTGATGTGGCTAGGGTGGGAATTTTGGGTGGGTGACATCCAGGCATGGTTGCCTTCAGCTCTTCGTTTATTTGCAAGGCGCTTACAAGGGACTAAGCGCTGCACCCGCAATTAAATGGCACAGCTGCCGGCACAAGAAGCAGGCTCACCCTCTAAGGCCTGACATGGCGTCCTGGGCAGGAAGCGTCAGGAGGACGCAAAGGAAGGGTTGGCCCTGTCGCTTATAAAGCACCTCCACAAGCCACCACAGCAAGTCACTCGATGCTTCCTTTCCCACACGGCCTTTGTTGCCGGTAGCCGTAAAAACAAAGTGGAGAAATTGGGGTGGGGGGGAGGAACAACACGAGCAGAGAGAGAGAGAGAGAGAGAGCTGGCAGTTAGCTGAGGGGGAAATGCCAAGTGCGGGGAGAAGCAAAAGGGTGGCAAAAGAAAAGGCAGGCCAGCAGAAGAACAAGAGGAGGCCACCAGCACTGGAGGGGGAGGAGGGGAGCCCGGCCTCTTGGAAGTGCCTTGCCCTCATCCTCCTAGGAAGAGAGAGCATCCTGGAAGCTGCCAGGTCCCGGGGAAGGTGGAGGCCAAGAAATGCAGGGTGGGGAAGGAGGCCACCTCCAAGTATTCGATTACACAGATGAGCTGCGAACCAGCAGGATAAATCACACATTGCCATGAACGCTTCCAGGACAGGGTACGCCATCCCTCCTCTGCGGTCTGAGAGCAATCATAATGACCTACCCTGCAGGAGTGTTGTAAAGAGTACAAAAAGGATTTTACCTTTTGTGCTTTACAAATGCTTATGGAGCCTGAAGGGGAGAATAGAGATGGCCGGGCCTTCCAACAAGGACTGGCTGTGTTTGTTTATCCAGGATCAGTCCCATTGATGGGTTAACCAAAAAGGCTTTCGCTATTTACACCAAACATTAAAAACAAGAGGGCAAAACGCAGCGTGAAACCAGAGTAAATCTGAACACAGATCACCAGGTGAACTGTCAACCACCTAAACCTCTCATGGATTCCTCCTTAGGCTTTTGTTTATTCAGTTATACAGGATCAAAAAGCCACAGGTGCTGAGGTTTCGGTCATCTTTAAAGTTTAATGGATCCCCCGCCAAGCAAGGTGCCCACTTCAGGACTGTCTGTGGGCAGCTCTGGCCTTCTGCACCCGCGCACTTCTGCTGCTCTGGACCGGGCTCTGCCCCCCCGCCCCCCACTCTCAAGGTGCGACACCGACTGCCGCTCTGGCGCCTTGTCAAGTGTCCCTTGCTTTGGAAGGCGCCAGGCCACACAGCCTCCCCCTGCAGGGTCTCCGGCTAGGCGGGCAGGCAGGTGGCTGCCAGGTCCTGAAGTCCTGCTACTTGGACGGCCGCCTGACAGTGCAGCGTGAGAGGGAATCCGTCCCCCTCTTCCTGCACAAAATGGATGAGCTGCACAAGAACCGAGCAGGCTGGAAGCCGTCCGCCTCGGAGACAGGAAGCGGCGATCCTCCAGTGCTCCCTCTGGGAAGTGGGAAACACGGCAGAAGCCTTTTCCCAGGCTGCCCCCCGGATGCTGCAGGGCTGGCGGCAGAAAAATCCCTGGCATGGCTTCTTGCACTGGCTCTGAGCAGACCGGTTCCCTCTCAAAGGAAGCCTTCTGCTGCGCCTGGAGCCAGACGGCCGCAAGACCCGTCCCTGTCTCGGCAGCAGCAAGGCCTGATTTCATTCCCTGAAAGCGCCCCTAGAGATGCCCTCTGGGGAAAGCACCACCAGACAAGAATTTCGGGGACCAGCTTCAACAGTTCACACCTCGGCTTGGGATGAGGGGATAAATGTGCCCCTCTTATTTACCATTGGTATGCTGAGCATAATGAGCACTGAAGGGGCAGGGTAACAATAAAATAATAAAATAAAATAAATAATAATAATTTTTTAAAAAACAGACAAACATCTGCCACACAATACACCAGATATAACTGTAGTCGAGAAGAAAGAAAAACAAGTCAAAATAATCGACATAGCAATACCAGGGGATAGCAGAATAGAAGAAAAAGAAATTTAAAAAATACAAAATACAAAGATCTACAAACTGAAATTGAAAGGCTGTGGCAGAAGAAGACCAAAATAATCCCAGTGGTAATTGGCGCCCTGGGTGCAGTTCCAAAAGACCTTGAAGAGCACCTCAACACCATCGGGGCCACAGAAACCACCATTAGCCAATTACAAAAAGCAACTTTACTGGGAACAGCCTATATTCTGCGACGATATCTATAATAACAGCAACAACATTGATAATAAAATTCAGCCATCCCACGTCTTTGGGAAGGACTCGATGTCTGGATAAAACAAACCAGTCAATAACACCTGTCTGACTGTGTAAACAAGAAATAATAATAATAATAATAATAAAATCAATGAATGAATGAATGAATCGGGGGTTGCAGGAATAGAGAAGTTCCCAGGGAGAGGAAACAAACCGGCACATGTGAACAGAAGGAACACAGGCAGAATCCACACAGATGGAGCCCTGTTGGGTTATGCACATTTTTATTTTTTTTAATTTATTACATTTTATATCCCATGCATGTGCCCCATTCTCTGGCCAGCACAAGACAAAGCGTCCTCAGCCCCATCTCACGAGACCAAGCAACTTCACATCCCCTGAAGTCCTCTAAAGAGCCCCGTATTTGATCTAGACTAAACAGTTTGCCTGAACCACATCTTTGCCGTTTCTATACCACAAATACAGCAGCAAACAATAGTCAATATTTAAGAACGGGCATAGGGGAATATTAACCCAAAATATTTAGACATGTTCAATGTCCTAAACTGAAAATAGAAACAAAACTGTCATGTGAAGGATCGGTGATATTGACCGAGTTTGCTTTGAGCTTCATTTGGCTGCAACACATATACCCCGGATGCCTCCGCTGCATTTCTTTGCAAAGTCACACACAGCAAGCAAAGCGCTCAGCAGAAAGCCCTGAGCTGGCGTCACGTCACTCTTTCCAAAGCAGCAACAATCTCGTCATTTCCAACCAAAAAATTAACCCCCCTTGCAAACTGGGGTGTGTTTCCCTGCCATTCTTTTGGCCGGGCCTCCAAGGAGTTTGCCGAGGAGTCTTTGCACAAGCCTCAGAAAACGCATTTCGGATGGAGGGGTGGGGGGCGGGGGATCCGGGATGAGGCAGGCAGATTCCTCCAGAGACGGTCAGAAAGCACAGCCACTCTTGGGGGCAACGCTGTGGAAGAGGGGGGCTTGTTTGGGGGGACGGGGAGCGGCTACATTATAAATCTGAACGGTTATGCGGTGCCTTCCATAAATCAAGCTTGCTTTTGAATTCCTCCCCCACCCCCCACCCCAACTGGACAAGTGTTAAATGGTACCAGGCTGTCACAGCTGTTACAATACATGAACCACACTTCGGCTGAGATTTCGTTCCACATTTTTGTGGAGCAGTTTCCATAGTGCTGTGATCGGCTCTGCATTCTTTTGCAGCATTTGCTTTCTCCACTTTCCCGCCGGGGCTTCAGTTTTTCAGACAAGCAGAAGGCCAGGCCCAACCACCACCAAGCCAGTTCTGGGCTCCATGCTTTCAGACTTGACCAGGAGGTTTTTCACACCCGGCTTCTAGCCCGCCTCTCCTCCAGAACTGAGGGTGCACATTCACATACTGGCAGCCACATTTACCCCAAAGTCCCTGCAAGCTGTCGGGAGCACTTCACACACAATCCGGGGTTTTCATTGTGTGTTAAGCGTGTAGCCCAATTTATATCCGGGGTAAAAAAAAATCCACTCTTTGTGTCGATTTGGGGGGGCTACTTCAAACTCGCAGTAAGGCCCCACAGAAAACCCTCGGTAAAGCCTGCTGTCTGGCAGAGCTCCAGGAGACGAGTGGATGGCAATGTGGCCACCCCTCCAAAGTTCAACAAGGAGGCCACTTTTGGGCCAGGTTCTCCCAGTGTGGGAGGGTGGCTCATCTCAGGAACAATTTCTCAAGGAGAGGGTGGCCTGTAGGCGTGTGGCCAAAGCAGCCCTCTTGCCGAAGCCCCTTCAAGCACCGGCTAAGCCAAGGGCAAGCCACATCATGCCAGGACCAGGGGAGGAGGTTTCCAGCCCTCAGTAAACCGCTTTGAGGACTTCTGTTGAAGTAGCAGCAGCCGCTGCATGCACAGGAACATCTCCTCCTCCTCTCTGGGGCACGGAGGCTTCGGAGAAGCCGGAAGGACTCCAGTCCAAGGAAGAAGAGGCAGACGCTCCAGAAGCTTCCCTCTGGCCCACCCATAAGCCGGTGGCACCCCTGCTTTGATAAGTCAAGCTTATCTGTTGCTCAGGGTCTCCGGGAGAGCATTAAAAAGGGGCTGCCAAGCTCAGCTCTGGCCAAAGAGTCTGAGGAGGACACAGGTTTGCCTCCAAGCCAAAGCAGAGGCTCCCAAACGCAGCCCCCGCCACCCCCTCCTCTGCTGTGGCACGGGGGGGGGCACACTGGCCGTGTGGGTGCATTTGGTGTAGGGTTCAAGGCCCTCAGAATCAGCCAATTCAAAGCCAGGAGCTTCTATCAGTGCCTTGGCCTTACAATCTTAATCAGAACCAGAGCCATCTTCTCCCTCGCCCCCCCTCCCTCTCCGAGAACAGAAGGCTGCTAGTGAAAGGAATGGAAATCTGGAAAGAATTTGGGGCGGACGGGCCACCCCCCTTTCATCTCCATCAGATGTTGATAATCTAGCACCTTTCAGAAGACAAAAAGGATTGGGGGGTGTGCAGGGCGCGGGGTGGGTGTCTGAAGGGTGATACGGGAGGGGCTATTAAAAACTGATCGATGTATATATTTTTTCCTCTGAAGTATCTGCACATCTGTGAAATAATGTCATTTAGGGGTGGAGGTGGGGAAAGAGCTCTTTTTATATGGCATTCATGATTATAGCCCAATCTGGAGAATTATTCAAATTTCAAATTAAATGCTCCAGAGCCAGCTGTGGCTTCTGCCAGCTGTGCCTCCAACTTCCCTAATTCTGTGAAAAATGGGTGGGGGCCCTTTCCAGGTATCTTGGAAGCACTTTCAGGAAGGATCGTTGCATTGCTAAGGAGCTTTGGATCAGCTGCGTTTTGGGTTTGTCTTGATTACCATCCCAGGGGTTGGGTATGTTTTATCTTACTGTAGAAAAGAGAGAGAGAGTTAGGAATGTATACCCATGGAAAACGCGCCATAAATTATATTGCATTTTATTATCTCAGGGCTTTGAGGGGGGAAAATTGGCTCTTAAGGAAGGTTAAAAAACCTTTAAAGTGAATTCTCCTGTTTGGCTAAAATTACTTTTGATTTAATATGATCCATCTGTAATCAGTACCTGACATCCCTCCTTCTCTTCCCTGCGAACTTTTCTCCCCCCGCCCCCCCGCCAGCTCCGTCTGTCTTCCTGCCCCCAGAAACAGCCAAGGATTGCACTACCAAGCCAAAAACAAACCAACCTGCAAAGGGCAGAAGAAAATGGCCCAGAGAAACTGCCCCCAGGGAGGAGGCTCTCCCCCTCCAAACAGAGGGGCACTTGGAGACCTGGCACCTCCTGTGTTCTCCACGGGAGGAAGAGCAAACCACCCTCAAGCACCAGTGTGGTGGGGCTGCAGCCAAGTGGGGTGCTTTGGCTTTGGCTTCGGCGTCCACAATGCCCCGGCCTCCTGCGGCTGCACACAGCCCGCCTTCCTCAAACCACCACCCTGAACGGGCTGTGTGGCTGCCAGGGACACGGCAGGTTCACACGGATGCAGCCGCTCGCTCGCTCGCCTGGCTCCCTCCTCGGAGGCATTGTTCTCAGGCGCTGGCTTCGCAGGGCCCGATGCGGCAAGGTTAGGAATCATGTTGTCCCTAATGCATGCCGATTTGCACGGAGCCTGCACATATCTTGAAAAGAAGCCGGGGAGAAAAGCAACCCGGGGAACACACCGTGCTATGAAATAAATAACCCCCTGGAAATGGATTTACAGAACGGCAGCGCCTGAAGGGAGAGGATGGATTTTTCAAAAAAGCAGTCAAAATTAGGAGAAAGAGATGGTTCCCCCACCTCAGAGAGACGGACTTTAATAACACTTAAAAGAATGATGCGCATTAATGATCTCAGAAAAGCACTCCTGATGCCTCATCCATCATGCGGAAGAGAAAATGAACCCTTCGACAGCATTAGGAATTATTCCAGATCTTGTCAGTAATTCACACCTTCTCTGCAGCATCCTAACACAAATGTGTGTGTATGAGACACTGACCATTAATCTAAGGGGTCCCCCCCCTTCCTTCCCTCTCTCTCTCCCCCCAGCATGCTGAGAATGTATCAATTGTTTCATGGAGAAATTTCACATATGAAACCCACCCGAAACTCAACCGATAGATGGGCAGAGATATAAACAGAAGAGGTGATTTGTCATATTTAAAACAGCACCGCAGCCGGGGAGTCTCCAGCCAGAAAAAGGAAGCCGCCCTAAACTTGAAGCCTTCCGTCTGGGGGGCTCCTGTCCTTGCTGATGACCCTTCTCTCAGCAGGCCAATTTGTAAAGACAAATCCTGGATTTCTCATCAGAGAACTATTTTTATGAATTACATTTCAGGGTCTGTATTCAAAATGAAATCATAGCTTTTTAAAAATGTTATGTAGAAATGAAGACTGAGAGTAAAAATACTAACCACTGTGCATGGACACTCTAGAATTAAAACGGTCTGTAAACAGATATAAATCAACAAAATCTTTTTGAAATCCACTCCAGCTGATTTCTGGCCATACAACATAAAATCCAAAGCTTGTTGGGTGTGTGTTAGCCTATAAGAAATTAAAACCTGTTTCTCTCCTGCTAGTCAAAGGCACCGAACAAACAGCAAAATGACTGGGGTAAAATGATCAGTTGCTGAGCAAAAGGGACAGCGGTCAGACCAAATGAGGAGAATTTCTCTTGAGAAATAGAAAATCAAGCAGTCACAAAGGACAGGGTAATAACAGATAATGATCCAACCAGGCTCCGAATTCCTGGGTCCCCACCCCCGCTTCAAATATGGTTCATAACCAAAACGGAGGAAGAAACTGCCGTTTCCGCCACAACGCTGCCTTGCCTGCATCCATGGCATGGAGGCACCCTGGACAAGGCTAGCTCTGAAATGGGCTGGAGAGCCTCATCCGGCTTGGTACCAAATTACAGGGACTGTGCAAATGGCTGAAAGATCCGCTTAGTAGCCACAGGCAAGAGACACAAACTGTGGAAGCGAAAACTCTTCCAGGACTGGAACCTGGCTGAGCCCATTAAAGCTCGTGACAAACTCTTTCAGATTAAAAGCTCAATAAAAACAGTAGCGCTGGGGACAGCCTGAGGCCTGTGGGGAGAGGAAAGGGGGCCAGGATGACCCCAGAAGCCCACCCCCACCCCACCCCGCCAAATAACAAGGAGCTGACCCTGCCTTCCCTGCCTTTCTGCAGGCTCATAAAATGAAACCAAATCTCTCTCTCTCTCTCTTTTTTATCCCTACGCAAATAGAGACAATTACAGAATCACACTGATATGCAGATTGAGACCAGGCCTCATTCAATCCCAGTCAGAGGACAAGACAAGACCACAGTAAGAATTCTGAACTGGAAGCATGTGGTTTGCTAGGATGGTTCCACCTGCCCCCCAATTCAGGCAGTGACAGAGAGACTCTAAATCTGGGTTTTCAAACACACACACACACACACACAAAACACCAGATGATCTGGAGGTGTTACTCCAAGTCTAATGAACCCATAAAGAGTATCAAGAAGCATTTGGAGTGGTCCTCCAGTTGAATGAAACGATTTGCTAAGCATGAGAGCCAGATTGCTCAGGACGCAAGGGGTCTCATGAATGCCCTGCAAATGCCAGGACCATGTGCCTGTCTACTGTGCCTTGCTGGGAAATATACACAAGACAGAACCACAGAGCGGACCCTGGAACGGGTTCTCCTTAATCCCCAGCATCTTCAGTGGGATGAGGAGGAGTCTTCCAGAGACTGGGACCTGGGCCGAGAGACTCCCTTCCCAGCCTCAGTCAGGGGCAACCAGGTTTCAGCAACAACACCACAAACTGCGCGCACACACCCCGAATCTATCATGGCTGGGCGGCCTCTGCAAGCAGCACTGCGATAAAGACCCCCGCCTGCTCATCAGACCCCTCCAGGCTTGGCCATCTAATAGGAACAAATTGGCACTGACTGCCCACGCAGCCATGCAGGCCTCCTGATTGGTAGATTGAGACTGATGCCTAAGGATCCCCTTGGGCAGATCAATAGCAACAACCCTCATCCTGCCTTCCTGCTTTATTGGCACACAAGAGCCAGACCCGGGGAAAGCAGGATGCGGCCCATGCACAGCCCCCCAGGTGCACCAAAAGCAGGGGCGGGGAGCCTTGTGCATGCAGAGCGCCAGAAGCAGCAGCAGCATGGGGGGGGGCACAGACCCAGCCGGCCCAGGTAGGCCTCGGTGTGCACCTGTGTGCAAACCAACGGGACGTGTGCAAGAGCCTAGAAACCCACACCAGCCCGCATTCTGCACTGGCTACCTGGCCCAGGAAACAAAACCACCCTTCTCTACCAGAGACGCACCAGAACTGGACCAAGGTCTTAGCCAGCCGCACAAATGTCCCTGTCAGCCTGGGTGCCCGCACATGTTGGGTGGGACGGCCAGCTCCACAAAAGCTTGCTCCCTTGATGTGCAGCCCATCCTTTCAACAACTGCTCCTTCTTCCTTCCCCCTTTTAAAAATAAAAAAATTCCCCAATGCCATAATTTCCCATCTCCAATGAAAAGAAAGAAGTAATGTGAGGGAGGCTCTCTGGGTTTTAAATAAATTAGCATTGGGGTTGGGGCGGGGGGGGGGGTGCTCGATGCATTGCACAAGTTAACATTAGGAAGACAGCCGGGGGGAGAAACAGGAATTGAAATTCTGCGGGAAACATGGGAGTTCGCGCGCGTCACTCGTCGCTCTTCTGGCTGCATTTCCCACTTTGCTTTGATTCCAGTCTGCCCGGAAAAGCTGCTGCCTGCGCCGGGCCTTGCTCACGTTTCAGGGGCTACAAGCAAAACCGCCTGGAGGCGCAGGAGGGCAAACAAGCCGCGTCTGTCTCCCCCTCCGACGGCGGGCGACCCGACCCTGCAACACGCGGCGGCGGCGCCTGGGCCGAGACCCTTTGCAAGGGGCCTCCCCTCGAAACGTGGGCCAGGCCAGCAGCAGCCGTGCGAACGGGCGCCCTGATGAAGAGCATCTTGACGCGCCCGGCGAGGAGAGCCGCGCTGGGTTCGGGTTGCGCTGCAATTCGCCACCCCCGCCCTATTCCGGGACGGGGCGCGCAGGACCGCGGGGGTGTCACATCTCCCGCCCCATCGGGGGATCGCTCTCCTCCACACACAGCCCCCAACTCTGTCTCCAGGAGTGACCACGCTTCTCCGAAGGCAAACTTCCCCTCCACGACAGCTGCAATCGGCGCCACCCCCATTGAAAAAGAAGAGATGCCAAGCCCCGGACGCATCCATCAACGGCCTGGGGGAGACCAGCCTCCCCCCCCCCCCCCGCCCCGCGCGCGCTCACCCACCCAGGAGTGATCATCACATTTAATTTGTTGCATGATTATGACGTCACTGCCTCGCTTCTCTCGCGGGGCCTTCACGCCTCCCTCCCCCCCCCCCCGCAGCCACCTTGACATGCAAACGAGCCAGGCCCGGAGCGGCCCCCACCCCGCTCCGGCCGCCCCAGCCCCGTCCCTGCCGCGGCTTCGCCAGCCAGGCAGCGAAGAGCTCCTCCTGCCCGCCCGCCGTGCGCAGAGAGAGAACCCAGAAGCCGGCTCGGCTCCGCGCGCGGGGAGCAGCAGACACGTGTCAGGCAGCAGGCCGCTCATTTGCATATTCACAGCAGGCCCAGCAGCGCGGCGGGACAGACCCCACGAGGCGGCGGCGGCGGCAGCAGGACACCCCCCCCCCAGCCCGCCCCCCGCCCGCGCAAGACCGGCTCCCGTCGCTTCTTACCTCGGCTGCTGCTTCTGCTGCCGCTGCTCTGAAGAGGAACTCCCGGTGGCTGCTCCTGGGGAAATTTGGAGAGCCATCCTTCGGGGTCTGAGTGGGCTCCGGCTCGCCGCCGCCTCCTGCTGCTGCTCCTCCTGTGTGGTGGCTCCGGGTGTGTGGAATAAATAAACAAATAAGCCCGGGAGAGGCAACTCCATGTCACGGCAGCCGCCCCGGCGGCATCCTGAAGTCGAGGGGTGGGGAGGAGGAGGAGGAGGGCGGGCCGGGGGCTCCCTGCCTTGCCGGAGGAGAGAGCCCCACCGCGCCTTGGCCGCCCTGGGCTCCCCCCCGCTCCGTGTCAGGCCCCCCACGAGGAAGGCGCTGGCTGGCTGGCTGGCCCCACCCAAGCGCGGCTTTCCGCGGGCCCGTCCCTGCTGCCTCCGCGCTCCCACTGCGCCGCCGACGAGGCAGAGGAGCAGGCCCCCTTCCCTGCAGCAGCCTGGAGAGGACCCCGTCCCCGGGGGCACGTGGGGGATGCCTCCTGGCACGTGGGGCGGCCCTTCCTGGCCCCCTGGGAGGCGGGCTGCGTTTCCGCTGCCCTTCGCCCCGGGGCGGTGGAGGCGCCCTGCCCCTGCGTGCCTGCTGCTGGGTCACACCGGCACCTGCCCTCGCCGCCGCCCCCCCATCATCCTGCAAGGCAGGAAGTGCATCTGGGGGGGGGTCCACCAGCACCACCGAGGAAAGCCCACCGCCAGCCCCAGGAGGGTCGCCTCGCTGCAGACCAGCCCGAGGAGGCCTGTGCTGGTGGCTGGCTCCCGCCCCGAGGGCAGCCCGCGGCCCAGCAGCCTCCTTGGCATCAGGCAGCCAACCGGGCGGCAGTGGCACGGAAGGCCGCCGTCGGTTCTGCCAAGGGGGAAGCGCCCGTCTCTCGCGGGACCCAAAGGGCAGGCAGGTCGCTCGTGTGTTTTTGCTTCCCTGGCTGGGCAGGCCAGGCGGCGCCCCCCCCCCCCCGCCCGCCCGCCCCAAGACGACGCTGCTGCTGCTGCTGCTGCTGCTGCTGGGGAGCCGGGAGGACCCCGCGCAACAGGGCGGCCCCGCCGTGGGGTGGGCTGCTGGGCCGGGGCTGGAGCTCAGAGGGGTCGTGGGGCGGAGGGGAGGTAGGTGGGGGAGTTGCAACCAGGTGGCCGCCGCCAGACGGGACAGGACAGGACAGCCCTCCTCGCCGGCAGCGGCGTCGCCTTCCAGGCAGCACAACGGCCTTCGGCTGGAAGGAAACTCTCCGCACACGGAGGAGGACGAGGCCACCGCAGTCACTCTAAGCACCAAGGCACGCAGGGCCATTTCCACTTTCCCGGCTCTGACTGCAATGTGCTCCTGAGCGCGGCGGCTCGTCCCAGGGGTCGCGTATCGGGCCTCCCCGCTCCCGCCGCCTGCCTTCGCGCCCCCCCCCCCCACTTCCTCCTGTAATAGAGGTCACCCAGGCTGAAAAGCAGGACCCCAATGAAAAGCCTCCCCAGCCGCGGTTCGAAGGCGAGCCGCTCAGGGTCAGGCAGTGCCTTGGACGGGCTCATCAAAAATACATAAGCCGGCAGCAGCCGAACGCGCCTCTCTCTCTCTCTCTCTGCATTCATGTGGGGGGGGGCGCGGAAGGCCCCCCACTGCCAGCCGAGGAGGGGGCGCTGCGGTGCTTGCTGGCCGCCTTCTCCTGCGGGGGAGCCCAGACAAGCAGAAGCCGCCTCCCTTGTAGCTCGGGGGGGGGGGCCCCAAACCTTGTGGCTTCGCGCGAGCTGGGCGCGCGCACGAGTGCTGCCCAGGGGCTGTGCTGGTGTGTGGATGTGCTGGGGGGAGGGGGGCAGGGGAGTCCGCCTGGCAGCCCCCCAAGCAGGCAGCCGGGCCGAGTGGGCAGCCCAGCAAAATGGGTGGGGGGTGTTTGTGGAAGGCACGCGCACACGACATTGATTTAAATTATTTCGAGGTGGAAAGAAATCCTGATGAAAAGGCCTCGTCGGCGAGATGACTCCCGCTTTAATTCACCCGGGCCGGGCGGGGAGGGCTTCTGCGCTTTGCGTTCCCCGCGATTTATGCAGGCTGGGGCGGGAGGGAGCCGAGTCGCGCAAATAAAAATAAACTGCTCTGGAAGCACCAGAGAGAGAGACGCTGGGAGATGCGCTGCCCGCCCCCCCGCCCAAATATAGCCTGGAGAGGAGTGACCCTGCTGGGGAGAGAAGCAGCCGCAGAGGTGACCCAATGCTAAGCAGCCTGTTAGAACTAATAAGGTGTGTTCCTCAGCCACTCCACTGACATTAGGGGCACGGTGGAAATCGCTCTCCCGGTTGCAGCCCATCCGCGGCTTGAAATTTACTACTCCTTTGCATTATTAAAGAGACAGCTTGCGTGCGCTCTGGGGGAGAAGGCTGGCCGAGCAGGAATCGCCGGGCAGGGATTCTGTTTGTTCGCGGGCTCGAGCAGTGCTCGCTCGCTGCACTCCTCAGAGGAAGAGGCCACGCAGTAAAGCGCACTGGCTTACGGGCGTGTTGACTATCGGGGCTGGTTTCCGAAACAGAAACCTAATTCCGGAGAATAAGATGCTTTTCTGCTGCAGACGGGAGAGACGGGGGGGGGGGGTGGCGGCAAGTTGGAGAAGGCACCCTGTCCCCTAAAGCAGGAAGACCCTCCGAACGTATCCCGCAGTGGCACCTCTGAGTAAATTTGTTGCCCGCATAGAAGCAGAGCGAGGATCTTCCCGTTGGTTTCCCCTGCCTGCGGGCCGCTGCCTAAGCGTGACCATGGCTCCTTGGCAGAAGAGCAGCATAGACATGTTAAAATAAAATAATAATAATAATAATAATAATAACAATAACAACAATAATCCCAGGGGATAGACGAGTCGACAAGAAACAAGTGGAGAAAAGAACTAAATACAAGGACCCTCAGATTGAAATTGACTGAAAAAGAGAACAATAGGGGTGCCCATAGTTGTGGGTGCCCTTGGTGCAGGACCAAAAGAACCTGGACGCCATCTCGACACCTGGGGCCTCAATAAAATTACCAACACATCAACTACAGAAGGCCACACTACTCAGGACAGCACGAATACTATGTGACAATATCTTTAATTTTTCTTTAGTTATCGTAGACCCTTGGAAAGATCCCAATAATTAAAGTACTAAATCCAGTCAATAACATCTGGCAGACTGTGTGTAAATATAATAATAATAATAATAATTAATAATTAATAAGCAGCTCTTTAAAAGCATGAGAACACCCGGTTCTGTGGCCATAGGGGCCACAGAAATCACCATCAGCCAATTACAAAAAGCAATTTTACTAGGAACAGCCTATATTCTGCGACAATATCTATAACAACAGCAACAACATTGACAATAAAATTCAGCCATCCCAGGTCCTTGGGAAGGACTTGATGTCTGGATAAAACAAACCAGTCAATAACACCTGTCTGACTGTGTAAACAATAATAATAATAATAATAATAGTTGTTAAAATCTGCATAGTGCTTCTCAACTAAAATGTCCTCAAACCCATTTACAAAGCAATAGAAAATAGCCCCCTGTCAATTCCCAAGAGGTAGACCCATATACCCCCTTGTCACCTGTATGACTGTGTAAACAAAAATAATAATAACAAATATACAATCAGCTCTTAAAAAGCATGAGAGCACTCGGTTTCTAATTAAGCAGGGTGAGACTGTAATGTGGGAAGGGGGTCTAGCACATTACAACTTGCCCTCCATGTACCCACAAGGACAATCTGGGGCATCTCTGCTGGTGCCAAGCACTCCATCCTCCCCAGCTTGAGTTGGACCTCAAAGACCCCAAAACAAGCCCGGTTGGTGACAATGTGCAACATCACGTCTGGCAGCTCTGTTGAGGCGTCAGCTCAGGTTCCAGTTTCCCTGCTTTGTGGAGCCTGAACCACAATGAGATAGCCTTAATCTGCTCGGATGGCAGGTTTCTGTGGTTTGTGAAAAGGAAATTCATCATCACAGTGTTGGCAATCCAATACCCTCCCCCAAAGTAACCTTTAGTGCTGATTCTAAAGAGACCATTAATTGAATTGCACTATATTTTGTATATTTCTTAGACAGGTATAGTATATTTTGCACTCTAGTAGAGTCTTACAGTCATCATTGTGATATTCTCCAGGAGTTTTCCCAGAGAACAGGCTTTACCATGGATTTTCTATGAGGCTTGACTGTGAGTTCAAAGTTGCCCCCATCAACGCAAAAAGTGGATTTTTTTACCCCGGATATAAATTGGGCTACAATCTTAACGCACAATGAAAAACCCAAATTGTGTGTGAAGTGCTCCCCGACATCTTGCTGGGACTTTGAGGGAAAATTGGCTGATATGTGAACGCACCCCTCCATTCTGGAGGAGATGTGAACGAAAAGCCAGGCGTGAAAAACTTCCAGTAGGTACAGCAGTGTCTGGGAAGGAACACACAGAATCCGGGAAGTGTCACAGATCTCTGTGGGGGAGAAGGGGCTGGGAAGGATTATTCCGTTCTTCCCAGGAGTCTGTGTGCGCCTTCAAAGACGGTACTGGGGCTTGACAGGGCTCTGTTACTCTTAAAGTCACACACACATGCACCGGTAAAAGCACAGCACTCTGTAGAGGTAGGGAATGGCTCTCACACTGGGAAGGCGTTTGCCCAACTGGCCCCTACTTGAAAAATAGTGAAGATCACTAACCGATCAGGTTTTCCAAAAAGTCTCGGCATATTCCAGACCATTCCAAAAGGGACCATTCCTCTCTCCCCAAGCGGCCCACTGGCAATGATGTGGTCAGCCATGCCCAGCCCAGCGCACTTTCAGGGGCCAAGCCAGACCCCTTGGGCCAAACTGAAGCTCCGCTTGTTGCTGCAGTGATTTCTGGCCTGTTGCTCAGACATGTCTCAATGGCAGCCGTGTGATGTTTCTTTCTGGGTTTGGGTTTGATGTTATGGCTGCTTTTGTTTCAGTTTGTTTTATTGTGTTTGTTTACGTGGCTGTTGTGTGTTAGCCATACTGAGTTTGTCTTTTGACACAGATAGGGTGGGAGGCCTGTAGCTGTAAAGCAGGGTTGCACGGCTTCAGCCCCCACAGCTGGTGCTAGACTACATCTCCCATCATCCCCAGCCACAGCAGCCAATAGTCAGGGATTATGGGAATTGTAGTCCAACATCAGCAGGAGTGCCAAAGTTGAGCAGCCCTGCTTTAAAGCAAGGAAGCAATCTAAATACTGGATTGCAGCAGCATCCACAATGCTGTTGCAATGAATCATGGGATGTACCACTTGGGCCAGATGGCAAAGCGAAAAGGTCTTCTAGGCTCGTGGCGGACAGACCTGCACATCCCTCGTAAATACGCACCTTTCTTTTCCTGCACCCCACAGAAATGCAAGTGACTGTTTAATGTCCATTTACGAGCCATGAAACACAATGTTTAAACAGGCACTCTTGAGACACAATTATGGCTGCGCTAATGAGCTCTCCACACCCTAATAAGGCATCATAACTTCGACACGGAAATAATACTGTGGCTTCCAGGCATCAGCTTGCAAAGAGGGCTGGACACCCTGCTGCCCGAGACTCCTTCACTCACCCCATTGAAGGGAAATCTCCCCTCCCCACCTTTGCGTAACAGGCAGCAGGATTGACCCCTAAAAGTCACAGCAGCCAGGCCAGTCTGCAGCCCCAGCTTTCACCCCTTGCCTCAGGATGATGGGGGCTGTGATACAACACCAGCTGGGGATCCCTAAAACGGTCAGGAGCAGGGCATGGAGGACTGAGCCCTCTCCCAACAACCTGGAGGCTTTCTGGAAGCAGGAATGCAGGAGAACAAATAACTGTGAAAGGGCATCCCCCGCCCAACATTTCGCAGAGGAAAACAGGGACATGCCCATGAATAGCTAGGGGTGTGGCCAGTCAGCCTTGGAGGCGTGACCTACAGTTCACCACAACTAGGAAGCAAGGAATAAAAGTGCCCACAGACCCCATTCTCCCAGGGGACCAAAGAAGATGTGGAAAAAAGATGTGGAGGTGTGGAAAACTTCCCGTAGGTACAACAGTGTCTGGGAAGGAACACACAGAATCCGGGAAGTGTCACAGATCTCTGTGGGGGAGAAGGGGCTGGGAAGGATTATTCCTCTCTTCCCAGGAGTCTGTGTGCGCCTTCAAAGACGGTACTGGGGCTTGACAGGGCTCTGTTACTCTTAAAGTCACACACACATGCACCGGTAAAAGCACAGCACTCTGTAGAGGTAGGGAATGGCTCTCACAGTGCAGACCCCAACGTTTTACGGCTGGAAACAGGGATACACTTGCAGCAGCAGCCAATTCTCCTCCCAGGATGACCGTCCAAAGGCCTCCGCCCACTAGGGGTTCTGTTGCACCAAGGTTTCACATTTTGAGCAAAATGGGGACAAAGCAGGGAGAGTCCGTCATCTACATGGGGCAGCAGATCCCAGGAAACAGGGGGCATGATGTCCCTGAGGAACAGGGGCCTTCACAGCCAGGAGGCAGGCAGACACTCAAGGGCTTCCCAGGGCGTTGGGCCAGAAGGGCCCCTAGAGGGACCAGAGTTTGGTCTGCCAGCCGCCCACCTGCACTGAGCTGGTGTCATGACTGCATTGCCAGAGCAGAGGTGTAAACGTCTCCATTTTGGGGGGGGGGCCCACAGGGCACATGGGAGGAGGGGCCTTGTGGTAGGAAGCATGACTTGCCCCTTGGCTAAGCAGGGCCCACCCTGGTTTGCATTTGAATGGGAGACTGCAGGTGAGAACTGTAAGATCTTCCCCTTAGGGGATGGGGCCCCTTCCTTACCCACAATCACACCCAACTAGTTTTTCTGCAGGCTGGGCTGCAGCATGAGATTGTGGTCCCTTCCCCCCCATATTTTCCTAGCCTGTGAGTCTTTTCATTCTGGATTTTGTTTAAGAAAATGGCCGACAGATTTGTTTTCTGTAAAACAGACATATGTTTTCATTCAAAATACCTCTTGCAAGCAAAGGGGGGGAAAAAACCTTACAAAATAACACAAAGTAGGGAAAACCAGAAACAGGAAATAATACATTCTACTGGGCTGGCTTTGTTGTATAATTCAATTTCTTTAATGAACTTGCAGGTCCCTGAACTCTGGGCCTTTTTTCAAGCACATGGGCTTTGACGACACACATACACACACACACACACACCCCATTCAATTGCAGGGTGTCCAGTTGAACTCCTTCTGTGGCATTTTGAGAAGTATGTGAACATGAGGAGCCTGCTTGGAAACAGCAGTCTCTCTCTCTTTTGCTGACGGCAGAATATTTGATGAGCATTGCCATCCAAAGGGTACGGCTGGCCATTTCAGACTTTTCTTTCACCACCAGTATCCCTGCTGCAGAAGCAAGAAACCCACCGTGGAGGTAGAGAGGGATGCATTGCCCAACGGCATACACCCCTCCTGGGCTGGGAAACTGGCAGCCAGGGCAGACTGGCACGTCAGGAGTCCCATTCACACAACACTGACAACCCAGGAGCAAAGAATTCTGCCTGACAGCCATATCTGGACAATCAGATCCAACTTCAATTTCGCTGATATTTAATTGTGGGGTGGTGGTGTTTAAATTCAATCAGAACAGAATGCAAACAGCACATACATTTAAGACCCGCAGCCCAGTTTTAGCCAATAAAACATTTGCCATCCAACAGCCACTGCAGCTAATAAGAACAACCCAGCCCGGCTTCCCTGCCGGATCTCTCTGCAGATGCTGCTTTCTTCAAGCAGCTGAGCAAATGCTTTGAAGTGAGCCAGAGAGAGTGGGTCTCCCCACAGCACTGGCTGGATTGCAGCCATCTGCAGGCTGTGGCGGCTTGTTTTGGGGTGAGGTGACGGGTTTCATTTCCATTGTGTTCTGGGCTGTGCATTCCACGTTCTCCCCCGCCCCCCTTCCTTCCTTCCTTCCTTCCTTCCTTCCTTCCTAACCAGTCCCACAACACAGCTAGGGCATTTCCCATGTGCAGCCACAAGCATGGGACTCAATCACTGTCAAGGTCCCCACACACTGAAATGGCGCCGTGTGAGCAGGAGCTCCCCCCATGGCATCAGTGGTGGGGACGGTCCACCCAGCATGTCCGAGGAGCCCCCAGGCAGCATCGGGAGGAGGGCTGGAATCGGTGTGTCGGTGATGGCGCCCGGAAGTAGGTCCAGGCAGGGCTTGATGGGGGAAAAGCAAGATGCTTCCTTGGACCGAGTCGGACCCTCGCTTCCTCTAGCTCAGTATTTATTTATTTATTTTTGCATTTTTATACCGCCTTTCGTTAAAATATAGCCCCAAGGCGGTTTACAAAAGTTAAAAACATACAATAAAAACACAATAAAAACAACATGCTAAGAGTATAAAAACAGGCATAAAACAATACAACAAATAAAAACACCCAGAAGCAGCAGTAAAAATGATTATGTAAAAGCCTGGGTAAAAAGCCAAGTCTTTACAAGCTTTCTAAAAGCCATGATGGAGTCCGAGGAACGAATGGCCACTGGGAGAGCATTCCAGAGTATTGTCTACACAGGGGATCTCCAAGGTCTCACGCAGGGCTCTTTCCCAGTCCAGCCTGGAAAAGCTGCCAGGGATTGATCCCGGGACCTTCTGCATGCAAGTCGAGGCTCCACATCTGAGCTACGACCCCACCGTCCCCTCAGGGGAATATCTGGCATGGAGCCACCCATCCAAGCATGAACCAATGCAGGCCCTACTTAGCAAAGGGGAGATCCATGCTCGCTACCACCAGATCCACTTCCCACCCCTCTGAGCTGCCTCCAGGCAGCACTTCAATGAGCAGAGCAGCCAGCCAGGGGTGGGAAGTCTACAAGGCTGGGCAGGCGGTGCCTCGGGTCAATAAGGAGGGCTTGGAAATCCTCCTGGGCTTGAGAGCTGCAGTACTGTCTTTGGCCATCTGCAATGGTAGCGCTGCAGAGCAACAGAGATCAGGCCGCCATTGGCTTCTGTCAGCCTCCTACCTGCCCTGGTGGAGTCAGGGGCCTTCTTGACCTGCCCGAAACCCCAGGCACCTTGCCCACTCAAGAGAGACGCACCACATCCATCTATTGATACAGGGTCATCTCATCAAGGTCTTGTCTCCCTCACGGGACAGGCTGAAGACGCTTTGCAAAGAGCTTCCTTGCAGAAGCCAGACTGAGACGTTTCCTTCCCTCCCCCGCTCTCCCTCCCCCCCTCCCTCCCCCCTTCCACGGTTTGATTAGTGGGACGTGCAAACAGGCCGAAGGACCCCAATGTCGCACAAGCACCAGTATCTGACAGATTCCTATTTATTAATGTAGAAAAGCCCAAATTCATTTCTTGAGCCCGGAGAGTGGAAATTAGTGATGATCAAAAGGCAAGGTGATTAAGCTGGTCTCCCCATGTCACACGCAAAACTCATTTCTGAGTTGTTTTCTCTCCATTCTTTGTTTTTCCCCTACTGTGGCTGCTAGGAAAGGGAAAAGGGTCTTAGTCACACGTCCGTTGCTAACAGTAATAATATATACCGTAGGTGTCTTCTCAGCATGAAGTAACAAGTTATGGTCTCAGCTTCTTTTATTCCACTAGATTGAAGTCCACAGCTAGGAATTGCTAGGAACAGAAGGCGATTCCTACCGGACTCAACTTTTCTGGCTGTGGATGGCGGTTTTTGCTGAGGACTCCACACTGCCCTCAGCTGCCCAGTTCAGTCCGGCCAGCCACAGCAAGCCCCTTTTTGTCTCCCAGCCAGCAGGCGGGGCACATCCTTGCCCTCCTCCTTCTGGGTTACTAGAGGACCCCTCGCTCCCTGTCTGGCTCTTTGGAACAGCCAAGGGTGAGTTGGGCCAGGGGGCTAGAATTTATGGTGGCAGGGGATGATGGGAGTTGTAGTTCAACAGCAGCTGGAGACCCTGGGCTGGGCAGAAGAAGGGAAGGAGGAAGAATGTCCGGGCTGGACAGGCGGGCTCGGTTGGCTGTACCCGTGCGCTGTGCTCCGAAGCAGCTGCACATCTCCTCATTGGGAGACTCCGTCAAGACCCCCCAGGGCAACCACCGTCCTTGCAGTCCCATGCTGCCCCATCTCTGGCCAGCACCTTTTTCATGGTCTCCATCCATTTCCTAAGGCGACCCCAACTGTACACTGCCAGCCAGTGGGGAGTCTTTCCCCCTTTTGCCCCCAATGGCTTTCCAGTCCTTCTGCTAGAGTTTGGCTCATTCCTTGGGGCTGGGGCGGGGAATGGAGGCTCTCTCGGAACCAACTTCCCACCACTACCAAAGCACAAAGGTGAACCTTCTCCCGCCTGGGATGGCAGGCTCACTGCCGCGGGACTCCTTTTTATCGCCTCTTTTTCCTAGCAAATGAAATATCTTCTTGGTGCATTTTGTTTCCCCTTATCAAGTATGTAAAGCAAAGGCAAAAGGACACAGAGCACAAAGAGCCTCTTCTTCCTCTTGGCCATTCTGCTGATTTAGTACGGATAGCACCTGGATAATTTATCTTGAAATATTTCCTTTGCGGGAGGGGGGGCATAATAGAAGAAAAATAATTGGGGGGAGGGCCTTTGGAAACAGAGTTTACTGTCCCAGGGAGCGCAGGCCCAGCAATAATTTACCATTTCCTGCCATCCAAGTCTCCCAGCCTTTCTCCCTCCCTCCCTCCATTAGTGTGTGTGTGTGTCCCTGCCTCTCCCCACATCCACCCTCCATTTCCTGATAACTTCTCATCATGCCTAATATAAAATGGTGGCGCATGGAAAGGAAGGAAGGAAGGAAGAAGGAAGGATGGATGCTTGGGAGGACCGGCAAAGAAGAAAGATGGAGGGAGACAGAGAGAATGTCAGCGCTCCAGCCTGGCATTTGCCTATTTAAATGCAGTCACGCCGCCCTCCCTGGGCTGAGAAATAGATGGCCGCGTATTATGAATTTCTGATCAGACGACTGATAGGTTATGAGAAGGGACATAATCCCGTTGAGGACGCCTCTTCCTTCGCACAAGGGCGAGCATAACTGCCCTTCAGAGACGGCTCTGTGCCTCGCCCTTGGTAACCCCCCCTCCCCTTTTGGTGTGTTTAAGTCCCAGTAAGTCCCTCTTTGGGAGGGCAAATGCGTCCTAGGGACTCCCAGGGCCGGACTCTGTGCCTGGGCCAATCAAATGCTGCGACCAGCAGGGAGAGAGCTGTTGGGTCTCTGGTTTTCAGCCCTCACTGGGCTCTTCTCCTTCTCCCGGCTCAGTTTGCAGCCCCAACACGGTGGCGATCCCAGGAGCAAGTGAAAGCAAGGAAGCCCTCCTCCGCGGAGGCGAGGGCAGCGTCTGCCTTGCCTGAACCCTGCCTGTTTCCAGACCCGCAAAGAGAGAGCGAGAGCCCCCCGCCCGCCCGCCTTCTCTCCCCCAGACCCGCCAGAAGCAACACACCTAATATTTGCATGCCCGCCCAGCAGCAGCAGCAGCTCAGGGGTGACGGCCCACTGGCGCGCCGCCCGCCTCTGCCTGCTGCCCCTGCCTGGACGACGAGCCTTCCCGGCACGAAGGACCGGCCACCGGGTCCGTGCTCGCTCTTCGGGCGGCCCCGGCAGGGCTGTGTGCTGCTCAGCGCCCCTTGCAACTGCCTCCTCAGCTCCCAGCTCGGCGCAGCTTTGGTTCCTGCAAGTCTAGCCCAACGTGCGTGGCTTTCGAGGGAGCGACTTGGAAGCCGCCGCCGCCCCGCGGTGTGCAGTCAAGGATGCGATCAGCGCGGCAGCAAGTCGGAAGTGATGCCTCCTGGCCGCGGAGGAGCCCAGCCCGGCGTCACCAGGAGCAGCGGGCTCGCAGGCCGGGAGGGCGCCCGGCGGAGCACCAGGCCAACCTGTGGAGGCGGCGGCGGCGGCGGCTTCCTCTGGGAACAAAGGCGCAGGCAGAAGCCAGGCGGGCAGGCCGGCTGGAGCGCGCCGCGCCCTTGTGCCGCCGAGCCGGAGTCGAAGAGCGGCCTCCCGCTTGGCAGGAGGCTGGCGGGCTGGTGGGTGGGTGGCCCCTGCCCGCCTGTGACCAGCAGCCCGGAGCAGCCAACAGGGACGAGGAGGGGGTTCCTGCCCGGGCTGCCAGGCGGCTGCTGGGCAACTCTGGGGGAAGCCACTTTGCAAAGGCCCCCCGACTCCGACGCCCCCCCAGCCCAGCCTGCTTGGCGCTGGCAAGTGGGATGGCTCATGGGGGTGGGCTTGTCTGTGGGGCCAAGCCGGCCTCTGTCTCCACGTGTCTTCCGCCCTTGTTGCCAAGCCTAGGAATTCCAGGAGTCGCCTGGATTGCAGAGCAACAGTCTCCTTGATGACTGGCCTCTCCCGCTCCGAACAAGAGGCTTGAGGACAGCTTCACTTAAATTTGATAATTCACATCATTTGTCTAATATGGAAAGACAAAGGTGCATTTCTTTTGGCAGCTTTTTTTTTTTATGTGAAAGGAAACAAACCTTTCCCAAACGATCTTGTACAGCTGCCTTTTTGGCTAGTTCCTCCGGTAGGTTCGTAATCCTGTGTTTGTCAGTTCTAAAATGGTAATGTTTAATCTTATTCACTGACAACATTTTATTTCCCAAATGCCAGCCCAATTCAGGGGGGAAAAAGAAAAAAAAAACCATCCAGATAACGAATAAAGGCCCAGAGCTTCTCCTGCTCAAAACAGTGTACGTTAAAAGGTGCACAGAAAGCTTTTTTTTTTTTTTTTTTTTTTGTAATTGATCATTTAATTTTCAGGATGAAAGCCCCAGTGTGAGAAACACTCAAGCACATTTTTCTGTGTGTCTCTGTGGAAATGCTGCCACCGCACTGCCCAGGGTGGAAACTGCACAGCTTGCCCAAAGGCTTGTAAAGAAGCCACCACACCACACCATATTGGCCAGCGGTTCTGCACAGCCGTGAGCTGCACCTGAAGGGGAGGCAGAGATGACAGCAGCCACAGAACACATCCAGAGGAGCAGGAGCAGGAGGAAGGGGTGTCTGGGGAAAACAGTGGTCACATTCTGCTACATCTGTACCAAAGAGGGAGACCACATTTAGGCTTGCCAAATCTGGCAAAAGCTGTTCTTGGGATTTTCTCTCTCTCTCTCAGTATTTTTTCTTCCTAGTATCAACCCATGAAAATCTCCAGGATGCCTTTCAATTGTCTTCTGGAGAAAGGCGCCAGTTTCCCCAGACTCTAAGCCACTCCCAGAGGGCTACTAGCAACCCTAATCACCTTGCAGAGATGAGCCATTCGCATGAAACTATTTCTAGGGGTTCACAAGAGTGGCACCAGGGGCATAGCTGGGGAAAGGGGGCCTGTGTTCACCCCTCTCTCCAGCGGCCCCTTGGAGTGAGGTTGACAATGAAGAAACTAGGAAAATAGGGAGGTGTGGAGCTGGGGGGGGGGCTGGGTTCTTGGAACCCCTCCGCTGAATTATAGCTACTGAGTGACACAAACACACCCTGCATAATTTTGCTGGCCCTGTATGGGAGGATAAGATGATGAACATGCAGCATGTGCAGAGAGGTGGAGTCGACGTCTGAAAGCCAGCTAGCTGCCTTTGCTGCACTTGGAGTGGAAAAGCAGATGGCATTCTAGGTGTGAGGTACAGGTGGAACAAGGAGCCGTTCCTGGCTACCCACAACACAGGAGCCCCCTTGAATAGCAACATAAGCTTTTGTGATTTTGCTTTGTGGCATGGAGAGCTCAGAAAGACAGAGGAAGAGACAAGCACTGCTCTTTTGCTTCCCAGATCTGGCAGCCAACCTAGATTTTCTGTCCACAGAAGCATCACCTCTAAGAGGTTATATTTCCAGGAAAGCCACATATGAAACCTTCTGCTCACAATTCAGAATATAGACTCCATTGCAATCCTCTCCCCTGAGTGGCCTTATGATTTTTCTCCCCTTTGAATAGTGTGTGGAAATAGAGAGCTTTGCCTTGTCTCACTGTCGCCAACGTAGGAAACTCCCTCGTTTCTAGTTTTGTTTTTGTTTTTGGAAGCTAATGCTTTCTAGATAAAAGGATGCACAAGGGAAAGCAAAAAGGATCCTGCTGCACCAGGTGGCATCTTCTCAGGTGGGTGGGCTACCCCACTCTGCCCAAGAGCTGAACAGCAGCTGCCTTCCAGAATAGTCAGAACGGGACTAAATGGACCATCGTCCTATGGCATGGGCGTAGAGTCCTCTCTTGGGCTGTGTCAAGTACTCCCCTTTAAACCTGAGCAGATCCATTTGGATCAGTGAGCCTTCCCGGGTTCTCTCTCTAGGGAAACAGCTCACATTCCTGCTCGCTGGCTCTCCCTCCGTCGAATAGAATCAGACCTAATGGTCTCCCAGATTCCACTACCAATACAATCTTTGTAGACCTATGCTGAAGCCCATGTGCTGTTAGCACAAGCTCCTTCCCTTTGCAGATGACAGAGAGTGCAGAGTTTATTTTTATTATGTCTAAGTGGGAAGAGGCTGAATTATAACCAACTGACCAGATTTTCTTTCCTTCTGAAAATTCACCATACATGGAACGAGGACCACCCCATTCCATATCACAGGGTGTTTGCTTGACTCCTCCATCTTCAGCACCGCCATGTGAAACTCATTAACAAATATGAATATCAAGCAGTGCAAGCACCTGTATTATTTTAACCACAACACCATCAACTGGACGACCATAAACATAGGACAAGATCTTCAAAAATGTGACTGGAAGACCGTTGAAGAGATGGGGCCATTCCCAGAAGCCCAAACCACTGGAGGGGAAGATTGCCGCAAGGGTTTTCATCTTGGCAGCCTTTGCTTCTCATTACTCTAAATTGTACTTGTCACCGTTCTTTGCCTATTTGCCAGGTTCTGAAGTTCTAACCACCCTGAGCCATTTTGGAAGGGTGGTATACAAATCAAATGAATAATAATAATAAGAAGAAGAAGAAGAAGAAGAAGAAGAAGAAGAAGAAGAAGAAGAAGAAGAACCACTGATTATCCTTAAACTAGCAGGGGAGGAGGGGGGCAGGATCCACAGCTCCATTTTAATATAATTGTCACTATGTACGGATTTTTAATAGCATCTATGAAAAGCTAGAAGTCGCCTTGCAAACTGGAAAATAATGCTCAGTAGAGGAGCCCTTCTCTGACCAACAGACACTGGTCTCTTCCTGACAAAGCGTGGGCAGGTGCAAACAGCAGTTCAGCAGCCCAGCCAACCCTTGCTGGTTCTGCTGGGACTGTACCAGCTTTCATACTTGAGATGTTCAGTGGGATGCACTAAGAATGGGAAGGCCTTTCTTCAGGTGTTTGTGGCAGAGAGCACGGTCAGGCCCCATCCAGATTCTCTTTCCCATCAAATGAAATGCTTCCTGTTCTTGAGGCCTAACGAGCCGAGCCTCCCTCACTGACAGGCCTCTCCAAGGGCCTTCCAAAGAGAGCTGGGGGCTCCCCCCCCCCGCTTTAATATGCATGAGCAGTACATGTGAGTCCTCTTAAATCCGAGTCCCAAACCCTGCCTGTTTAATAAATCTCACCAGCCCTCCACTATTAGACAGGGGATTAAAACTAATCTATCAATCCCAAAACCAAGCATAGAGTGGATTAACATGCAAAACGTACGAGAATATGAAGATGCCTCTAATGCTAAATAACAAACATTTCAATCACAGAAATCATTTTTATCTTCTTGTTTATGCTAAGTAGATACTATTAGACTTAATGTCTGTATTAACACAAGTGGGGGGAAGAAACCGTTTTAAGAAGATCTGGATTCTTGACGAGTGGGGTATCGCCCTCCGGCAGCACAAGCAGCTCCCGCTCTGGATGGAAATGCTCTTCCGTGGTGTTTAGAATAATTGTTTACTCCTTAAGGTCAGCTCCGTGGCGCCTGACCTTTCCCCAGCTTTCTTTAACTCGACGGCGTGCGCCACACACAGCCTTAACGAAGAAAGACAGACCCCATTCAGGAGACCCCGTCTCCAAATTCAGAACAAAGATTTGGATTAAAATATCTGAGCATCAGACAGTCTTAATTGTCAGGTTAGCCACATGACAATTGTGTCCATTTCCTTGTCGAGAGAGAGAGAGAGAGAGAGAGAGAGAAGAGGGTCTTGTGATGAGGGAGAGCAAAATGGCCAAAGAAAGAGGTTCTCCTAACTCACTGACAGAGAATCGGCAGCCTCTGGCTCCAGGATGCTGTGGCGGCAGCTAAAATGCTCCCGAGGGTGGCAGCCTGCCCCACATGGCAGGTCCAACGTGTGCATTTGCATTTGGCCTCCTCCTGTGGAGTTCTGCCCAGTGGCCCCATGTCAGTCATGCTTCGCCCTCAGGGGCTGGCGTGGAGACTGACCCGGTGGCCCAGAAGGATTTTGGGTGCTGCTGCTGTGGAAGAAGGTCTCTTTGCAAAGGAAAGGGAGTCCATTTTGCTGCCTCTGCATTTGGTGGGGGCAGGTGTCTTCATCGGGTTTGGATGCTGCAGTCTGCTCCCTGAGCGCAGGGCTGCTTCAGGACATGGCCGCTGCCTGTCGAGAGGGCAAGTCCCGGGTCCCTTTGCAGTGTCACAGAGGGGGCTGGAGGGAAGGCGCCATTGCAGGCATCCAGAAGAGTCCACCGCCGTCCCTGGAGGAGACCCAGTTTAGCCACTCTGGCTGAGCCACCCAAGTCAGGCATCAGCTCAGAGACTTCGCTTTGGTCCACACAGGTGGTACCGTCCAAGACTTTTCTCTGGGGCTGCGGTCCCCAGGATTCTTTCCCCTGTGCCCACCAGTTATGCTAGGCTCTGAACTAACATGCAAAATATTATTCAGAAAACCCTGGCCTTGTAAAAACCACAGCTTTGCTTTTGTGGATAAATGTCCTAAATATGCACTGGCGCTTTTTGGTGAGGAAGGAAGATCTGCCACCTTCCCCAGGGGTCACCAGAAGTTCCATTTCATGCAGGCTCAAGCACCATCCTTTACCCCCTCTGGCCGGGGTCTCCCTCTCCAGGACTCCCTTCTCCTTGCAGAGCCAAATGAGTCTCTGGAGTGCGAATTGTGTGGAGATCCTCCACCTTGCAGGGGTGCTTTGCAGGCCTGGTGGAAGCCAAGCCTGCACTCTGTGCCTCTGGTCTCCCTGTTTTCCTGGAGCTGAGCTGAGGACAAAGGGTAGTAATGCAAAGGCACCATGTTGCTCAGAGAAAGGAGAAGTGTGTGGAGGTTTATAAGATTAATTTGATCTCCCTGGGCACTGGGTCAAGGCAAGGCAGAATTGTCACTCAACCAACTCTGTGGATAATCTGCCTTTATTACTTGCAATCCCACTAAGTGTCTGCGCTCCCTACCATGGAGTCTAAATCGAACTTATTGGGGGAACCTTACGAGCGGCGCTTGATTGCAGGAGAGAGCGCAAGGTGGCCCTGAAATGTGTCCGTCTCTCACTGCAGAAAAGCCTTCTGTGGACACCGGCAGCTGAGCAAACACCCCAAAAGAAGCCAGGGGAGCGGGCATCAGGCTGCTCTTCACTGCAAGGGGGAAGACGGGCAGGCTGTGGAGAGCGGCGCGATGCAGCCTCCCAGAGCAAGCGGGTTCTTGCTGGCCACGAGCCCCCGCCAGGAGATGGCTCCATTTGGCGAGCCGAGAACGAAGCCCTGCTTGCTCGCAGGCGGAGGCGGAGGCGGAGGCAGCCGCGCAAATCTGCCTCGCGGACCCAGGCAGCCCCACTCTCCCCTCCGCTCCTCCTTTCCTCCCGTGATGGATAATATGGCAGGAGATTTTGCTTGCTTTGATTAATTTCAGAGTATCCTGGAGAAGCTGCTGCATAATCCTTAAAATAGCGTGGAAAGGGATGGGGGGGAGAGAGATGGGTGATGATAAAAGCAGCACGCCGTCATGGAGAAGCAGCTTCTCTGCCGATTGCAGCGCAGCAGCCCCCCAATAAACAGGAATGCCCCCCCCCGCCCCATGCATCAGTTTGAGGAGCACGGAAGAAGATCTCCCTGCTGGGCAGAGGAGGGGGGAGGGAGGAGGAGGAGGAGGGGGAAACCCCCCCCCGCCCCGTTACAGCAGTTTTTAATTTATGCCAACTCCGAATACGGAGGAGGAGGAGGAGGAGGCTGTAATTGACGAGGGCGCCTGTACGGAGGCGAAAGGCGCGTGATGGGCGAGGGAGGCCGGGGAGGATTCCCTTCCTGGCGCGTCGGAATCCTCCCCTGGAGACAGCCAAAGGCACGAGCCTCAACTGCCCTCTCCGGGACACAAGGTCCTCGCCACGAGCCCAGAGCGCGGAAGGGAGGCGGCCCCCTGCAGGCGCCGGCCCCCCGCCTCCTCCTCCTCCTCCCCCCCCCCGGGGAAGAGCGCGGCTCCTCGCCTCCGCACGTGCTCAGAGGGGCCCGGATTCACGGGGCGCCCGCAGGAGCAGAGAACAGAAGCCCGCCTGCGACGAGCGCCGAGGCCAGACCGCGACTCCTCCGTTGCCCGCCGTCGGGCCCTCCAGCCTTTCCCAGGCTGCGGCACGTGCGCGCGGGGCGCGGGGCGGCTGACCTCGGGCGGGGCGGGGCGAGAGGCGGGGCGAGGCGGCGGCGCTTTGTTTTCTGCCCCGCCCGCTGCGCGCGGGCCAGGAAGGGCGGCAGCGCCCACTAGTGGCCTGGCCTTCGCAGCTGCTGCAGCGCCCAGCCTGGAGGAGGAGGAGGGGATGGGCGGGCGGGCGAGCGGAGGGGCCCCCGCCCTTCATTCGGAGCCTCTCAAGGCCGGCCAGGCAAGAGCCAGAGCCCAGCAGTCCCGCGTGGGGTGCCCGGCCCGCGGGTAACTCTGGCCCCTGAAGTGTCTGCACCAGGAAAAGGGCAGCATTCAAAGACGAGGCTGAAGCATACGGAGACAAACCCGACGGAAAGAGCTCAAAAGCAAGCGCGATATATCGCCACAGAAGGTCCAAAGCAGCAGCAACAGAAACACCCATAGAAAAGCCGGGGTCAAAGGTCAAAAGTTCACTCTCGGCCTTTCTACACAGACTGAGGGGCGGGGGGGCGTTCTGGAGTCTGGGGGCAGCCGCGGAGAAGGCCCCGTCAAGACAGCCCAGCCTCCCTTTACAGCGGGTTGGCTGCATATCGGATACTCTGAAGCAGGGGCCTAGCAAGGCTGGAGTGGGCCCAGAGACCGGATTTCAAAATGGGGCCCCAGCCCCTCACAGTCCAGGGCCTCCGCACCCCCCAGGCCCCCAAGGATTGAAGTCTGGTATTTCAAAATGAGTCTGCTGCCTGGCAATACATTTCCCTGAATACACACACTTCACAATATAGAGTGATATACATTGAGTACTATACAGCTGTGCTCCTTTTAATGCCTAGAACAACGCTAATTATTAAAATGGGCCCCTCGCTGCAGATCAGCAAAGGAGACTTTCAGCCACGCAGGGTGAGCCTGTGTCTGTTTTCTCAGAATTCAGTCAAGTTCATTCAGAACAAATTCAGTCAAGTTTGATTCCAGGAGGTTTTCCACACCAGGCTTTTAAAGCCCTTTAACACACTTCTTCTCCTCCTCGGGAATGGAGGTGCTGCATTCACAGGTGGGCCAGATTTACCCTCAAGTCCCTGCGAGTGATTGGAGAGCAGTTCACACACAAGAAAAATGAAATAAAAGCACCACACCTGCTTCACAGTTCTCACTCAGACCTTCTGGGTTGCAAAACAACTTGAACACAAGTGCATTTATAAACAAATGAATAAATAAAATAAATATAATATTGTTTGTTCCAGAAGTTTTTGTAACTTTCTGCCATGAAACAAGCCACTGACAGGCCTTTTTAGATAGCTTTTTAAGCCAGCAAGTTTTCCAAGCTGTTTTAAATTAAATATTCAGAGACTTCTCAGTCTCTCCCCCCCCCCCCACACATATCAAAGGCCTATGGCAAGCAGGTCCCTATATATGGGGGGTGGGGGGTGGGGTGACCACAAAAAGGAGTCCACATTCTACCTGGCAAATGCTGGGCTGGGCGGAGGGTCTGCTGCAGAGAGCTGTGGGGGCCGCCCTGCCTGCCTGCCTCCTTCCTTCCTTCCTTCCATGGGGCCTCCCTGCCAGCCTACTCCAGTTCAGGCTTCACTGAGGCCTACTCGGAGGCCTCCCTGGAAGCCCCGCCCACCTGTCAATCAGCTGAGAGGCCCCAGGGAGAAAAGCAGCTCTTGGCAGCTGGGCTGCTGCCTCCATTGCCGGCCAGGAGGACAAGCCGGAGAGAGGAGGGCGAACAGGGTAAGGGGCTGAGGGGCCCTGGGGCTGGGCAGGGGGCAATGGGGAGCCACGTGAGGTGTCTCGGGGGGTGGGTCCAGGCAGTGGGGCCCCCAGGCAACTGCCTCCCCTTGCCTAATGGTAGTTCCGCCCATGCTCTGAAGCAAAAAGTTGATTTTCCAACCCCGGACATAAACCGGGCTAGGCACCAATATGCGGGGGGGGGGGACACCCAAATTGTGTACGGAGAGCACGCTGATCTGTGTCGCAAGCACTTTGAGGTGAATCTGGCTGGTATGTGTTGCAGAAGTGGCTGGCTGGATCTCCTGGGGCAGACCGTTCTGGAGTCTGGGTGCTGGATCAGGTGCCCCACCTTTTATCCCTCCTGGGGTTGGGGTTAGGGTTAGAGACACCATCAAGAGCCTCACCACTGTTTTTGTGCACCAAAATGTGTGGGAAACTGAGGCAAACAGGAGCAGGGTGGGGTGGGGTGGGGTGGAGAGAGCAAAGCAAAATGCAAAAGGCCCCTCCTGGCTTCCAAGGGGACCCTGCTTTATTTTATCTCTGGGCTTTTCACTCCGCCTTATCACGCAGAGCCACAAGGCAACTTGCTAGACACACAATTAAAAGCAAAAATAAATAACTAAAACAATATCATCATCAATCATCCTCTTTATTACAGTCATAGACCAGGGTGGTATATATACACATCTACTAAACAATAAAGTCACATTCATATCATTATACTACTTATAAAAGAAAAATCATGTAAAGTCAATCAGAACTTGGCTGGTTCTGCTTGCTTGCTAAACAAAAACGCAGCTATATTTAAAGAAATCTAATATTTCTGGTCAGGCAAAAGATAATGAGTGTAAAAGGAATCCAAATGCCCACCGAAAATTAGTTTTAAAAAGTAATGTGTAATGCTAAAACAATAAGAAACCACCATTATTATTTTTAAAAAAACAATAAGAAACCACCATTATTATTTTTTTAAGGGAGAAAACCCAGTAAGAAGCAGCAGCAGCAACTGGTACACGCACGCACGCACAGAGTGTGGAAGGCTAAGAGAGTATACCAAAGGAGCCAGACACACCCGTCTGGGGAGGGAGCTCTATTGCTTGGTCTCCCCCCCCCAACCCAAAAGCCTTTCTCTTTGGTCACCCTCTGCAACTGAACAGATACTAAATTTCTAGAGACAAATTCCATCCAGATTTTTGTTATTGTCCAAATAAAAAAACCTCTCCCTTTCACAGCAAAAGCTCAAAATCTCAGCAATCAAACACGCTTGCTCATCATAGTGTCATGCTGATGACAACATGAAATCTAATAAGCGCCATCCCCAAATAACTTGTTTGGTGTTCCGCTCTCCTGAGAGATCCATAACTTACCTTGGATCTCCAAAACAGAGATAAATGTATGATTCAACTTGTTCTCTGTGGCCCTCTGCCTCTTGATACCTGTCCCAGCATTTTATATGGCCCTGTGTATGCCTCCAGTCTGTCTACGAAGATAAAGTACGTGTGATTAATATCCAGAGGGAGCAAAACAACAGAGCTCACAATTCTGGAGCACCTGAAAGACCGGTCATTGTTGAGATCTCGGCAATGGCAAAGCGTTGCCTGGCTGAGCCAGAAAGGCTGACCTCCGAGTCGGGCCAGCCCTGCTTTGCCCCAGACAGTGGAGGCTGAGAGGCCTTGGGTGTGGGCCAGTCAAATCAGCAACAGGCACTTGATTGCGCAAAGGTGACTGTTTAATGAGGCCCAAACTCTACCACTACAAAGTCGGATGACCAAGTTGAGCGCCAGCTGGGATACCCTACTGGAGAAGAGGAAAGCGCTCAAGTCGCCCACGGGCTGTTCAAAGGTCTCTTTAAGGTGGGGGCTTCTCCTCGGCTACCCCAGCTCTAGCGGGAAGAGAAGACCTGGCAAGGACAGGCCCATCCAAGGCTGGGAAGAGGAGCACAGAGGCGCACCGGCGTTCCTGCCTTCCCCATCCAGTGAGCCCAGCCATGCGCAAGGGCCTCAGGAAGTGCAGAGGAGGCAGCGTTATTCTCCCCACTAGGGCTGCTTCCCCAAAGCGGCATCAAGGGCACAAACGGTTCTCTAAGTGTAGGAAAACAAGTCTATAATTACATAATTATGCAGATCTGCTGCCATTTTTCTTTTATGTTAGCCTTTATATCTTTAAAAAGCAACAGGACAGAGCTGTGCAAGAAAGCAATAACGCACGGGTAATTTAATACCAAATTACAGCCATATTGAAAAGTTTACATGAAGTTGAGAGCAGACAGAGGTCAGGTTTTCAACAGGACTGTCTTTAATTGTGGCCATCAGTTTCTGCAGTCCCAATCTCGGGATCAAAGACAGATGTAATGTGTTTCCTCAACACTGGAGAGTGGAAGCAGGCAGCAGGGCTGGCACCATCTCACACCACAAAGCCATAAACTGGATTCTTTCAAAGGAGCCCAGCTTTGCACCCGGCAGCACACACTCCAATTACAGCGGGGGGGGGGGCGGAGGGTGCAGAAGGCAGCGGCCCCTCCTTGGCCACGGATTCAGAGGCCGCTCTGCCCGGTGCACACTTGCTGCTGTTGCTCTGGGGGGCTGCGTGGCTGCCTTTCAGGACAAGAGGAAGCACCCAGACCCCCAGCGGCTGCCTCCCACTTCTCTAGCCAAGCAGATGTCAGGGATCATCTGCAAGTCGGCCAGAGCTGCTGCAGCGCAGTGTGGCAAATGAAGCCATTTCATCTTGGCCAGCTCTGGGGGTGGCAGAGGTGGAGGAGGAGGAGAGGTGGTCAGTGGAGAGAAGCAGCGGGTGGGGGGGCTCCATCCCGGCCTCTTTTTTGCACAGGCGCAGTGCAGGCAACTGAGCCCGGCATCAGGAGACTGCTAGGGAGGATCCGTCTTTATCACGCTAAATAAAAAACACATTGTGCCTCTTATTAAACCCCGGCTGTAAGTGGTTCCAGGTCCACCCTCTTAAAAGAAGGGAGCACAGGAGAGCCTTTGGGAATTTCGCAGGAGTGACTGGAGATGAGGCACAGGCTGGGAGTCTGCCTGCCTTTCATTTCGCTTCTGAAGCACAGAAGGAATCCCATTTGGAGCCATTAGCTTTCTCTTTAAGTGGCCCTTTCTGCAGCCAAGGCTCTCCTCTCCCTTCACCCCCCCCCCGCCCCCCATTAGCCCTTTTCCTTCTTAGGAAGATTTGTCTTATGGAATTCCATCCCAGTGCCTGGACCCAGAAAGCACATTTTTAAAAAAGGAAAGAGGAAATTCTGGCCTCCAAGTGCCAAAGCTGGCTGTCAGGGAAGTCACAACCCAGCTTGCCTTAACAGTATGTTGCGAAGAGAGGCTTATATTCATTTATTTAATTTATGACATTTATATCCCACTCTTCCTCTAGGCAGCCCAGAGCGGTGTATACGGTTATAGTTGCCCTCACAACAACCCTGTAAGGTAGGTTGGGCTGAGAGAGAAGTGACTGGCCCAGAGTCACCCAGTGAGTTTCATGGCTGGATGGGGATTTGAACTCGGGTGTCCCCGGCCCTAGTCCAACACTCTAACCACTACACCACGCTGGCTCCTTTTGCCATCCTTTGGGCCTGCTGGCAACTCAGCCTGAGGCCCAAGCTGGACATGATATGATGGCAACTCCCCCGGTGTTTTTCTCCCACAAAACGTAGCTGCAGAGCGAGATGAACTGGATCAGGGCCAGGGGAGAAGGGGGATCTGTCTCAGCCCTGATCCAAATCATACACACACCCCTGCAGAGGTGACCCTGTGTTTCCTTCTAGGGGGAGGCCACTTAAATCGGCTCCCGGCTTCCTTCCCCCACTGCACCAAAGCTGGAATCCGAAGTGGGGATGCCCCATCTCTGCTTTTTGAAACAGAAAAGAAGTGGAGGGTTCCAGTCCTGGGATGCGTTGCATTATAGCCCGTGGACATTTTGGTGGCTTCCTTCCCTCCGTGGTCGACTCCATTCCTTCACTGCCCACGATCACACACACACACACACACAGCAGGAATCCCATCCCTTCGACACTTCTGAACAAAACAGATGCAAATCTCTAGAGCGTCTTCTTTGAAAGGGGAATAAAAGCACCCTGATAAAGCTCCAGCTCAAAGGAGGACATTAAGCAGCGAGGAGGCTGGGAAAACCCTCCGCCGATTGTCAAGGGACAAGGAGCCCAGCGGCACACCACACTCCACCGCTGCCCAAAGGGGAGCAGGCCAGATGGCCCCACCACGCCCCCGCAGCCAGCAGAGAGGGAGAGGCGGCTTGCAGGGCCAGGCAGAAGCCGGCCACGTCTCGCTGCCCGCCGCCTGCCACGCGTGTCAGCAGTGGCGCCATGGCTGTGACCACTCCACTCCTGGCAGGAGTCTAGCCTGAATTTTAGCACTGGCCTTTGAAAAAGACCCTTCTCGGCAGGCATTGCCTACAGGGGAGCTCATTTGCTAACTACCCACAGTCAGCAGCAGTCAGCAGCTGAGCCCGCACAGCTCGACCTGACCCATGGCCAGCTTGCAGGCAGCAGGGTTCTCTTTAGCACCAGGGCAGGGCGGGATG